>NW_006159805.1:50120-94408 GCF_000334495.1 Tupaia belangeri chinensis | reverse complement strand
CCCTGGCTCCCTCACTTTCAGAGCTTTCCGCCAGCCAGCCAGAGGACAAATCCTTGCAGCCCAGTGGAGCTGCGGGCGCGGTTGCTCCGTAAAGTTCTGACTTAGTTTTCCAACCTAGGATTTATTTTTTTTTAAAGCACATCCTTACAAACCCGCCCCGCAATTATCCCCCTCCCCCAATTTCTCTTTATAACCACTAAGCAAAACAGCTGGGAAGAAGCAATCAAACATTGCTTTATCTTTATAAAATACAGAAATTGCCTACTAAAAATCCCATTTCTACTTTGAATGAAAGCCATTCAGTACAGTATAATTTTGCAGGCTAATGAGCCAGTTTTACAGGGAAGTGTTTCGTGTACTATGTTGTGGGAGAAATGAAAATGTCCTTGAAGTGACATCATTTAAAATTGACTGTCACAAATGAAAGGGGGGGGATCATATATTCCAAAACAAGAAGATTTTAATCCAAACTTCATTTCCCAGAATGGGCTGTGTTTTATTAATTTCCAGTTGAATTATGAATCACTGAGGGCTCTAAATGGCTCGAACTGAACCATGATGCCCCATTTGAGGAAAAAGAAAGGAGTTTTTTTTTTTTTTTTGCCAAACTTTTAATTTTCATTTCAGTATGGTTAATTACCGTGAAAGGGAGAAGAATGGGGCAAGAGAAAGGATTTCCCTTTCCTCAATAGTTCTTGCTTTCTCTCAAACACAAAGTTACATGTTTACATTTGGGAAAAATATCCTGTTCTGATATATGTCTGAGACTTCCACTGACAGCTCTGAAAAGAAACTCAAAAGAAGATGCCTCCAGGAACTGCTACAAGACTCATCCAGAGAACTGTTTGCTCACTAGTTAACACTTTGTAACCCAAAGAAAGAGGAAAATGAGAAAGGAATGTTGGGGGGGGGTGTCTTTCAAAATATCAGCTCTCTTCTATTAGAAGAAAAGGACAGGGGCGGAAATAACAGCTTTGGCAACACAGCTCTGTGATTTTTCTGTTGTGAAGTCTTTTGTTGGCTGGCTGGCCGGTGTTCTCTGGTTGTGCTGGGTTCTGACATCACTGCAAGTTACTTGGCAGTCAGGGCCCTTCTCCAGCCAACTTCTGACCCAGAAAGCAGTGCCTGTTTCCTGGCATCCAGTCATTCCGTATTTTCTCCATCAAGGGAGCAAGCCCCGGCTGCAGGCAAAGGACACTGTGCATTGCATGAAGATGCAAGGGGGCGATCACTGGCTTGACTGAAAGTCAGATCTTCATCCACCTAGAGACAGGAAGTGTGTGTGCTGTCCTGTGTCTTCCCTTCAGGTAGCAGCATGGAAAAGAAAAAGCTCCATTTTCTGAAGTTATGAATTCTTTGTTTTAATTCTGCGATGGGCAACTTTACAGAGCACAGCCCAGAATGCTGTTTGCCCTAGCCTGGGTTTTTAAACTCAGGAATAAAGGCGTACAGGTTGCAGAAGGATATGCTGACAGGTCATTTTAAGCCATGGGTGAGATGTGTTTTCAGTCTAAAATCAGTTGAGACCTCAGAGCCAGTCCTTATATTTAGTCTGTAGGAGGAAGAGAGGTAGGCAAGCAGGCAATCTATTGCCATGGAAAGAACTGGATCCTTCCCCTTCTGGTCAAGATCAATATGTTTCTTTGAGAGATTTATCATATCCCTTGGTTTGAGAATCTTGATGGTGCTTTTCTTACTCTCCCCTATTGGGAAGAAGTCTAAGGAAACTGCTCACTCTGAGTGCAGCCCTGGCCCTGGTAGTTTGTTGACATTGGTCCCATCAGTTGACTTTACACACTTTCAACCTGTTAGTCCTGTTTGCTTTTCCATCCAACTCCCCCCTCCCCACCTTATGCTTTCAGCACTGCCAGGACTTTGCAGTTCCCCACTCTGCCACTCTACTGTCCAGTATCTGAGCTTTAGGGAGCACCCTTTCCCCAGATTGTCAGGTTGCTTAGTTTCTGTTTTCCTTGATTCCTAAAAAAAAATGTGTTCAGGTGCCAACATTTCCCTCACTCTATTATGGCTATCCATGCTTTTCCTCTGTTGTACCCTAACAAGTTAACTGATGTAAATTACCAGATTGAAGGGATACTGTCTAGAATTTCTACCCTAACGTGCATGCACTCACCAGAAAGACAGAGAGAGACAGAGAGACAGAAAGCAAGAAATCACCCCCTGGGGGGGGTGGCCACACCGCAATCCCTTCTCCTCCATTCTCCTCTTGGGATCTTGGGCACACACGCACACGCGCCCGGCGTGAGTTTAAGCCTCTGGGTCCAGGACTCGAACTGCGGTTGACTACATGGGAGTCCAGTGACATAGCCATTACACCATCTGCTCGTCTCCCTGCTGGGTACTTTTCAATGGTAAGGATCTTATCTAACTGGTCAGTCCCAGTGCCTACCACAGTGCCTGGATCAAGTTTGTAAACAGCTCTACAACTTTCTCATGCCCTCATACTTCCTAAACCTGTGAATAGAGTCCTCTCAGATTGGGAGGATTTATTTTTCTAGTGTCCCAGGACTTAACATAGTACTGGCATAAGAATATTTGTTAAAGGACTGAATGAATGGAGACGTTTGGCTCTTTTCTCACCCAGAAAGAAAATTGAAAGGGTTGGACTCTTCAACATTGTTAGTGATTGTGCTTTTCTGTTATCTAAACATATTTCCATCAGTGAGAAGGAGTAACAATTTACAATCTAGGTTTAAGCGTAAAAAAACCTCTGAAAATTACACAAAATTTGTGTGTGAGATCGTTAATGAGGTTTGAAAATTTTTAGAAAATACAACTCCTTAACTAACTTGTTAGTAAACAAAATGTTATGTGCTGGGCCAGCAGGTGGCGTAGTGGTCAAGGCACTGAATTCTCATGTGGCCAACTGCTGTTCTACTTCCAGATCCAGTGGGTTAAAACTCATACCTGACCTGAGTGAGTGCACGTGCGCCCAAGATCCCAGAGGAGAGAAGAGGAGAAGGAATTGTAGTGTTGCCATTTCCCCTTGGGGGATAATTTCTCACTTTCTGTGTCTCTGTCTTCCCTGTGAGCACATACACCCATAGCAAAAACAAAACGCTCAAAAAAAAAGTATGTGCCAAACTCTGTTCTAAGCATTTCACATATGTTAATTCCTAACAATTCTATTGGTTAAGCACTATCGTTATCATCATAGCTGAAACTGAGGTTTAAAGAATTTAAAGGGCTTACGTAATGCCACACAGGTAGTAACTAAGTAGGATTTGGATCCTACCCCTTACTTAGTTGAAATAGTAAACAGTGAGGTCATAGTTGATAGCAGTATGTAAGAATGAAGTCTTCAAAATATTAGACAACCTGGATTCAAATCCAGCCCTCTTCCTCTCACTAGACTTGTGACTTTGGATACTTTATTTACCTATATGATGCTTCAGTCTTCTCATCTGTAAAACAGGGATAATGATAAGGATACTTGAAAAGGATTTTATGAAGGCTGAATGTGAGAATGCATGTAAAGTGTTTAGCATCTTACCTGGAGCACAGCTGGCTTCGAGTGATCATTAGACAATGTTTTTTATAGACACTCTGAGGGCAGTGCAGTCTTAAAATCCTGTAGAATTGGGTTAGAAATTTAACCCAAGCCTTACATTAAATGTGAGGTTTAGGGCAA
Source organism: Tupaia belangeri chinensis (assembly GCF_000334495.1). Lineage (NCBI taxonomy): Eukaryota > Metazoa > Chordata > Mammalia > Scandentia > Tupaiidae > Tupaia > Tupaia belangeri. The sequence continues at coordinate 90,759 of NW_006159805.1, read as the reverse complement.
AAATATGTGGTACACAATAGATTGGAAATAACTTTTTGCTCTGTTTCAGCTCTTTCGTTCTTGTATCTTTGTGTGTGTGTCTATTAATTCAGATACACACACTGCTCACTATCCAGTTGAAATGAAATAGCATTTTGTACAGATTTTAATGAATAATACAGTTTAGGATGTAGAATTTCATGTTTCATAATAAAATGGTAGTGGTATTGAAATTTCAAAGGTAGCCCTAGCTTCTGTGATTACTTTAATTTGGAATGTGCATATAGTATTCCTGGCGTTCGCACATTATAGAAAGTGCTTTTGTGGCAAGGGATTGCTTTCAAAACTAATCTGAGCTCTCCAGGACATGATAAATCATTAATAATACAGACCCAAATCTCAGCATCTGCATAGGCACAGCTGGCCTCCTTGTGTCAACAGTCTGCATATGAAAGTGACTCTGCCAAGATATTTCACTTTAATGAAAAATATTTATCATGGTAAATCTTAAGCCTTAAGATTTTACTGACATAATTCATTTCTATTATTATGTACTAGGATAGTATACCACCATATCTATGCTTATGTTGGGAATAATAAAAATGTGCTTTTTTAGTCATTTTGATTACCTAAGCATGAATCATTTTTGCTGTACATTCTGAGTAAAGGGAATGCATCATGCATTTATAGAACGAAACATCAATTGCTTATCTACTTTTGCTAATGACTCTACAAGTGCCGCTGTAGACAAGGACAGTGAGAATGTAAGCCAAATATTAAAAAAAAAAAAAAAAAAGAAATCAGGCTTTAAAATATATTTTCATCAATTACTAATATTTATTTATTTATTTATGGGAATTTTTTCCATAGGGCACCTGTGCTCACTAAAGAGACAGACAGACAGAGGGAGAGACTGTAAGAAATCACCCCCCCCTTGGGCACTCAAGCACACATGCCCGGTGTGAGTTTAAGCCACGCTACCATACCTTCTTCTCCATTCGCCTCTAGGAATTTTGGGCATGAACACGCATGCGCCTGGTGAGAGTTTTGAGGCTCTGAGTCTGGGACTCAAACTGCGGTTAGCCATGAGGGAATTGGGTGCTTTAACCACTATGCCACTTGCTGGTTCCCAATACTAGCTCTTTTGAAAACAGAAACAGATATGAATGTTATCATTAATTTATCAAAGGTTTTTTGGGGCCAGCAGGTGGTGTGGTGGTTGGAGTGCTGGACACTCCCACATGGCCGCCATAGTTTGAGTCCCAGACTTGGTAGCTTGCTTTCTCACTTTCTCTCTCTCTCTGGCCAAATTAAAATAAATGAATAAATAAAATGAAATAACTCTAAAAAAAAATCTTTTGAACAAACAGAAGCAAAATAAACATTTCTGGGAAAGGGTCATATAAAAACCTGATAACACAGTCAGTTGCTTAATTGTATTATCTGTACTTTGGAAAAGAATACTAGGATACAGAAATATCAGCCTACATTCCAGCAAAAAGGACCAGAGCCTCTAAGTTCCCAGCAGACTTCTCTACAAACTTCCAGTAACCAGGGCTCTGACCTTGAAGAATTGACCCTAAATAGTATGTATAAAATGTTCAGAATGTCTTTATGAGTGAAAAAGATATTAAAATAATCCAAAATTATTTTATCTTTTTTTAGCACATAAATACACTTTTTTTTAATTACACTTTTTAAAAAATTTTTTGCTTATTTTGTTTTCAGTTATTCCTCCAGATACTATAATCTCACATATGTTGTTTCTTTTCCTACATTTTTTTTCTGGTAATTTTTGCTGTAGGGTGCATAAGCTTGCCAGAGACAGAGGCGGGAGGGTGAGGGAGGAGTGAGAAATCATTCCCCAGGGATAGCCATCCTGCAATCCCTTCTCTTCTAGACTTCTCTCGGGATTCTGGGCACACACGCACACACCCTGGCATGATTTTCAAGTCCAGGACTGGAACCACTCAGTTGGCCAGGTGGGCTCCAGACACTAAACTTCCATGCCAGTTCAATTTTTTTTAAACAAACCTCTCTACCTAGTCTTATTATTTTTTTTGTTTGTTTGTTTTCAGCCAACATTGAAATTACAATCAACAGAAAGGAAGGGAAGTAACTGGATACCTTTCTCATCCCAGATACACTATTATCACTTAATTCTCACCACAGTTCTTTGAGACAGACATCATTTGTGAACAAAGAAACTCCCGCTTGGTTAACTATCCTGTCAGGGTTTTTAGCCTTCATAGGTGGTGGAGCCTAGATTCTAATCCAGGCCTCTAAACTTTAATTTCTTTCTATTATATGATGCTGTGAAAAACAAACCAAAAAAAAAAGCATACTTAAGTTTAAATATCCCTTGGAGAACACAGGAAATAAAAACATTTAAAACCCACAGTCAGTAGGACCAGCAGTTGGCGTAATGGCTATGTCGCTGGACTCCCATGTAGTCGATCATGGTTGGAGTCCAGGACCCGGTGGCTTAAATTCACACGGGGTGTGTGTGCTTGTGTGCCCAAGATCCTGAGAGGAGAATGGAGGAGAAGGGATTGCATCATGGCCATCTCCCCGGGGGGTGATCTCTCACTTTGTCTCTCTGTCTCTCTCTGTCTTCCTGGCAAACTCACATGCCCTATAGCAAAAACCTCCCAAGGGGGGAAAAAAATGCCACAGTTGGGTACTCAAAGCTAGGCTACATATGTGTCCTTCAGTTTCTAATTCTTTGATAGTTTTTGCTTTCACCAAAATCTAGTGTTAGTACCTCCGTGGTCGGCTTTATAGTTTAGGTTAAACCAATATACATTATATGCGTTCTATTATTCATAAAACTCCTCTGAATCGCTTGTAAATAATAAGAAAAAAAGATCCACTTAACACCATGCAAATTTACATTAAAATAAACCTAATCTGATAAGCTTCAAATGTTCCAGTTAATGATTAGGGCCTTGTGATTACACCCTTCCTCACCCTCCCCCAAATCTTAATCACTTAATGCATTACACAAAAAATCTTCAGTATGGAGAGTGGATTTATTGCTGGAAACTACACTAGAGCCACCTACTGGCAAAACAAACAAAAAGAATAGGATTCTGGGTAATTTTCATCTTTCCAAATTAAGGCACTCAAAGTATACTTTTTTTCTCTTTTTTTTAGCCTATCCAGATACTTACAACCATGGACATTTTATTAACATCGAATATATTGGAGTTATTAAAAATTATACTGCTAATATGCAAAAGGAAAAGCGTAGTGTGTATTTGGAAGATGCAAGGAAGTTGATATTCTGGGACAAAAGTCAATAGCAAACACTATTTGTGTTCAGCTTTAATAATAGGGGTTGTCTAAAATCCCAAATGCCCTATTAAACTGAGAAGTGGTGAGGCCCAGAGGCACATGGGGGAGATGCATTTGGTAACAGATGTTTGAATGTGGATCTTAGATATGGTGTCACTGATTCAGTAATGACACAAAAAAGCTGACAGCAAATAATGTTCTTTCTGCTGGCCCCAGTTACAGAGATTTCATTTATGTTCTAGAGGGAAGCTCAGAAAAATGGTTGATTTAACCATTTTGGGGGGTTCACAAAGTATTCTGCCAAACTGTTCCTTGTCCCCAAGTCCTCCTGGCCTTCAAAACTATCATCAGTTGCCATTCAGTGAGAAAAAAATTACATTTTTATAACAATTTTTTTACCAGATTGGCCTTAGCAACCAAATTAGATTTAAACACTATTTGATTAATTTCCCTGTGTTCCAGGATGAATTCCTTGGTAGCTGTCTTCTAGAAGCTTGAATTGAATTGCAATGTACATTGAAAAGATTACTTTGAACTTAAAAGTTTTTAAGGAAAGCCTAAAAGAGGAGCCTCAAAGAATTTGCCATTGTCTGACTTTGTGTTTCAATTACAAAGCTAAAATAACAACAGAAAACTGTTTGAGAGCTTTTCTGGAAAATCCAGTAAGGTCCAGATGGATTATTCAGAGGCTTTTTTCTTTTTTTAAGAATTATTTTACTGGGACCAGCAGTTGATGTAATAGCTATGTTGCTGGACTCCCAATGTAGTTGACTGCAGTTTGAGTCCTGGACTTGGTGGCTTAAACTCATGCCAGGTGGGTGTGCATGAGTGCCCACGGTCCCAAGAGGAGAATGGAGGAGAAGGGATTGTGGCATGGCCATTCCCTCTGGGGGGTGATTTCTCGCTTTTTGCCTCTCTGTCTCTATCTTTCTGGGGAGCACACATGCCCTATAGCAAAACCCTTCAAAAAACCCACAAGAATTATTTTATTTTAATTAATTTATAATTATTATTATTAATTTGGCCAGAGAGAGAGAGATGAAGAAAATGAGATGCAAGCCACCAGGTCCAGGACTCGATTACAGTTGACCATGTGGTAGTGCAGCACCTTTACCACCATGGCACCTGCTGACTCCTGTTCAGAAGTTTTAATCAATATCACATATACACTAAATTCAAATATGTCTGTGTTATAATTGTATTCAGTGTTGGCTTTTCAATCGTATTGTATCTGCTTCATGCACACAGTACATGTGTGTGTGTGTATGTGTGTGCGTGTGTGTGTGTGTGTGTTTATTTCTTTTGCTAAAAGGTCCTGTTAAAGGCTTCATGGGGGGGAGGACAGGCAATGGCATAGTGGTAAAACATGACACTCCATGAGAATGACTCACAAGAGAAGATTCCAGGTTTGCATCCAGAGACCTCCCTGAAAACCCAAGTTCATATGCCCATGATGTGGGCCGGCAGATGGCATAGTGGATGATGGCATCAAGATCTTACTAAGGATGCTGTCTCTCTGTCTCTGTCTCTCTTGCTCATGGAAGAAATACACAAACGAAAAAACTTAAAACAAATAAAGTCTTCATGAGTTCTTTTGCTATATTAAATACTTTGGAATCATGTTTATAAACAACCCCAAGATGAGTTTCTGGGTCATAATTGCAAAATAATCAGATTCATTTCTCATCACAAATTTTAATGAAGAATTCCAGTGATGCAATTATTGTGCCAGTGAATAAAACCTACTCAGTACGAAGGCATACTATTAAATATGTTTACTGAAAAGCATGTCTTTAAAAGACAGTTTCCATTGGTCAGTTTCTCATTTGTAAGCCATCAGCCTCAGTAAGTATCATATTAAGCATAAGAGGAAAATGCTTATCTCCTATAGTATTGATATACATGGTGATTCAGGAGGCAAGAGCAGTTTACAATTACTGGATATACATTAATTGAATGTTGAAGACTCATCAGCCATGATTTCAATTCCTCATAAATATCAAGATATTGAAGTCTATGATTTATGGTTTAGATCATCTGGCTAGGCTAGCCAATTGTCCATTCATTGATGAGGCTTTTGCCTTAAAAGGAGCAGTAGAGGAAGTAATATGGTCTGTGTTTATTTATTGTGCTTTGAAAATATTACCCCTGCCTGGGCTACTACTGATTTCTTAAATGTGCTCTTGGTTCCTATGTAGTAAGAGAACAATTGATTTGGTTGCGTTATTTATCAGCTTTTATGTTGAAAAACAAAAAATATAAATATATAAATAATCCTTTTTTTTTTTTTTTGGAGAGGTTTTTGCTATAGGGCGTGTGCACTCACCAGAAAGACAGAGAGAGACAGAGAGACAGAAAGCGAGAAATCAGGGGGGATGGCCATGCTTCAATCCCTTCTCCTCCATTCTCCTCTCGGGATCCTGGGCACACACACACACACACGCGCCTGGCGTGAGTTTAAGCCAGCAGGTCCAAGACTCGAACTGTGGTCGACTACATGGGAGTCCAGTGACACAGCCATTACGCTAACTGCTGGTCCCAGTAATCCATTTTTGATACCAAGTAAGAAGTATGCAATTTGTATAAGGGGAATATTTCTAAAAACTGGAAACAGAGTTAACCCATGGGGGTTAAGCCACTAGAAACACACAAGTGCTGAAATTTTCTGAACTAGTCTCAGACAGTGAATTCCAGCAGGAAACAGGAACAGAGAAGCTCCCAAATCAAGTCAGGGCCTTACAAAATCCAATCAAGGTGAGAAGAATATATCCCCAGGATTAGACTGTAACTAAAGTAGTAGGCAGGATCAGTCACTCATTTGTTCTTGCATACATTCATTTCATCATTGGTTATTAATAGCAGCAATCTGTTTTGTATAAAGCAGTGTGCAGAGATAAATGAGAAATACCTTGCATTTAGACAGCAACTTAAAATTTCAAAAGCAGTTTTATCATTCAGAATTCTGGCAGGGAACAGATGGCACACTCAACTTGGCTAATTTGAAGAGCCTTTAATAAAGGGATGGTTTATAAAGGTGTGAATAGGGGGGCGGGGAGGCATGAGGACAAGTTACCCTGGGGTCTAAGGAGCCAGAGAACATAGCTAATTCCTCCAGCAGAGCCTGGAGACATACAGACTATGTGGGGAATATGTCCTTTAAGGAGCTGAGATCAATTCTCATTTTGCAAATGTGAAAGCTGCAACCAAGACGTTTGCCTATTACAACCCAGGTACCCTACAGAGTTAGACCTTGAACCTGGGTCTTCTGAATCTTAATCTGGGACTTATCACCACTTCCTTATTACACTTATTTCACCATGTAACTTTGAACATGTTTATTGCTTACTTATCTGAGCTCCTGGAGAAAGGGAACCAGGAGTATGCACCATTACTGTCTAGAATATTGTCTGGGACATGGACCCCAGAGACTCTGGAATCAGGGGTGAGGGGGCAAAGAAGGTACCAGCTAACTGGGCAGACAAGAGGTGCAAGGAGCTAGCATCACACATGGTAGAATGCTATAAATACTAAGCTCAATTAGAGGAGAAGTGCTGTGGATGTTCAGGATAAGGAACAGAGAATCACAGTGAGGGCTGTAACAGTCTTCATCACGAGGGGGTCCTAGGGGTTAAGCGAAGCACATTGGAAAGACTGTCCAGAGGTAGAGACTAACAGATACTGTGGGCTGAGGGGGCAGCAGAGGCAGTGGAGGGTGACAGGGCATGGTGGGTTTAGGGTCATTATTAGTGTTGCTGGAGGCAGGAAGCAGGAGATGTCACCACAAAGATAGGCTGGGGACATTGCATGGAGTTGAATTTCCTTGTGCTGGAATTTGGATGGTTTCCTCGAGTGTTTATAAGGTAGAATTTTAAGGAAAAGATTATCATCATGCTTTTGAGACAGACAGCTCTCAAGCTAGAGGGAAGAAAAGGCTCAAGAAGCAAGAGGTTTCAACCGTAAGGATGCTGGTGTAGGGGTCAGGACAGAAGATGACCTTTGTGGAATAAACAGAAAAGTAGACCTATACATAGAAGACACAGTAGAGTTGGCAGGTGTTTGAGCATCAGAGAGGGGGTTCTGGCAGATTTTTCCAAGTTTCTTAGTCTGGCTGAATCTAGGAAAAGTTGAATTATTATAAAAGATGGAGACACAGGAGGTAGAATAAGTTTGTGAGGAGGATGACTAAGTTTGGTTTTAAGTAAGTGGAGCTTAAAGTGCTGGCACTGTGTCCATGAGGGGCTGCAAAGAAGGAAATTGGAAATTATTGTTAAAATTACACCTAGTAGACAAGGGAATCATATCTTTCAGAGAAATACCAAAATTGAAATAAGCCAAACACAAATGTGGAAATCCAGTCTTCATCTAGCGACGCAGGGCAGCCCATCAGCTCTCTGAAGTTGCATGCGCTTAGGGGTGCTAGGGCTGCACAACTGTCATATCCCATACTCCCAGCCTCTATTCTCTACCACGGACACCATAAAGTGGGGAATTAGAGTCATTCCCATTTCTCACTCATGACTTACAAAAGGGAAAGGCGGACCTGGCAATTCATCCTATTTTATCTAGTATCTTTTTGAGCAGAATATTCAGTGATATCTTTTCAACCTGACACTTTTACAGAAACTGCTGAGGGATACTTTCACAACTTTTTATGAAACTATCTAAAATTGTTATCCCCCAGATGCTAAGGGAACTTTGGTCTTTCTTAGTACATCATAAATGAGGAAAAATTGTCCCCAGATTAAATGCCTTAACTATTATCACCCCATGGAAAATTAAGCTCAGATCATGCATATTTGCTGCTAAAGTCTAAATGAACTTGAGGAAATAGAGTTCAGTGTCTCCTCCCATTGATCTCGGACAACATGAACATTGCTATTTCACTTGAAGTGAAATGTTAACATGAAATATAATAGGGAGTGGATCATTTCAGAGTAAGAAATCACATCTTGACAGCCAGATGACAAAATGCTATAGCTATAAAGATGAGATCACTACCAATTCTCTTTAGGAAAAATTTCAGGAAAAAAGTCGAACTTGATTTTAATTCTTCAAGCATAGTTTTTCGTTTTACTTAGAAAGAGAAAGGTTATAAAAAGTGAGCATGGATATCCTGAGCATCATGATCGTATTTAACTGTCAGAGTGCTTTAAGTAGCAATGCTTTCAAGAAAATTTATGATAATAAAACTATGATAATAGTTTAGGATTACAAGAATGGCCATTTTCTTTTCTCTAATGGTGATTAGTTTCATTTATATTATGCAGGTCATTTTAAAATATCTTATACAGTATTCTTCAAACAACTAAGAGAGAAGTAAGGGAGAGAGAGAGAGAGAGGGAAAGACAGAATGGTATACAGAGACAGAGTGAAAAGAAAGGCAAATGAGAAATCTAATTACATTTAATGGCACATTTCCAAGAAAAAAAAAAGGTAAAGTCTTTAGCAATCTCTACAGTTTCAGTGAGAATGGTATACAGAGACAGAGTGAAAAGAAAGGCAAATGAGAAATCTAAGTACATTTAATGGCACATTTCCAAGAAAAAAAAAGGTAAAGTCTTTAGCAATCTCTACAGTTTCAGTTTCTTAATTGTAGGTACTTATATTGGCAAGAACTTACTTTTTAAAATATATTTTATGATTCATCATCAATGGAGGGAGAAATAAAATAGATATAAGTATTTGTTAATTTCATACAAACCATCTCAAATTACACAGAACATCATAGAATGTATGCTTAATTACATAAGCAACATTTGTATTAAAAACGTCACTTTATTATCCTTTATAAACATTTTATGAATCCGCTTGGTTTATGGTTAAATTAAGAGGAAATGAGAGGTAGGGATAAACTGTTATACAAAGGATTTTTTCCTTGTCTTTTAAGCTGATTTCATTAGAGCTGTAATTTAGTGCCATGTATAATTGAGCGAACCAAGAGTAGGGGTGGAACACATCGCTACTTTTATTATTCAGTTAAATGTTGAAAGAGTAGTATTTGGCTTCTGGTGAATTTTAATATACTAGAGGGCTCTCACAATTTCACTTCAGCTGTGGGATCTGGGGCTGTTTTCAGCAGAGTAATCTCCAGTGTGGCCTTCTGAGTTCCCTTTACTACTTTTCTTCCTCTCATATTCCTTAAGTTGCAGATGTAGAAAAATTATAGCCCAATCCATTGCCCAAGCAATCTCCTGCTTATGCTGTATAATGGAGTAGGTTAGGAAAAGGACGCTGAGGCTGAGGCAGTCCCCATTCTGGAGAAGGAGCAGGCTTCCCCTGGTTGAAAGCCATAGGAGTATGGCTAGCCAGTGAAGGTTTAACTCCCTGGTAATGGCCTTACGCCTTGAGGGCTTGATAGAAAGCCAGTATTCTTCACACTGTAGCACAGACTTGGACTCTGGTTTGAGCACTTCCTCCCTTATGTCTTTATTAGCACCAGCTGATGTGAGACGAGAACACGGGCTTCCTGGAGGACTGGTCTTAGGTGTGCCTGCACTTTAGGAATTGCAGAAAACACTGGTGGGAAATGCCTGTTGTGATTAAGGGGTGATTCTGTAGCTAAAGTGAAAAAAAAGAGAAGGCAATGGGACCTGCAGTTAGCGTAATAGCTATGTTGCTGAACTCCCTTAATCGACCATGGTTCAAGTCCTGGATACAGTGGCTTAGACTCACTCCAGGTGCATGTGCATGCATGTCCAAGATCCTGAGAGGAGAATGGAGGAGAAGGGATTGCGACATGGCCATCCCCCCGGTGGGTAATTTCTTGCTTTCTGTCACTCTGTCTCTCTCTTTCTGGCAAGTGCACAAACCCTATAGCAAAGAAAGAGAGAGAGACAGAGAGAGAAAGAGAGAGAGAAAAGAGAAGGCATTGGGTGAAAAAATCAGGGAAGCAGAAACTAGATCCCTCTGCCAAAAGTTAAGAAAAATATTAAGTCATTTATTATGCTATTTGTTTTCCTAGGACAAATACAAAGAACACAGATTTTGATTTTTTGCTTAGTTTTGAGATCCTAACCAATCCAATTTTCAGTTTCCTCTCCTATAATATTGAGCTAATGTTTAAAGAGAAGGTTATTGTTAGGAATAAATGATACCTAAACTTTATAAAGTGATACTGTACAACCTATATTGAAGTCAGATATTACTAATTCCAGCATCCAACTGGGCCACATCCAAAACTTGGCTTTGTTAAACTCTATGTGCCACACTTGCATTTCTGCCTTCCCTATTGTGATCAGCCCCTCTTACTCTTCTCTCTCCCATTTGATAGCACTACATTCATGATCTACTGTTGTTTTGTATCCCGCAGGTCTTCAGAGTAATTAAAATAAGTGCCTTCATCAGTGGGCACTGGAAAGCATGAACCTTATTTATATCCCTAACTTAGGGCAATACCTGGCTAGGTACATATTTATTAAACAAATGGCTTGAGTGATGACATAAAGATGCATTTGGGTATAATACATTTTAAAAACTTTAACTACATTTTGATTATAGCTCTGAAACAAAACAGAAAAGGATAATTCTTTTAACATGACCAAAAGGTAAACCAGTCATTTCAAAATCAAACACATTTCTAAATGCCAAAACATAAGAATTCTCCTTAGGGAAAACAAAAGACATGGATATCAGTTATGGGTTGCTACTATTATTCACCATGATTTTAAAGGTGCTAGTCTATGCAATAAGGCAAGAAAGTGAAATATATTGGGTATCTGGGAAAGTCATGACACATTTTGGCATAGAATAATACACAGAAATACATCATGATTTTCTTGATGACCTAAAAGTTACAAATATTAGAAAGAAGGCAAACATAAAATTTTAGCAGCAAACATTAAAAAGAGGCAAACATTATAAAATATACGAATATTATTGCAATATCCTAAAGGAAAAATGTACCATTCACGAGAGTAAATTAAATGTAGACTGCTTGAGGATATATCTAGAAAGTAATGTCCTGCATGTATGTGAGGAAAATATAATGTACTTCAGGAGAACATAAAGGAAGATTTGAGTAAATGAAGAGCCAGATTTTGTTCTTGTATAAAAGTCTCAATGCAATAAATATTTCTATCATCCTTAACCTGTTAAAATGGAATAATTATAATTAAATCCTCAATGCTTTTCATGTGTGTAGAGATATAAAAAAATGCTTTAAGAAAAACATTTAAATTGTAATATAGGATTAGTTTGGAGAGTTATGGACAAAGAAACTAACTCTTGCTTATCCATGTTATGATATGTATTAGATTGTTGGGAATATCATGATGTACTTTTCTGTTTTTCTATGCAAAGAGGCATCATCACTTTCCTGACAACCTAATATTTTAGAACTACAACAATTAAACAAGTGCTACAGTGATACAGGAAGAAGCATCAAGTCAATGGAGCAGAATAGAGTGCAGAATTAGACATGAGTATAAATGCAAATTAAAATATTATTATGGTAGTATTTCAAGCAACAGGGAAAGGATAAATTATCAAATTATCAAGCTGAGACAATTATCAAGCTGCCTACTTATTTTGAGAAAAGCTGGAATACTATTTCCCATTTCATTTTTCACCAAAAAAATTAATTTTCTAATGGATCAAATACTTAAATTTTAAAAAGAGATTATGGGGGCCAGCAGGTGGCATGGTGGTTAAGGCACTGGACAACCACATGGTTGACTGTGGTTTGAGTTCTGGACCAGGAAGATTGTTTTCTCACTTTCCTTCTTTCTTACTCTCTATCTTTTTCTGGTCAAATTAAATAATAATAATAATAATAAAAAAATTAAATGAATAATTCTAAAAAAAGACATTATGTAACAAAGTTTAAGTAAATGTATTCACAATTTGCTATTCTGGACATTTTTACAGATGAAATTATCCAATATGTGGCCTTTTGTGTGTAGCTCATTTCACACAGCATAATATTTTCAAGGTTCATCTATGTTGTATCATATATTGGCATTTATTATTTTTATGGCTGAATAACATCCCTTTGAATAGATATACCATATTTTATTTATCCATTCATCAATTGATGGAAATTTGGAATTTTTACACTTTTTGACTGCTAGGAATATGGCTGCTATAAATATTGGTATACAATGTTTTGTATGAACATATTTATCTTAGATATATACCTAGAATGAGAACTACTATGATAACTCTATGTTTAGAGAAACTGTAAAATGGTTTTGTACAGCAGCTGTTCAATTTTTTAAAAGAAATTATTTTTGGTAATTTAATTTTATTAATTAATTTATTTTATTTCAGTATAGTTTAGTTTAGTTTTTGGAGAGGTTTTTTCTATAGGGTGCGTGCACTCACCAGAAAGACAGAGAGAGACAGAGAGACAGAAAGCAAGAAATCACTCCCCAGGGGGAATGGCCACGCCGCAATCTCTTCTCCTCCATTCTCCTCTCGGGATATTGGGCAAGCACACACATGTGCCCGGCATGAGTTTAGGCTAGCGAATCCGGGACTCGAACTGTGGTCGACTACATGGGAGTTCAGCAACATAGCCATTACTCTAACTGCTGGTCCCAATTCATTTATTTTAATTTGACCACACAGAGAGAGAGAGAGAGAGAAAGAGAGAGAGAAAGAGAATGGAAAAGGAAGCAAGTCACCAGGTCTGGTACTTAAACTATGGTCGGTCATATGGGAGTGTCCGGTGTCTTAACCATCACGCCACCTCTTGGTCCCAGCAGCTGTACAATTTTATATTTCTACGGTAATGTATAGGTCTTTTACTTTCTCCTCATTCTCACAAACACCTGCTATAATCTAATTATAGCCTTCACAGTGGAAGTGAAGAGGTATATGATTGTGGTATTGATTTGCATTTACCTACTGACTAAAAATGTCGAGCATCTTTTCATGTGCTTAGTGGACTTTTCTATATCTTCTTTGGTGAAATGTCTAGCTAAACTTTGTTCATTTTAAAACTGAGTTATTTATCTTTTTATTGTTGAATTTTAAGAGGTATTTAAATATTACACACCCAGGCCACTGAACAGATATTTGCAATTTTTTTTTCTCATTCTATGTGTTGTCTTTTCACTCCTTCGATGGTATCCTTTGAAGTGCAGAATTTTAAATTTTGATAAGTCCAAGTTATCTAGCTTGTATTTTGTTGCTTGCACATCTGGTGTGATATCTAAGAAACCATTGCCTAATCCTAGTTTAAAAATTTCACTCTTATGGTTTCTTCCAGAACACTGTAGTTCTTACACATAGGTTTAGGATCCACTTTGAGTTACTCTTCTACATGATGTGAGGTAGAGGTCTAAGTTCGCTTTTTTGCACACAAAAGGACTAACATTCTTAATATATTCAATACACTTCAGTAAGAAAAAAATAAAAATAAACCAATAATAAAATGGATAAATGATATTGAACAGGCAGTATCAACCAGTTGACCTGCAAAGGATACCAACCATAATAGTAATCAAAATGCAAATTAGGCCAGCCCTGTATTTGTGTTATCAGTAGGAGTGTCCCTGTGGGACAGGTGATAATGTATTGGTGGCCTGATTTCCATCCTAATCTAAATGGGCCGGGCACCATGGCCTGTGCCTGTGGTACTAGCTGATGAGGAGTCTGGGGCAGGAAAGGTAGCAACATGGTGAGACTGACAAAAATGCCTCCCTCTCTCCCTCCTCTGCTTTCTGTCTCTCATAAAAAATGCAGATTAAAACAATGAATTATTATTTGTATTTAATGAGGTTGGCAGCAAAGTTCACTATTTAAAATCATAATATGCATTTATACTATCGACAGTATCTTTAAATTATTTGAAATGAAGATATATGGTGACATTTTATACATCGAGTGATATCCACTAAAAATGAAGAAATAAAATAAGCTACAAAAGAATTTAATTCATATGCTTATATTTTTAAAGAACAAAAGCAAACTCGTGTGTGTGTGTGTGTGTGTGTGTGTGTGTGTATGTGTATCTATGCACATGCACAGGCAAGGATATAAATCAAAACCTAAAAATACCTAGGTTTTTGAAATGGGTCATTTTCTTTCTATTATAAACTCCATCTACTGTGAGGTTTTTCTTCATGTATTGAGCAACGGTTAATTTTATTAGTAGGAAAGCTTAATCTTTATTAAGAAAAATCTAAAACTTTGTAAAATGCTCCAAAGAATTCAACATTTAATGTTTTTTAAAAGAATTTTTAAATTTTATTTATTATTATTATTTTTAATTTACTCACCAGAGACAGAGAGAAAGAGAGAAAAAGTGAGAAAGCAAGCAACCAGGTGTGTCATTCAAACCATGGTCCACCATGTGGAAGTTCAGCATCTTAACCAACATGCCACCTGCTGACCCCCTAACAAATAATGCTAAATACAGAGACTTCCCTTTTCCCCAAAATTAAAAGATAGATGGGCCATTATTTGGAATGGGATTAACGTATTATTTTTAACTCCTTTATTGATTTAGATGGTTCAAAAAGCTTTCTATAGTTTCTCTTAACAGAACTACCTAGATAAATGTATTAATTTTCTACTTTTCTTTATGTAAATGCAAATTCAAAGATTAAGAGCCACCTTTCACAGTCATAGTTTTTCTCTGCAAAAGTTTCTGAAAACTGTCACAAAGTGGGTTGCTGCACAATAATGTTGATATACACAGAAGTTTGCATATCTAACCAAAATGTGTTATATTATTTATATCATGACATGACTCAGAGTTATTGCCTAAATAAGTTCTAACATATAAATATGTATCTTTATATTTACTTTAAATAGAAAAATTATATTTCATATCCTAAAGAAAAAAATCATAAAAATACTTTTATTGATTATAAAAGCCCCAAAGTACTATAAAATGAATGTGTAGTCTATAAAAATACAATTTCATCCATGCCGTAAGTAGTAATTATTTAAAGTTAATGGGCTAGCTAGAGTTAAACATTAAACATTTGATTAACAATATGTACACCTGCTATAGAATTTAAAAATTCTTTTGAAGGATTATTTCGATAGACTCTGTGTGTGTGTGTGTGTGTGTGTGTGTTTGAAAAAGTTGTTCATGGAAATTTGAAATGCAAATATTTTTACTCCTTAATAATAAATTCATTTACTCAAAGACTTACATTTAAAACCTCTCCATCTATTATTTTCTTTGAATACACACACACATTGTATTCACATTAGAGTCCCCTGTAGGTATTGTAAATTCTATGGGTTTGGACAAATTATAATGACATGTCATTACCATTATAGTAACATACAGAGCAGTTACACTGCTCTAAAAAAAATCTGTGCTCTTCTTAGTCATTGCTTCCTCTGTATTACATTATTGTACTATAACATTTGATTTTATAAAAAAAAAAATCACACCATTTTCCAAAGTGGCTGCACCATTTTGCACCATCAACAATTACTGAAAGTTCCTTGTGTTCCACATCCTTGTCAGCACTTGGTGCTGTCAGCATCCTGGATTGGACCATTGTAACAGGTGGGTGGTGGTATCTTATTGTTTCAACTTGCATTTCCATGCTGACACACGATGTGGAGCATCTTTTCATGTGTTTATTTATTTTCTGTATATATACATTTTTGGTGAGGTATCTGTCAAGGTCTTTTGTCCCTTTTTCTGAGGGGCAAGAAGTGGGTAGAAACATCAACTCTATGTCCAGAGACTCCCAGCAACCAAGTATGACCATCCATTATCTTGCTGAAGGTAAAAAAACATTGGGAAAATTTATTGCTATTAGCAAGAAGGATTAAAGTTGGTATACATTTCTCAACAAAAAACATGGCAAAAGGAAAAAAAGAAGTCTAGTATGGGAAACACCTTTGAGCTAGATCTGACCACAATGGCTCTTCAGTTCTTCTGTCTACTGAAGAACTAGCAAGCAAATAGTTCAGAGGATATGCCCACGACAAGGATGGTGAGAGGATGCAAATTCTTTGTGTCTCCCTCATTCTTGAGCAATGTGTATTGAAGGTATACTGTTAAGGGCCCGGGTGGTAACATAGTGGTGGACCCACATGTGAAAGGTCCTGGGATCACATCCTGGGACCACCCTCTGCATGCCTTTGTGCACATTCTTCAATGGCAGAGTCTTGGAGTGGATTGTGGCATGAAGATCTGTTGGAGGTACCTGTCTCTCAAGCTCTCATGGAAGAAATAAATATTAAAAATTGCAGTACTGGAGCTGGCAGGTGGCATGATGATCAAGGCACTGGACTCCATGGCCAACAGCACTTCGAGTCCCAGATTGGGTGGCCTTGCTTTCTCACTTTCGCTCTCTCTCTTTCTGTCTGTCTTTGGTCAAATTCTTAAAAAGTAATAATAATAAAAGGAAATATTTTTAATTGCAGTACTGTGTTTGAAGAACCAGGTGAGGAAATATCAGAGTAGTCTTCCTGTGTTCCATACCACTAGCCATAGATGGGGACATATCGCACAAACATCTTCTTTAATACCATACAAGGAAATTTTTGCTATACTATATTACATCTTTCTACTTGCACTTTAATTCTAGAAAAAAGGTCTTTAAAATTTTTTAACTGTTTATTGAAAATGACCAAAATTGTATGTATGGTTATGTGCCAATAGGGATGCAGTTTGAGAAATGGGTTGGTGGGCGATTTCATTGTTATGCAAACACTGCAAACACTAAGGAAAGCTAGATGGTATAGCCTCCTACACACCTGGGATCCTGCACTGCTGTTCCTAGGTTCACTGGTTAGCATGTTATTCTACTGAATATCACAGCCAGTTGTAACACAATGGTACATATCTGTATAAAAGACAAAACAGTGGTACATGCATATGGGGCATTTACCATGCATAGAGCTTGCAGAACTGGAAGTTGCTCTGGGTGAGTCAAGGAGTGGTGAGAGAAAGTGAAGGCCAAGGGCATACTGTACACCTCTATAGATCATATGAACACTGTACACTTTGGGTACATGAAATTTATAGAGATAATTTTTTTAATAATAAACCTGGGTCAGCCCATGGCATGATGGTTAAGGCAGCTGGATCCCACAGGGCTGATCTTACAGTTAAGTGCAAATCTGGTGGCTTGAAAAACACACTGGGCCATGTGGGATCCAGCCACCTTAACTGGCTGACTAGCAATAGGTTTCTTTACACCAGCCTCACCACAAACACAGGAGTAATGTTTGTGCTATGATGTCACAGTGGCTACTATGTCACTAGGAGATAGGAATTCTGTAGCTGTAGAATAATCTTGAGGGACCACCATTGTATGCACAGTCCTTTGTTTACTGAAACATTATGCATCATGCTGTGTATAACTACATTTATTATGCACAACACTTTGCTGTGGAATATGTATACATGGTGGAATGGCTAAATCAAGATATTAACAGATGAATTATCTCACATATTTTTTTGTGTGAGGGATGAGAACATAAAAGCTACTCTTTTAGCAATTTTCAAGACTATGGACAATGTATAGTTATTAACTACACTCGTCATATTGAACAATAGGCCTCTTGAGTTTCTTTCTTTTTTTTTTTTTCAGATTTTTTTTGCTATAGGGCACATGCACTCATCAGAGAGAAAGAAAGTAAGAAATCACACTCCCCAGAGGGGATGGCCACACCACAATCTCTTCTCCTCCATTCTTCTCTCAGGATCTTGGACATGCATGCTCTTGCCAGGCATGAGTTTTAAGCTACTGGGTCCAGGACTAGAACCATTGTTGAGTATGTGGGCATCCAGCAACATGACCACTACACCATCTGTTGGTTTCTCTTGAGCTCATTTTTCTTAAATGAAACTTTGTATCATTTGACTAACATCTTCCCATATCCTTCCCCCCCCAACAGTCCCTGTTAACTACCATTGTATTCTACCAGTGAGTTAAAATTTTTTAGTTTTCATACATAAGGAAGATCTTTGGCCTGTTTTTAAATTGAATTATTTTTTTTCTTATTATTGAGTTTTAAAACATCTTTACATATTATGGATAACATTCCTTTATTGAATATGCTTTTTGTGGGACTAGTAGTTGGCATAATGGCTATGTTGCTGGACTCCCATGTAGCTGACTGCAGTTCGAGTCCTGGACCCCGTGGCTTAAACTCATGCTGGGCGTGTGTGCATGCGTGCTCAGGATCCCAAGAGTAAAATGAAGGAGAAGGGATTTCGGTGCGGTCATCCCCCCTGGGGGGTGATTTCTTGTTTTCTGTCTCTGTCTCTTTGTCTTTCTGGTGAGTGCACGTGCCCAATAGCAAAAACGTCTCAAAAAATAAAAGATATGTTTTTTGCAAATATTTTATACAATACCTTGGTTTATTTTTCCCTTCTCTTGAAAGTGTCTTTCATAGACCAGAAGATCCTAATTTTAACGAAGTCCTGCTTATCAATTGTTTCTTTCATGGACTGTGCCTTTGGTGTTGTATATAAAAAGTCAGTGCCAAATCCAATGTCATCTAGATTTTCTATGTTATGTTCTAGGAGTACTAAAGTTTCTATGAGTTTTGCATTTTACATTTATGTCTATGACTCATTTTCAGTTAAATTTTGTAGGTATAACTTTTTTTTTTGGAGAGGTCTTTGCTATAGGACTCAAGTGCTTGCCAGAAAGACAGAAAGAAACAGAGAGACAGAAAGCGAAAAATCACTCCCCCCCCCCGGGGAGATGGTCATGCCACAATCCCTTCTCCTTCATTCTCCTCTCGGGATCTTGGGCACACATGCACACGCGTGAGTTTAAGCTGCTGGGTCTGGGACTCAAACCATGGTTGACTACATGGGAGTCCAGTGACATAGCCATTATGCTAACTGCTGGTCCTGTGAGAGGTATAACTTCTGAGTCTAGATTCATATATTTACATGTGAATAATCAGTAGTTCCAGCATCATTTATTGAAAAGGCTATTTTTCCATTGTATTACTTTTTTTGTTTTGTTTTGTTTTGTTTTGTTTTTTTTGGTCAAAGATAAGTTGATAATCAGCATGAATCTATTTCTGGGCTTTCTATTCTGTTCCACTGATTGCTTTGCTTATTCTTTTAGCATTACACTGTTTTGATTACTTTAGTTTTATAGTAAGTCTTGGTGATAGCCTTTTAACTTTGTTCTTCTTCAGTACAGCATTGTCTTTTACTTCTTTATAAAAACTTTAGAATCAGTTTGTAGTGTCCACAAAACAGCTTTCTGGGATTTTGATTAACATTACATTGAATTTATAGATCAAAATGGCAAAAACCGACATCTCGACAATGTTGAATCCTCCTATCCATGAACATAGAATGTCTTTCTACTACTTAGTTCTTTAAAAAAAATTTTTTTTAATCAGAGATTTATAGCTTTCTTCATACAGATTTCTTTTTTCTTTTTTCAATTACCAGAGGATTTGTACACTTGACAGAGAGAGTCAGAGAGACAGAGAGGGAGAAAGCATTCCCCTCACCCCCATGGTACGGTCATGCTGCAATGTCTTTGTTTCCATTTCTACATTCCACTGGGATTATTGGCACACATGCACATGTGCCTGGTGTTTTTATTTGTTTTTGTTTTTGTTTTAGGTTTTTGCCATAGGACATGTATGGTGTCCAAACAGAGACAGAGAGAGGGAAAGTGAGAAATCATGCAGCAGGTGGCATGGTCATACCATAACTCTCCTCTGAGGGTTTTGGGCACACACACACAATGCACTCAGTGTGAATTTCAAGCTGTGGCTGATAATCTAGGGATCTAGCACCTTAATCATTATGCCACCTGCTGTGCCTGGTGGTTTTTCAACCTGCCATGTCAGAAATTTGAATTGTAGTCAGCCACATGGGATCTGGCTTCCTTAAGCAGTAGGCTACAGAGCTGGCCCATACAGATCTCATATATATAGTTACATGTATGTCCAAGTATCTCATTTTTTGAAATGTTAATGTAAATGTTACTGTGTTTTTAATTTCAAATTCCACTTGTTTTTTGCTACTACCTAGGGAAGCATTCACTTTTGTATATTAACCTTGTACCCTGAAACTTTTCTATAGTTCTCCCTTAGTTTTAGTTTTTAATTGATTCTTTCAGATTGTCTACTGATCATTGATGATCATGTCCTCTATGAACAGTTTAATGCCTTTCTTCTCTTTCTTTCTTTCTTCCTTTCTTTCTTTCTTTTCAATTCTTTCTTTTTTTTCTCTGTCTGTCTTTCTTTTTTTAATTGCTAGAGGGTACATGTACTCAGTGGAGAAAGAGAAACAGAGCAAGATGGAGAGGGAGAAAGTTCTCCTTTAATGGAGCATAGTTACAAGGCAATCCTTCCTCCTCCATATCTCCATCCTACTAGGATTTGGGGCATGCATATGCACACACAATGTTTGTTTTTCAAGCTACTGGGTTGGGATTCAAATCATAGTTGGTCTTGAGGGATCCAGCTCCCTTAACCACTAGACAACAGGAATGGCTTGTGTTTCATTGCTTTTCTTTTAATTTGATATTTATTTTTTTCATCTTATTGAATTAACTGAGACTTTCCATTAAGTATCAAAAAACAATAGTGAGAGGAGACACCTTTCCCTTGTTCCTGATCTTAGTAGGGAAAAAGGAATATCTTAAATTGAATTTTCTTGCTTTTCCTTTTCTACCACAAATATTTCCCTTCCTTTGCAATGGTGGTAAATGCAAGAAGACAACTTAAAGTGTATATGTAGGCATGACATGGAAGGACAGCTACTATCTTCCGTTTGTTTCTGGTAGCTTATGTTTCCAGGTTTCAATTTGCTGACCTGTTAATTAAATAGACTGCCAAATGTCTGAGGTCTTTTTTAGAGGTGACTTGATGTGGTAAAAAACATACCGCATAGAGAAATAAAGCCAGGTTTACGTACAATTCCACTGCATAGCAGCTGTTTGACTTTGGAGAGTTACTTTAATTTGGTGAATTTTTATTTTCTCAAGTATCAGTAAAGATTCGTTCTCTTTTCCTTTGGCCTAAGTCCTATGATCATATGAAGTTAATTTAGAAGTGAAATACAGGTGCTCATTGAATGGTGTTGAAAAAAAGAAGCAAAACAAAAGCCTTTTAAAGTTGGTATTGCTTCCCCTTCTCATCTTCACAGTGGCCAAGGTAGAGAAGAGATGCTCAAATAGTTGTATAGATCATCAGGATAAAAAACAATATAGGAATCACTTTTTTTTCACATACTCTTTTGTAATCATACTCGCTTCCTTTGTGATTGTCTTTGCTCTCATAGCCATTTTAAATTTTAACGTATTGAATGATATGAAAAATGTTACAGATATTACTTGGAGTGGTGATGATAGGTTACAACCATGCCTAAAAAACTATACCTTCTAGGGACTTAGGTCGCCTCTAGTTTATGGAAAGCAGGTTAGTGTAGTACACTGAGCTGACTCAGATAGTGACATCATGAATGCAGCACTGACAAAGATGCTGCGGCTGTAGCAGGACTCACAGGAAACAAGTATAATGATTGATTAGTTATGTCTGCCATGGATACAGCAAGAAAGACTAGCTGCTTGGGTGCCGTGTATTTCTATTTCATATATGTGGATTAGATATACCGGAGAAAAAATATGAAAAGGGAAAAAGTAATAGGTGATTTCCAGACGGGAAAGCAATAATTGAGTTTATAAATGTTTCTCATTTAGTAGATTCACATTTTAAGGTGCCATCTATGTCAAAAATTTTTCACTTCCCTCTCGAGACATTTTCCCAAGCAGGAAGATTTTAGTAGCCATGTCTTGAAGAAGTCTTAAGAGAGTTTTATTTTTATTGCTAGAGGTTTTGCAGTAGCAGCTAAACAGCATTTATAAAATTTTGTTCTTGCCATCGAAAAGTCTGAGGAGTCTGTTAAATAATACCGAAGTTTATGTTGGCTCTCTTTTTCTCATTTTTCATCACTTCTATTGGTTATTTTAAAAACATCTAGATTAGCTTATAGGGCAAGCCCATGGCCTGGTGGTTAGGGGAGCTGGATCCCACACAGCGAACTTCATGGACCTGGTAGTTTGAGTGACATGCTGAGCACATGTAGGGGCTTGCCCAGAATACCAAAAGTAGGGAGAAATGAAGGAGAAGAGATTGCAGCATGTCCACTCCCCAAGACGTGTACCTTCTCCCTCTCCTTTATCTGCCTCTCTGTCTCTCTCTGGAGAGCACACACAACCTGTAGCAAAAAGAAAAAAAAATATATAAAACAGCTTACACTTCACTGTCTACTTACTATTCCCTACTTCACCATGAGCACCATTCAAACATTAAATTTTGTGATCCAGAGACCCAGAGAAGTAAAAAACTTTTTGATCTTAAAAAGTTAGGTAAGCATCATGTTTCCATGAAATGCAAGTCTCTCTTGACACTCCTAGTATTTTCTTTTTTTTATCTTTTAAGAGAGGTTTTTGCAATAGGACACATGCACTCGCCAGAGAGACAGAGAGACAGGAATTGAGAAATCACCCCTGCCCCCCAGGGGGATTTGGCAATGCTGCAATTCCTCCTCTTCCAGTATCCTCTCAGGAATTTGAGCATGCATACACGCATGCCTGGCGTGAATATTAAGCCACTGGGTCTGGGACTTGTGGTGCGGTCGACTATGTGGGAATCCAGCGACACAGCCATTATGCCTTCTGCTGGTAGCAGCACTCATATTTTCTATGAAATGTTGCTACCCCTCAGAAGAGCTGTGTCAGAAATGAGATGGTTATATATGTGCTAAGGACCCGTCAACGTTTGCCTAGGGGGAGGAGGTGGGTAGATTGATATGGAAAAATCAGAAAAGTTTAACCAGTGATGAA
The DNA here is from genome assembly GCF_000334495.1 of Tupaia belangeri chinensis. Taxonomy (NCBI): domain Eukaryota; kingdom Metazoa; phylum Chordata; class Mammalia; order Scandentia; family Tupaiidae; genus Tupaia; species Tupaia belangeri. The sequence goes on along the minus strand of NW_006159805.1, from coordinate 67,729 downwards.
CTTAGGTTAATTAGAATTCATTTCAAACATCAGATTTTCTCCATGTAGGAAGAGAAATTTCAAAAGAAACTCAAGAACCACTGAAAATCAAATGATGGGCTAAAGAGGTTTTGGGGTCTGGATTCTAATAAATACAGTTTATTAGTTTATTATCTGAAATTAATTAGAATTTAGAAGTAAAAATAGGATGAACCTTGGAATTTAATAAATATTAGTCAATAATCAACTAATGAGGGAAAACTGCCACACTTTTGTTGGTGGGGAGAAGACGTGAGAGGTAAACTTGGGCAACAAACTATCATTGTAGGTATTCTCAGGGTTCTGACAAGTGCTCATGAGAATTCAGGGAGGAAACCAAGACAAGTCTTGGTCTTGTTGGAAGAGGAGAATAAATGCTAAACCCTAGAAAACATGAAGATACCCCTGTAAACAGTCCTGTCCTTTGAATTGTCCTCTGACTTGGCTGTGAGGAGAAAGACCCAAGTCCCTACATTCTGACCCTTTGCCTTCTGGAAACTCACACATGTGCACTGCCTTCACTTATCCTGCACAAGTGACATGCAGCTGACATATTCTAGCATGTTCTTTAAAATTTGGCACCTTAAGGGATGGTGAATAGAGCAATAAGTACATTCTTTTTCTTTTTCGAGAGAGAGGTTTTTGCTGTAGGGTACTCACTAGAGACATAGAGACAGAAAACAAGAAATCACCTCCCCAGGAGGGATGACCACTCTATAGTCCCTTCTCTTCCATTGTCCTCTTCGGATTTTGGGCATGCACACACACATGCCCAGCATGAGTTTTAAGTCACTGGATCTGGGACTGGAAACATGGTTGACTATGTGGGAGCCTAGCAACATAACCATTATACCATCTGCTGGTTCCATTCTTTGTTTTTAAAAATAATTTTATTAAGAATTATTGGACAGTTACAAAGTGCCTACCATCCTGTCATAATAGGAGCCTGAGAAGGACCTACAAGATGATGATGATGAATACAATGAAGATGAAGCTGATGATGACTGTGGCAGTGATGAATATTATGATGATAAAACTCATCACAATTTACATGTATTGAGTTTCTAGTATGTCAAGTATTTAATTAGTTTTTTTTTTGAGAGATTTTTGATATAGGGCACATGCGCTCACCAGACAGACAGAGAGAGACAGAGAGACAGAAAGTGAGAAATCATCCCCCCAGGGGGATGGCCACGCCACAATCCCTTCTCCATTCTCCTCTTGGGATCTTGGGCACACATGCACATGCGCCCGGTGTGAGTTTTAAGCCACTGGGGCTGGGACTCAAACCGCAATCGACTACATGGGAGTCCAGCGACATAGCCATTACGCTAACTGCTGGTCCTTAATTAGGTATTTTTAAAGTTTGTTTATTTTTTCCATGAATGAAAGAGACAGAGTGAGAGAGAAGAAGAGAGGGAGGCATCCCCAACATGGTCTTTCTGCCATGATCGATCTCCTGCTTCAGCCAACCCCAAATCATGGGCACACACATGCCTGGCCAACTCAGGGAGGTCTCCAGGTACAAATCCAGAACTGTCTCATGTGGGTCAGCCTTGCAACACCCAGCACCGTCAATTAGGCATTTTATAAATGCTAACCTTTATAGCAAATCTATGAGACCAGTGTTACTCTCATCAGTATTGTGTCTATAAAGGGTGTGGATGGATCCTAGAGAAGAGTTTCGAACAACATCCCTATCACTACTGAACTCTTGGAGCCTCGGGTTTTTTTACTTACAAAATGGGGGTAAATATCCCCAAGGACAGGGCTGTTAGTGAAGGGTCTGCTGAGAAGCCAATGTCAGGTCCTTCCCACACTCTCCGTCATTTCTCTTCATGTTTGGCATTAAGTGATGTTATTAGGTACTTTAGCCAAGTAGAGTAGTGCCACAGAGAAACCATCCACTTCTCCTAACCTCTATTTCGAAAAATAGCTGCTAAGCATTGCAATCCCTAAGGGCAATGTCTCAAGTGTGTTGTTTAGGTTGAGTGAAAACCCTGAAAGTCCCTTGTTCAGCTTGAACTTAGCAAGAGATCCCATTGCTTAGGAGACTTGCCGAATTTTAACCTGGGACAACCATAATTTGTGGGGAGTGGAGGTTGCAGAATCTCTCCCTGGCGCTTGGAGCAGGTAATATAACCTAATGGATTTGAAGGCTGGGTCATTTAAAGACACTCTGGACTGAAACAAGTTTGGAAGTCCCCAAATAACAGCTTGGGAAAAACAAAGTTCAAATCACCCTCTTTGGCCACCATTAACTGAAGTCCAGTAAGTGTATTGGAGGGGAGTGAAGAGATTTTTCTTTGTGCTAAGGAAAAATATATTTCCTAGTGGGTACAAGAGAGAACTTAACATTGTAGACATGTAAGCACATCTGTAAATATGTATATGTTCCTTCTGGCAATAACTGTAAATGTGTACTAAAACTACTAGTGACCCGATTATAACAATACATTATTAAAACCCATGCTTACTGGATATACTGATGACTTACTGGTTACAAAAATGTCAGCTTGGTTTATCACAGATCAATAACTCATTACATGCTCCAGAATATATAGAATCCAATATGAATCAACTGGCTGTCACATCTAGGCATTCAAATCTCAAACCAATATGGACTTTCAGTCACGTGACTCTTTTTTTCCCTTTCTATACTAGCTTTGGGGGTTGAATACATTTTATATTTTGCTAGATGGAAAAATAATAAATATTCTATTTCTACTTTATTTAGAATATTTGACAGTGGAAGGGGAGGCATCAGATGATAAGAATTAAGAACTTCACTTACCAGGATGTGTACATTTGTGTGTGTATGCAACATTTCCCTCTTTCCAGGAAAAGTTTATCATGACTTCCATAATTCAAATAAACAAAACTTAATCAGGAACAGCAAATCTCTTTCAGCTGATTTTAGCAGAAATCATTCTTAGCACCTTGCAAAATGAAGATGCCCACACTGTCTCCACATTGTTTACGCCCATGTTGAAAAGAAAGATAATCTACATGGCTACTCAGCAAGATATTTTTTTCTTTTATAATTAGTTGTTTGAGAACCAGCAGGCGGCATGGTGGTTAAAGCACTGGACACTCACAGGGCTGACCATGGTTCAAGTCCCAGACATGGCGGCTTGCTTTCTCACTCCCCTTCCCCATCCTATCTTTGTGTGTCTCTCTCTGGTCAAATTAAAAATTAAAATGAATGAATAAATGAAATTAAATAAAAATAATTCTTTAAAAAATAATTAGTTGTTATTATTATTATTATTATTTAATTTGCTACAAGCCACATGCACTCACCAGTGAGAGAGAGAGAGTGAAAGAAAGAAAGCTGCCAGGTCTGAAATTCAAACTGCGGTTGGCCATATGGGAGTCCAGTACCTTAACCACCAGGCCACCTGCCCTCCCCTCTAGCAAGATTCTTCAAGGTAAACGGGAGCACATTATCTTTCTTTTTTCTTTTTTTGCATTTGAAAAGCTATAATTTAGGTTTGGCATTGACATTTCAAAGCAGCTAGAAACCACACAAGTTGGATTTACATTTGGAGACAGATAAGGACCTTCATTATTGTGGCCACTAGACAAACACTGAGCACCTAGAGGCTAAGCACCCACTTGTCTGTGTAACTTAGGTCTTAAGCCCTGGGCGCATATGCCAGGCACAGTGTTGTTAAACGAATAAGTAATCTTCAACAATATTGAATTTCATTTTTGCCAAAGGCTATGACCTGCTCAAAAGTCTGCTGTGTTTGGGGCTCTGGCTATTCTCTAGCACCATCCTACATCACTACCCTCTCAGTAATTACAACATATACTCCAACTGGACACCGACCTATTTTAATTAACTGACCTTCTTTGTCACGACTTTTCATCTTTGTCGCTTTCATATAAAATGATTCTGATTTGAAAAAAGCTGCCATATTCTTCCCGTGCCCTGCTATAAAAAATAACTTGTAGTTGACAGGCCACAACAGACATATGAGGGGATGTCTTCACAACTGGGTTGTTTGTATTCGTGTGAGTCTAGGAAAAATATTGCTATTTGTATCAGGTGAGTGAATCCATTGCCCAACCCCAGGCCTGTAAACTTCAGTACAGAGACTGGTGGCTACAAGCAGGAGGTGCAGGTCCCCTCCCCCCCCAGGAGCCCGTGAATTAGCTGGGGAGGAGCATAAGGAGGCAGGGGACTGAAGAGGCCTTTTCCTTTGACGTTTATTTCATTACCATAATAGGAAAAGCGGGAAGCCCTTATTTTAAATGTACGATTTGATGGGCTGGAGGTGAAGGGGAGGAGACAAGTTCTTAAACTGTGGTTCTTCGGCACCAAGAAGCCCATGGACCAGACTAGGCAGATCAGTGAACTCTTGGATAGGCAGATACAAAGTTTTGTTTTGTTTTGTTTTGAGAGGTTTTCGCTATAGGGCGCGTGCGCTCGCCAGACAGACAGAGAGACACAGAGACAGAAAGCAAGAAATCACCCCCCAGGGGGGGTGGTCACGCCGCAATCCCTTCTCCTCCATTCTCCTCTCCGGATCTTGGGCATGCAGGCACACGCGCCCAGCGTTAGTTTTAAGATGCCAGGGTCCAGGATGCGAACCGCGGTCGACTACGTGGGAGTCCAGCGACATAGCCATTACGCTAACTGCTGGTACCCAGATACAAAGTTTTGTGCACTTATACTTCTGTGTGTATGAAAGAAGCCTGTAACTTTTCAGATTCTCTTGATCTTCCTACATGAAAAAGTATCTATGCGTCAGACCAATGTTGTTCAAATGAGACCACATATCAGCCTCATCTGGCAGGCTTGTTAAAATACTGATTCTTGGATTCCACCCCATGAGTTTCTGATTCAGTGAAACTGAGCCTTTGGAGTGAGGCCCAAGACTGCATTCCTAACAGGTTCCCAGGTGACTCCAATGCAGCTAGTCTGGGGCCATGCTATGAAGACCTCTGCATTAAACTAAAATAGGGATTTCCAAATCAGTCCGTCCATTAGAACCCTTGGAGAGCTTTGAAAAGTACCAGACTCCAGAATTTCTGATTTAATTGATTTGGAGTGTCCAGGCATTCACATTTTTAAAAACTTTTCTAGGTGATTCTAATAATGTGATGGTGGATTAGGAATCACTGCCTTAGAGCTTAGAGGGTTTCATACTGATAACAGGGCAGGGGAATGGATAGAGACAGAAGATCCTTTTCACCTTCCATTCCTTCGCCATCTGATCTTTCCTCCACCTCAGGTCGTAGACAGCTGTATTAGTTCTCTAGGAATGTTGTAACATAGTGCCACAGGCTGGGTGGCTTACATAGCAGAAACTGTTGTCTTACAGTTCTGGAGGCCAGAATTCTAAAATGAAGGTGCTGGCAGGTTTGGTTCCTCCTAAGGGAGTTGAGGGAAGGATCAGTTCCAGGTCTCTCCCCTTAAATTATAGGTGGTGATCTTCTCCCTTTTTCTCCTCACATTGCCTTTTCCCCAGGTATGTCTCTGTGTTCAAGATTCTTTTTTTTCAGACCAGTAGTTAGCATAATGGCTATGTCTCTGGACTCCCACGTAGTCAACTGCAGTTTGAGTCCCGGACCTGGTGGCTTAAATTCACGTCAGGGGCCTGTGCGTGCGTGCCCAAGATCCCGAGAGGAGAATGGAGGAGAAGAGATTGTGGCTTGGCCATCCCCCCTGGGGGGTGATTTCCTGCTTTCTATCTCTCTGTCTCTATCTGGCGAGCGCACGTGCCCTATAGCAAAAACCTCCCCCCCCCAAAAAAAGAAATACCCTAATGATTTCACTTTAACTTAATTACGTCTTGGAAGACCTTAACTCTAAATAAGGTCACATTGTGAGGTACCGAAAATTAAGACTTCAATATAGTATTTTGGGTTGAAGGGAGAAAGTGTATAATTCAATTCACAATGCAAATCCTGCCATTTTAAAAACTGTAAATATCTTTGTATTGGAGATAAATATCCTCCATGGTTTTTTCTGTTTTTTTTTTTTTTTTTTTTTTTGCAGAGTTTACATTCAAATCAAAGCCTTCCCTAATCATGGAAAAATCAGTCTTTTGTAGCCATTTTCATTTTAGCCTATAATTACAGACTCTAAACATTTTATATAATGCTTTTGAGGCAAAAATGGCTAAATGCCAGAATGTTCATTACTACACAACTATAAAATAGATGGCCATTGACACGCGTGCTGGGCCCATCCAGGTAACACCATGGGTCACATATGCAAACAGACCTCATGAAAACCTGTCCAGTTTAAGTGGCCACGGATTCTCTGACAGCTTTACATGACTGCTTTGCTCTGAATATTGGAGAATCAGGTGTAATGTGTTTTTAATGTAACGTGACAATATTTAAGGTGCTAGACAACCTTGTTTTCACAGCTTAACTCTCTGTGCTGAAGGGATGCAATGTTTGCAGCATGCTTGGGAATTTTTTAAGCAGAGAAAATTGTGTCATCAGTACGTGGACCTTAGCAAGATGATTACCGGGTTGGCAGAACACAGTTAGGGAAGATGTGGGAAAGAAAGGATAGTAAATGGAGCTTACTCAATATTCTGATACGTTCACAGTGGAAGGTAGAAAACTAAAATAACACTCTCAGCAATGAGCACAATTTAGGTAAGGGCTGGGGTTGGGGGAATATACATTCCTAACACCATGAATGCCAGAGAAATCTCTAAAACTGAGCAGAAGCCTAGATGGTCATTAGCTAAGAGAAAGAAGTATGCAACTAAGTCTCCTGCATAGTCTTAGCTATGAGTTACAGACAGTTCTTGAAGTAGTCTCTGTGTTCCAGTCACACCTGGCCATTTCCTCAAATATTTCAAGCTCTTTCCCATGTTAGGGTTTTTGCCTTTTCTGTTCCCTCTGCTAACAATACTTTTCCTTTTCTGCATACAGCAGTCTTTGCCATCTGTTGTAAATGGTGCCTCTTTTTTTTAATTTTAATTTTTTTGAGAGTTTTTCGCTATAGGGCGCGTGCGCTCACCAGACCAGTCAGAGAGAGACAGAGAGATAGAAAGTGAGAAATCACCCCCCAGGGGAGATGGCCATACCGCAATCCCTTCTCCTCCATTCTCCTCTTGGGATCTTGGGCACGCATGCACATGCGCCAGGCCTGAGTTTAAGCCACTGGGTCCGGGACATGAACCGTGGTCGACTACATGGGAGTCCAGCGACATAGCCATTATGCTAACTGCTGGTCCCGTAAATGGTGCCTCTTGAGTGGTTTTCTTCTAGCACTCCATAAAAATATGTTCCTCCTCCTATTTCTTTGTCACAAACATTCCACATTTTATGTATTTTTCATTTTTTATTGGCTTTTCTTGCACTGTAGCAATGACTATGCAAGCAGCAACTGGCATAAGGTAGGCACTCAATATAGATTTTTTTAATTGAATGATGAATAAAAGAATGAATGAGTCTAACAAAGGATTTGTGCATATAAAGAGTTGACCAGTGTTACAATGGAATGAAGACATCTACTCCATTTCCTATTGGACATGGTTAATATTTCGGAAGTACCTACTAGGGGCCTGGCCTTACGTGAGAACCTTACATTTATAATCTCTAATATTCAAATTAACATTCAATCCAATCCTCCTAGGCAGATAATATTATCATTATTTTGTTGAAGAGAAGATTAATGACTTGCCCAAAACACAGATCTATGATTCAAACCTAGGACAATCTGACCCACAGTATAATCATTTTATTACTAGAGTACCAATTGTCCCTTGAGTCATGGTATTAGTCAGTGAGTACAGTAGCAAAGATAGAAGAAGTATTTGCACTGCCTTCTTCAGTATAAATACATACATGAGAAAAGAAGCACATTTTGTCTTTCCTGCCTTTCCTTTTATCAAGCACCCAGAGGTGCAGTGATTACTATGATTGGTTACATAAGCCTTTAGGTATCATCCTGGAACCGTAGCTTTTAAAAATCATGGTTTTTAAAAGAAAAAATATAACTACAATAGAGAAACTTGGGAGGCACTACTTTAACCAAACAATAAAAATGAACACCATCAATAGTAAAACATATTAATATCGAATACCTACGGATAGGCTGTGCAGAGATAATCTTAATGTTAGTTCTTTGGTATTCTTGACAAAAAATGCATACCCATGTTTTAATCATGAGACAACACAGACAACCCCAAAACTGAAACATATTCTAAAAAGCAACTGGCCAGTACACTTCAAAGGTGTGATTAGAGAAAACTAAGGAGACATGAGAATGAAACGCTAAGTGGATTCCTGTATTAAATCATGAACCAAAAGAAGGACCTAGAGGGTCAGTTGGTGAAATTCTAATGAGGTCTACAGATTAGCTAGTAGTATTGTAGCAATGTTAATATCTAGATTCAGATAATCTGTCAACGGTTATGTAAAATTTCAACATGAGGGAGAAGTTGGGCAAAGGATATCATCAAACTCTAAGTGCACTTTTATGACTTTTTTAAGTTTAAAATGATTACAACAGGAAATATTAAACATAGCATGAGTACTACAAAATATCTGACTCTAAAAATTAAATCTAAATAAACAAGTGGGACTATATCAGACTAAGAAGTTTCTGCACAGCAAAGGACACAGTAACAAGTGTGAACCGACAACCCTTAGAATAAGAAAATATTTTTGTTAAATATGCCTCAGACAAGGGACTGATAACCAGAACACACAGGGAACTCAAGTGCCTTACGTAAAAAAAAAAAAAAGATTAAGAATATAAAAAGTGATATGTGTTGGCAGGGATGTGGTGAAAAGGGAACCCTCCTACACTGTTGGTGGGAATGTAAACTGGTTCAGCCACTGTGAAGAACAATATGGAGGTTCCTCAAAGATCTACAAAGAGAACTACCATTTGATTCAGAAATCCTACTTCTGGGTATCTACCCAAAGGACAGGAGAACGCTCAGTCAGAAAAGTGCTCGCACATCAATGTTTATTGCAGCATTATTCACGATTGCCAAGACATGGAACCAACCTAAATGTCCACAAACTGATGAATAGATTGGAGAAGTGTGGCATATATATTCTATGGAATACTACTAAGCCATAAAAAATAACAAGACCCTGGCATTTGATAGAAAGTGGTCAGATATGGAGGGTCTATTGCTGAGTGAAGTAAGCCAGGCTATGAAAGAAAGATAGTGTGTGTATCCACTTAATATGTACTGACTATCCACACTCCATGGTAGAGAGCCAAATATTGGAGGACATAAAAGCAGTGAAAATACTTAACGAGAATAAGACAGTGTGGAATGGAGGGGTAAAGAGAATAGGATAGAGAAAGATAGCAAGAGAACAAATAGAGAGACGCATGGTATTAGTGGGACACAGATATGACTTATTACCTGTTCATGATGATGTGTATAGTATTCTCAACTGGATAGATCTGACAAGTATTTCATGATGGGTAAAGTCTTTTTATAAGCAAAATGAGAAATAGTGATTGACTGTTTAAAAAAATAATTGGAATAATAATAATAATGATCGGGAAAAACAATGAAAAGATATTGAATAATGAAGTGGGGATTTTAATGTCTCTGTATTGACTGACATGCATGGCATTCCCTTTTGAAAAAGCAATATAATACACTGTAAAGTTATGTGAAATTTAATGTAATATAAACAAGATTATGATGATAGTAAATAAACTTTAAACATAAATCTAAAACACAAACTTACCAAAAGGACTTTAGAAGAAAGCTTGTTTGTATGGTGGGAACTCTGAACAAGTTTGGTGTCACAGGGATCCAAAATCTGTTCAACAGATTCTGAAGATACGATGAATATAGTAATCCTTGGTCATTATTTGGTCTCTTAGAAGAGGAATCAAGAAAAAAAAAAGCATTTGAAATGTATAAAATATCTGCACACATAAATGGAAATGAACAATCTTTTATTTTTTCCTTCATGTCTACATTCTTCTTTTTTCTTGGAAAAAATAATTCCTTATGGAGAATAGTGAATGTAATTTAAAATCAAGAAAGGAAGTAGATACTATTGGGTTGTCAGAAAGTCATGACATATTTTTCTGTGTTTTTCTATGCAAAAATGTGTCTTGACTTTTCCAACACCCAATAATTACCTACTTAACTATAATATCTCTTAAGATCAGTGGTTCTTTTTTCCTCCATCTCTCATGAAAGACTAATTTAAATACTACCCCTTCCCTGTCTTTACCAAACATTTGAAATAGACTAGGAAAAGATTGAAAAGAATCTGAATAATTTAACTATGAACGAGCCTCTGGATACAATGACTTCTTAAAGCCATAGGAAGAATTACTGATCTTTGAGCCTTTGAGTAGATAGAATATTTTTCATGTTGCACCTGGCCTATAACTTCATAAATGAGCAAAAGACCATGACTGCAGATGGGCAACTCAGGGTGTTATGATGGGGGAGCCAGAGCCTCTGTCTGTATGGCAGTGACACTCCCCTCAATAAAGGGATGGAGGCCTATGGCCCTGAGATGCTCTTGAACAGCAGAACAAGCCTACCCAGGCAGTATGTTTCAGGGAAACATTTTGCTCTAAATCCCTGCTTTCCCTGCTCCTTAGCAAATCTCTTGCTCCTCAGGAAACCCCTGAGGAGCTATGAATGGAAAAGAGATGATGATGAGCAAATTCATGCATGCCAAAAAGCTTTGTGCCCCAGTGAGCTCATTTCATTAGCCCATTGTTGGAAGTCAGTGCTCTGAGGAGATGCATGCCAAGGAGAATGAGCAGGAACAGAGTGTAGATCTTATTCTGAAATGCATCCCTTTGCCCAATGAGGTGGCTGTGCACCTGGAGGTTGTGGGAGGGCGAGGAAATCAGGATTTTTGGAAGCTAACTCTTCCCTTTTGCAGGAACTTTAGATTGACTGAGGCTCTTTGTTAAAGGCTCTGAAGGAAGGAAAGATCCTTTATTTTAGCCAATGTCCAGGGTAAGTTCTTACATAGTGATAGCGAGGATAAAATACAGGGGATTCAGTGCAAGGATTAGATTACTATCGTTTTTTAAAAGAATTATTTATTTAATTTTCTTTTTTTATTATCATTATTTTTAAATTTGCTATAGGGCATGTGCATTCACCAGAGACAGAAAGTGAGCCGCCAGGTCCAGGACTCAAATCATGGTCACCCATGTTTGAGTCCAGTGGCTTAATCATCATGCCACCTGCTGGCCCCCAGGGTCAGATTATTTTCTGCCTTTTTTCCCCAGAACCTCATTGAGGTAGAAACTGACTTCATACAGGCAAATCCCATCCCCACAAGTGACTGTCAATTGCCTAAGCAGGACAAAGTTCTCTGGGAATTGCTTATATAACTTTATATGGGCACATTCATAAAGGAACCAAAGCAAACCAAAAGTTTTACTGAAGAATTAGTTAAATAATGCTCAAACATCCAGATAACTGGTCTCCCAGAAGGTGAAGAAACTAATAAGGTCACTGATAATCAATTCCATGAACTCCTGCATGAAAACTTTCCAAACCTAGAGAAACATTTAAACATCCAGACCAAAGAAATACAAAGGACTCTAAATAGAATCAACCCAAAAAGATCTTCTCCATGGGACATCATAGACAGAATGACCAAAACCACAGATAAAGACAAGATACTAAAATTGGCAAGAGAGAAACGTCAGGTTACCTACAAAGGTTACCTCATCAGACAAACTTCAGATCTCTTTCCACAAGCAAGAAAAGAATGTGGAAATACACTCAAAGTCTTAAATGAAAACACTTTCTACCAAGATTACTATACCCAGCAAGATTATCTTTCTTTTTTTTTCTTTTCTTTTTTTTGGAGAGATTTTTTTCTTATTGGGCGCATGCACTCACCAGAAAGACAGAGAGAGACAGAGAGATAGAAAGCGAGAAATCACCCCCCCCCCCCACAAAGAGGATGGCCACACCACAATCCCTTCTCCTCCATTCTCCTCTCAGGATCTTGGGCACGCAAACACACGTGCCCGGCGTGAGTTTAAGCCACCAGGTCTGGGACGCGAACCGCGGTCTACTACATGGGAGTCCAGCGACAGAGCCATTACGCTAACTGCTGGTCCCAAGATTATCTTTCAAATGGGAAGGAAATAAAAACATTCTCAGATAAACAAAACCTGAAAGAACTTACCAGCACCAGACTAGCTCTTCAAAAAGTTCTGAAGGGAGTGCTATACTAGGAAAACTAAAGACAGACAGGCACACAGAAATTGGGGGGGGGGGAAGAAAAAGGCCAATGTAATGGTAGGAACATGTTCAGAAATATCGATAATAACATTGAATGTTAATGGATTAAATGATCCAATCAGGAGACACAGACTGGATAAAAGGACTAAAAAACAGAAACCCTCTATCTACTGCCTGCAAGAAACATACCTCATGGATAAAGACATAAATAGACTAAAAGTGAATGGTTGAAAAAGGTATTCCATGTAACCAGAAACCAAAAAAGGTCTGGAGTCATGATACTGATCTCGGACAAAATAGACTTTAAGAAAAAAGTGTAAGAAAAGACAAAGAAGGGAGGGCATTATAGAGTAGTAGGAGGGTTAATTCATCAAGAAGATATAATGCTTATAAATATCTATGCACCCAACTCAGGAGCACCAAAATAAGTAAAGGAAAGACTGCTAGCTCTGAAAGGATAGATAGGTTGCAACACATTAATTGTTGGGGATCTGAACATCCCATAATCTGCTTTAGACAGATCATCTAGACAAAAAATAAGCAGAGATACATGATCTAAATGATACCACAAATTAAATGGATTTCACAGACATCTATAGAATCTTCCACCCAAAACCTACGAAATACACATTTTTCTCACTCCCACATGGAACATTTTGGAAGACTGACCATGTGATAGGGTACAAAACAAACATTACAGACTAACGGGCATAGAAACTATATTCAGCATCTTTTCCGAGCAAGTAGTTCTGGAAAAACTGGCTATCCACTTGCAGAAAGATGAATCTAGACCCCTATCTCTCATCAATAACAAAAATCCATTCTAAGTGCATCAAAAATCTAGACCTAAGATCTCAAACTATAAAAATACTGGCGGAAAACAATGGGAAAACTCTGGGAGACATTGGTATAGGCAAAGATTTCATAAATAGGACTCCCAAAGCACAGGCAATAATCCCAGAAATAGACAAATGGGATCATATCAGATTAAGAAGTTTCTGCACAGCAAAAGACAACCTGAATCAACAACACTTGGAAGGGGAGAATATGTTTGTAAACTACGACTCAGATAAGGCACTGATAACCAGAATACACAGGAAACTCAAGTGACTTACCCCACCCAAAACACACACACACACACACACACACACACACACACACACTTTCAACTCAGTTGAAAGATGGGAAAAATGAACTGAGCAAATAACGCTCTAAGGAAGATATACAAACAGCCAAAAAGCATATGAAAAATGCTAAAATTTCTCATCATTAGGGAGATGCAGATGAAAACCACAATGAGATACCACCTGACCCCAGCCAGAATGGTGAAGAATAAGAAAACAAAAAATGATAAGTACTGGCAAGGCTGTGGTAAGAGGGGAACTCTCCTATACTGTTAGTGGGAATGTAAATTGGTCCAGCCACTATGGAGAACAATATGGAGGTTCCTCAAAGTTCTACAAATAGAACTACCATATGATCTAGCAATCCTACTCCTGGGTATCTATCCAAAGGATAAGAGAATGCACAGTAAGAAAAGTGCTTGCACATGCATGTTTATTGTGACAATATTTATAATTGCTAAGACATGGAACCAACCAAAATGAATGGATTGAAAAAGTGTGGCACATATACTCTATGGAATACTATTCATCCATAAAAAACAATAAGATCCTGGCATTTTATAGATAGTGGACGAATATGGAAGATTTACTGCTGAGTGAAGTAAACTAGGCTATGAAAGAGAGACATTGTATGTCTTCATTTAACATATACCGACTGTCTGCATTCTATTGCAGAAATGGAAAGACTAGAGGGTATAGAATTATGGAAAACAGTTAACTATACTAAAGACAGTGTGGAAAGAGGATGGGAGAAGGGGGAAAGTATCAGAGAAGAAATTAAGAAAACTAGGCAAGACATTTATGGAACATAGAAAATGGATTATTATCTATTGATGATAACAGGTAGAGTATCCTGAACTGGACTGACATGAAGTGTATTCATGCTGGGTAATTTCACTTTACAAGCTAAGTGTATACTGATTGAATGTATAAAATAAGTTTTTTTAAAGAAAGAATTAGTTACATGATGTCCAAGACTGCCTTTCTGCATGTGGCCTCTTCTAGGATTTCAGACTGTTCTGAATAGGTCATCAAAACCCAGGATATTAATTATTCATATGGAACTGAAACTTGAAAGGGTGACTAAAACTAGACGGACATATTTTGAAAATCTGAATGTAAGTGTATTGTTGAGCATGATGAATGGGAACAGATTAGCACTGTTAATTTCTATAGTGTAAAGTCCAAGCTAACATCTGGTTCTAGGCATCACTGTATAATCCATACCCTGCCACTGCATCCTGGACCCTCCTTTTCCTGAATGGGTCTTTGAGGAATTAAATCCACTGTACTTGTAAGGATTTAAAATGTCTCATCCATGATTCAAAATTAACTTAAGCTGTCTGCCAACTTGCACAATGAGTTTTGAACTCATTCCCTTTACCTTCCTGGAAGCCTTTGTTTTTGTAAATTTTTCATTCCAACCAAAAATATACATGCGACAGATTTGCATAATTGAGGTTAATTGGTTATATGTGCATAGGAACTCTCTAATCAACATTATTAAACAGGGTACAACTCTCACAACATTTACGGATCTTAAAAAACATTTTGTCAATGTCTCATTTTTCAGTGAGAAAACTGAAGCATAAGGGGACTTTAAAAAACTCGTGAAAAATTGGAATTAAAGTATGAGTTTATTTTGGTGTGAACATTTTTGGGATCCTCACATAGTTTCATGAACATTTTCTATGAGCTTTTGGAAGACTTTCTCCTATAGTTTGGTGAGATTGCCAGGTTACAGAATGAAATAGTAGATTCAAAACTAGAAAACTAGTCTTCTTCGAGGTAGTCCACTAAAATTCTGTTTCATCACCCTCTCTTATCACCAGTCAGTAGGAATCATAGAGCACTTTAAAAGTTTGCCACCTCAACTATCTGTCTGATCTTGTCATTCTCTGGGACAAAATCCTTACTGGGTATTTCTCTAGCTTATGCTTAGATATTTCTTATGATGAGGAATGTACTACCTCCATGCCTTTAATAACAATTATTGAATATATTAATACTTAATCATTTTAATTTAGTTTCTTTATTATTGTACTTTTAATATTTGAAGAATCATTTTTTATTTAGATGAAACATTCATGCTTCCTTCAATAGTTCCTAGCGTCTAGTTTGGTTTTCAGTCTCTTCATCACTGACTTTGTCTTCTGAACCTTCCACTAGCATGATGCCCGACAGTTAATATGATGCTCAGGGCCAGGTGGTGGTGTGGTGGTTGGGGAACTGGACTTCCACATGGTCAACCGTGGTTTGAGTGCTGGACCTGATGGCTTGCTTTCTCTCTTTCCTTCTATTTTTCTCTCTCTCTTTGATGAGAACACATGCCTTATAGCAAATGAAATAATAATGATAATGATGATAAAGAATTAAAATTAAATAATTCTTTTTTAAAAAGTTAATATGATGCTCAGCATGGCCTCATCAGTTCCAAAGAAGATGGAACTAGCCAATATCTTATTGTAGAGTCAAATATTACATGAATGCATACTATCATACTATGAACATTAATGCATATAAAATCCATTTCCAATATTCAATTGATATTACTTATCTCTTGTCTCACCCCCATGAGCACATATATGTTGACTCTCTGATATGCAACTTCTTCAATGGGTTTAGACCTGATTTGAGAGTTCCAGATTCTTATGTGCAACATTATCTTGGTCATCTCTACTTAGATTGTCCATAGGAACATCAGTGGCTACATGTCCCAAATGTTAGTCATTTTCTCTCCTTAAACTGCCATTACCCCAATATTCTCATCTCACTAAACAATTCTATCATATAATATGATATTCAAGTCAGAAATCTCAGTAACATCCATGTGACTTGCCCATTCCCTCACATCTCAAACCTGTTGCTTGTTACATCCTATTGATTCTACCTCACACATCTTTCTCAATTTCTCTCCATTCTTTTTTTTTAAAGAAATTCTTTAAATAATTATTTATTGATTTATATTTATTTGTTATTGTTATTTATTTTTAATTTGACCAGAGAGAAACAGAGAGAGCAACAGAGAGGAAAAGTGAGAAAGCAAGCCACGAGTTCCAGAACTTGAACTGTGGTCAGCCATGTGGGAGTCAGGCGCCTTAACTACAATACACTCTGCTGGCCCCAATTTCTCTTCATTCTTACAATCACTGGCTATCAGCCTCCATTGCCTGGATTTCTCCTGCACATGCCTATTCTACAAATGGCTCCTGGCTGACACTTCTGGGACTCACATCCGATCATAATACATTTCTGCTTAAAACTGTTCAGTGGACTCCGATTGCTTTTAAAATAAAATCTAATCCCTAAATATGGCTTAAGAGGTTTCTCACGATCTAGCTTTGGCTACATTTTCCAGTTTGTTGAATCAACTATACCACATACTATTCTCACTCTCTAGAGCTTTCTATCTCCCTGCCTCCCTTAGCTAATTCCAAGCCTTATTCTTTAGATTCCCGCCTCAAATATCCCTTCTTGAGATAAGTTAGTACCCCACACTATTTCAACTATCATAACACTTAGCTGCACATTTTTATTCTACTTGCTTGGTGACTTCCCTTCTCTGCTGGATTCTCTGCTGGCCCCAATTTCTCTTCATTCTTACAATCACTGGCTATCAGCCTCCATTGCCTGGATTTCTCCTGCACATGCCTATTCTACAAATGGCTCCTGGCTGACACTTCTGGGACTCACATCCGATCATAATACATTTCTGCTTAAAACTGTTCAGTGGACTCCGATTGCTTTTAAAATAAAATCTAATCCCTAAATATGGCTTAAGAGGTTTCTCACGATCTAGCTTTGGCTACATTTTCCAGTTTGTTGAATCAACTATACCACATACTATTCTCACTCTCTAGAGCTTTCTATCTCCCTGCCTCCCTTAGCTAATTCCAAGCCTTATTCTTTAGATTCCCGCCTCAAATATCCCTTCTTGAGATAAGTTAGTACCCCACACTATTTCAACTATCATAACACTTAGCTGCACATTTTTATTCTACTTGCTTGGTGACTTCCCTTCTCTGCTGGATTCTAAGTGCTTTGAGGGCAGGGAAGCATGTGTCTTGCCCATCACTGTATCCACAGTGTCTGGCATAGTGTCAGGCATATAGCAGATGCTCAGAATTATTCATGGATGCCCAGCTTGGTTGTTCAGTTGGTAACAAACTGAACTGCTGTGCTGGAAGTCACATGGCAGACTGTGAGTTCAGAACTCCAGGTTAACTTGAAAACAAGCCAGGTGTGTGTGTGTGTGTGTGTGTGTGTGTGTGTGTGT
>NW_006159805.1:29664-50084 GCF_000334495.1 Tupaia belangeri chinensis | reverse complement strand
AGAGTTGGTAACATGATGAGGAAGTGTCAAAGGTGCTTTTTGCTTTCCGTTATACATGTACCCACACAAGCTCTCTATCATGAATAAAATAAATAAATGTTAAATTATTCATGGAAGGAAGAAAGTGTAGGAATTTCTATTTTATCTCTGTAAAAACTTCATATTTCTATATATGTCTCACCATTTAAATCTTTCAAGTTCTTTTTGGGTATTCTGTCTGTCACTATTAATGGTACTTTGGTTTTAACTCATTTAAAATACTTGATGAACATTGACATGGTGTTTGAGATCATATGCTGAGAGAGATCTGTGATTGGAGAGTTGGAAGGTTTGGGAGGGGAGCTCATTAGGAGAATAGGAACATTGATTTGCATTTACCCTAAGCGCCTACCTAATTTGGTAACAGTATATTTCTATGATGCCTTTTGTTCATCTCTAATGTTAGCAACTTTGTGAAATGCACTTTTACATCCTAAACCTCTTTGAGGTGATTTTTCTTGCAGAATCTCATACCATGGAAGCATGAGTATCTCTCCTTTATACATGTTGTTGAAGTTCTAACCACAGTTTATTGCCTAACCCTTCATGTCTAGGAATGAAATAGTCATTGAAGTACTTTAAGAAAATTTCAGAAAGTTTGTATTATGTTTTGGATAATGGTTCATACTTTTAAATTTTATCTTAGTGGGCAATAGTTAGATGTCCTCCAAAAGTTTAGGGGTTAGGACTTGTAAATACGTTACATGAAAACTTAATTCTTTCATGTTGTCCCAGGGTGGGCCTTTGTAATAAAATCATTAGATCGGGGTCTCCATGACTGTGTTCTGATGTGTATATAGCAGAGGAAATGAAGCAGAAAGCAGCCAGATGGATACAAATCACTCTCTACTCTGCTCAGGATCCTGCCTTCCACCATGTTGTTTCCTCACCAGAAACTCAGAAACTGGACACTTGCCCCTGGACCTCTAACATCTGCAAGTTGAATAAATCTCTATTTCTTTATAAATTACCCTGTCTTATGCATTTCTGTTAGCACACAATAATGGAAGAGACAATTGGAACTTAGTTAAATGACCCTTCTGAAATGCTTAAATACTCAGAGTTGCTTTTTTTTTTCCCCTTCATTCATGACTTAACTTTTTTTTTTTTTTTTGAGAGACATATTTTTGCTATAGGGCATGAATACTCACCAAAGTGACAGAGAGAGACAGGGAGACAGAAAGCGAGAAAGTGGGAAATCACCTCCCAGCGGAGATGGTCATGCCACATTCTCTTCTTCTCTTGGAATTCTGGGCATGCATGCACACACATAAATGGTGTGAAAAAATTTTTTTGAGAATTTTTTTCTATAGGGTGCTTGCCAGAAAGAAACAGGCAGAAAGTGAGAAATCACCCCCTAAGGGGGATGGTCACTCTGCAATCCCGTCTCCTCCATTCTCCTCTCAGGATCTTGGGCATGCACACACATGCACCCAGCGTGAGTTTACGCAACTGGGTCTGGGACTCGAACCCTGGTCGACTACATGGGAGTCAGATGGTCACTCTGCAATCCCGTCTCCTCCATTCTCCTCTCAGGATCTTGGGCATGCACACACATGCACCCAGCGTGAGTTTACGCAACTGGGTCTGGGACTCGAACCCTGGTCGACTACATGGGAGTCAGATGGTCACTCTGCAATCCCGTCTCCTCCATTCTCCTCTCAGGATCTTGGGCATGCACACACATGCACCCAGCGTGAGTTTACGCAACTGGGTCTGGGACTCGAACCCTGGTCGACTACATGGGAGTCAAGCAACATAGCCATTATGCTACTGGCTAGTCCCCATGACTTACTTTTAATTTTACTTGTGAACCATTGCAAATGATTTAATAATATGACACCTTCTAGGAACAAGATAGATAATGAATAAATGACTTGTCCTCTTAACAATGTGTCTTGCCACTGTGTAGGAATGCATTATCCCTTTCTTCCATCTGGACAGTAGTTGGAGTAAATGTCCACAACGTTTAAATTTCTATTATTTTTCTCTACAAATCTAGACTCACCTGCTTTCTAGTGGTTTCTCTATGACTAATCATCCCCTCCTTCACATCTCAGATATGCTTCTTTTAATCCAGTCATGTTTTCTTCTAGTTTTAAGTTCTCTTGGAAGTATTGGATGTAGTTCAGAGAAGGTGCAATGTCTTTCCAGGACACAACATGACTTCTTGAGGTCAGTTTTATTCATGGGTAATATTATATTACCCATCAACCCCTCATTCTCTGGGACTCACCTGTCTCCAGGATCCTTAGTCCTGTTTTGTTTGAGGCTCCCACTAGGGTTTTCAGGACCAGTCTCCCACTGCATTTGGACTCAAAAACAACAACTCCACATGCAAGTGCTGTGGCTTGCCTGGATCTCTGGCTTCTTGAAGGAGCTGTGTGAGCCAACCCAGAATGCAGTGAAGTTAACACCCTGCGGGGTGAATTTTGGTCAATGAGGAAGGGAACCAGAAGGTAAACTCTCTCTCTTCTCCTCCCTCGTCTCTTCAATAGACTGATCAGTAACACAGTAGTCTCCGTATGGTCTTTTCAAAGACTTCTGGCCAGACAGGCAATCAGCTCAGTTTTCTATGAAGGGATGGTTAATTTGATGATGTACCTATGTGCACATTCTCTCCTTCTCTACCTCACCTCCCTTCCCCCTTCCTCCTGCCTCTCTGGAATTACACTACTCAGTAAAGTGTTAGCATGAAAGCATTTGCCTCAGGCTCTGTTTCCTAGGGATTTGGGGAAAACTTTGGATGCTATTGCATAAAAATTTCAAGAATTTTATGATAAAACATGAGTCTTCAAAGATATGTAATGCTTACAATGGACTCTTCAAGAGATACAAACAGATCTCTTGGAAGGATAAGTTTTCTCATCTGATCTTGGGGATTCTTCAGTGGAAACATTTGAGGACTGGAATATGGCGTGAGCTTTTCAACACCATATTTAATCTTCAATTTTAGTCCACTCTTCCTTCCTTGTTATTGTAATTGTTATTTCTTTTCTAACTTTTATTTTCTTCTCTGGTATACATGATATTAGTTTTCTCATGTCTCTGGTGGTTGGCATTGAGTCTAATATATTGAATTCATTCAGAGAATATTTTTAAATCAATTCATAAGTGAATGAATGAATGAATGAACATAGTACCTATAGTTTTTCCATCAAAACTGATACATATTGAATTATTGAAATAAGCTAATGTGATAAATCTGTCAATTCACACAAATTTTTATAGAAAAAGGAATTCCTATATTAAAAGATCTTAAATTTTGCTAATATTTATTTCAATTTTTATGGGGTAACTGATGGTATAGGAAAATTAGACAACTATGTTAATTCACTCTTTCATTCTTTGAAATGAGCCTCTGGGATCTACTTACTATTATAGTGCGCTCTAGGAAATAGAGCAGTGAACCAAATAGTCAAACTTTCCTGTTTTTGTGGAGCTTATATTCTATGGCCAAGCTGCAATTCCTTCTCCTTCATTCTCCTTTTGGGATTTTGGGCATGTATGCATATGTGTCTAGTGTGTTTTTCAAGCTCTGTGCTTCAGTATAAATTATAACTTAGGTATAGTTCATCTCTCAACCTTTTTTAAGGAAAAAATGATGATATCTGATATGATCATAGACAAATGAACACAAACACACGTGAACTCTCCAAAGTTTTCAAGTCAATCCCAAGCAAGTAATCAGTGTTCAGGAAATGTTAGTAGCTGCTATTGTTGTTGTTTTTTAAAAATTGTCACTAGTGGCAAAGTAGGCTGGGTAATATTCCATAAAATTATACAGTCCACTTGAAGATAGTATGTGCATGACTACTCTTTTTAGTGAAGGAATTGTCTGATATGGTCTTGGGAAGGCATCTATGTCTTCTAGAGAGAAGAAAATGTAGCCTATAATTTTTTTCCACCAAAACTCAGGTGGAAATACCTTCAGTCTACCTTCCTGAAGATGACGTGATATTAAGTGGTACAAAACATAATCTGTCCCTTTAAAGAATCCTGCTTTGGGGGATCAGCAGATGGTATGGTGGTTATGTTGCTGGGCTCTCACATGGCCTACCACAGTTCGAATCTCTGACCTGGTGGCTTAAAACTCATGCCAGGTGCATGTGCGTGTGTGCCCAGAATCCCTAGAGAATAGAGAAGGAATTGCAGCGTGGTCATTCCCTTGGGGGGTGATTTCTTGCTTTCTGTCTCTACAGTGAGTGCACATGCCCCATAGCAAAAATCTTTCTGAAAATAAATAAATAAATAAATAAATGAATTATATTTCTTTATTTTCTATTCTCATTCCTTCTTGAATTTTGCTATCACTAGGCCTTAAGTAGGATTGATCATTTCATGTTGATAGAAAGAAAAAACATGAGTTACACATTATAAGATTGGAACTTGATGAAGACACAATGCATTTCCTCCATACAGTTGCTATTTCACTTAGCTGGATCAGCAGATGACATGGTGGTTAAGTGCTGGATCCCACAGAGCTGATGCTGAGGTTTGAGACCTGGACCTGTCAGCTTGATAAACACACCGGATACATGTGCATACGTGCCCAAAATCCCAAAAGGAGAATGAAGGAGAAGAGATTGCAGCATGGCCATCCTTTCTGGAGAGTGATGTCTCACTTTCCCTCTCTCTGTCTCTTTCTGGTGAGCACATGTGCCCTACAGCAACCACAATAACAACAACAACAAAATTCACTTAGCCATGGCCTCACCACCTGCACTCCTAGAGAATAATTAATCATTCACGTACTGGTACAATCATATCAATACAGGCAATACTTAAGTAGCTATTCCGTGTGTGTGTGCTGTGTAATGTCTGTTCATGAAAAGAGAGTAAATACCAATCCAAAGTACATAAAGTATGCAAGGTTGATTTTCTTTTGAAAAATATGCAGACAAAGCAGATAACTAAGTATTTCACAGTCAGATAAAATACTAGATGTAAAACACAAAGAAGTGTTGAGTTCTCTAAATGCAGAGTTTATAATCTGATGCTAATGTAAGGATTTGGGGATTTTCATAAATGACTAGCTTTTCTGTCTCCAGAACCTCGACATCATTGCTTTTAGGTAGCAATGTTGACATAAAAATATGCTCACAGACTAATCGTTTCTCTTCATGGTCTGCTCTTCAGAGTCTCGATGCAGCCGTGGGAATTAAACCTGAGCGTGTTCACTGTATTCAGAAAATCAATCAACAGCATTTATATGCTTAGCGTCAATGTTGAACAAGCTCTTTGCTGTGAAAATCTGCCCTTCCCCACCTCTTTTTCTTTGCCAGAGAGTGCATGCACTGGCCAGAGATAGACAGAGAAAGTGAGACAGGGGGCAGAGGAAAAATCTCTTCCCCTGCCCCCATGGGGCATGGTGATGCCACAATCCCTTCTCCATTTCTCCATCTTGTTGAGATTTTGAGCACATGTACACATGTACCCAGTGTGTTTTTCAAGCCACCAGGACTAGGACTTAAACCATGGTCAGCCATGTGGAATCTGGCTTCCTTCATCATTTAGACCACAGGGCTGGCCTTGTTTTGTTTCAGTGAAATGTTGTTTGTGTTGTGTGCAGGGTTTCCATTTTCACCTCTTGTCAGCAGACATTTGTGAGGAGAGTTTTATGTGCCTCTAAGGCCAAGACAACTCTGACCAGCAGATAAGTTAATTGTCAGTTTAACTAGGATATTATTACTTAGCAGAATTGCGTTATTTTTGAAGCACGGTACCAAATTATTTGCGGTAGTTTAATTGCTCTTTTCCTTGTGTGGGATGACATAGCAAAACCTTCCTGGTAAAGAACATCTAAGGTTTGGTATACAAGGTGCGTAAGCCAAGTCCTGGAAATGCAGGATTAATGGCAAAAGCCAGTCAATAAGATCATCAATTCTTGGGAATCAGCAGTTAGCGTAATGGCTATGTCGCTGGACTCCCACGTAGTTGACTGCGGTTCGCGTCCCGGACCCAGTGGCTTAAACTCATGCCGGGCGCGTGTGCGTGCATGCCCAAGATCCCGAGAGGAGAATGGAGGAGAAGGGATTGTGGTGTGACCATCCCCCCTGGGGGGTGATTTCTCGCTTTCTATCTCTGTCTCTTTCTGTCTGGTGAGAGCATGCGCCCTACAGCAAAAACCTCTCTAAAAAAAGAAAAAAAAAAGAAAAAGATCACCAATTCTTTACATATTATCTTTAAAATTTTCAAGGTATGATCTAGAAGGATGTGAGCACTGCAAACAAAACTGACACAAAGTCGTAGTGTTTGAGTCAGGCTGTGGCTATTTTGTGTCCTGACTTATTAACTGGTTGAGAAGAGACCCAAGGGCTAAATTTACCCTGTAGGGGTTTATATATGTCTCCTAAATCATGCCTTACTCAGTGACATTTAGTAAGAGTAATGTTACAAAGTTGAAACTTGGCTTTTATGGAAATTGAATATTATTTGAAATAACTAGGCCACTGGACCTAAATGCTTTATCTTAGGAAATGATTTTTATGATGAAATACTTTTACTACTTGATTACACTTGAGAAGTTTTGTCAACATCAACCACATGCCCATGATGCTCTCTCCTTTGGGTGGAGAAATACCAATACGATGTATGACAATAGGCCCATCTTTTTTTATTTTTTATTTTTTAGAGAGAAAGATTTTTGCTATAGGGCATGTGCACTTGCTGGAGAGACAGAGAGAGACAGAGAGACAGAAAGCAAGAAATTACCCCCCAGGATGGATGGTGCTGCTGCAATCCCTTCCTCCTCTATTTTCCTCTAGGGATTTTGGGCACACATACACATGCGCCCAGTGTGAGTATCAAGTCTCCAGGTCCAGGACTTAAAACGCAGCAGTCTACATGGCAGTCCAGCAACGCAATCATTACACCATCTGCTGATCTCTTATCTTTTATTAATCATCTCATTTGACCTTCCATTCCACTGTATGGAGATAATATATGAGGATTACAGCTGTTATGGAGATATTATTATATGAGGATTACAGCTGCTATGGAGATATTATTATATGAGGATTACAGCTGTTAAGAATCACACCCAATGTCACATAATGATTGAGTGATTAAATTTGGTCTCAAGCAGACATTCATTAGTCTACTTAGTCATTCATTTAAAGTTTTTAATTGTGGCAGAGAACATAACATGAGATATACCCTCCTAAGAAATACTTAAGTATAGGGAACCAGCAGTTAGCGTAATGGCTATGTCGCTGGATTCCCACGTAGTCGACCACAGTTCGTTTCCTGGACCCGGTGGCTTAAAACTCACGCCGGGCGCGTGTGCGTGCGTGCCCAAGATCCCGAGAGGAGAATGGAGGAGACTTCCTGTCTCTCTGTCGATCTCTGTCTTTCTGGCAAGAGCATGATCACTATAGCAAAAAAAAGAGAAAAACTAAAAAAAAAAAAAAAAAAAAAAAAAAAAAAAACAAAAAAACCTCCCCCTCAAAAAAAAAAAAAAGAAATACTTAAGTATATATTACAGCACTGTTAACTGTGTATAAGCACAAGGTCGTATAGGAGATCTCTGGACCTTTTTCATCTTGCATGACTGAAACTCTATACCCACTAAACAGCAACTTCCTATTTTCCCCTTCTTCTACCCTCTAGAAACCACCATTCTACTTTCTGCTTCTGATTTTGGTTACTTTACATATCTCCTATAAGTAAAATAAAGCAGTATTTGTCTTTCTGTGAATGGCTTATTTCATCAAGCTTAAGCTCCTCCAGGTTCATCCATGTTATAGGATGTAAAGAAGAAATAAATTCTTATTTTCTAATTGAATAATATTCTGTTATGTGTATATACTATTTTCTTTATTCATTCATCTGTCAGTGTACATTTAGGTTGCTTCCATTTCTTAGCTCTCATTATTCTTATGAATAATTCTTCAATGAACATGGGGGTGCAAATATCTCTTCAACATATTGGTTTCAGTTTCTTTGGAGAAATAGCTCAAAGTGGAATTGCTAAATTATACAGTAGTCCTATTTCTAATTTTTGAAAGATTTCTTTTTTTCTTTCTTCCATGAGCAATAGAGACAGAGAGAGAGAGACAGCACCCCTAACAGGGTCTTGACATGTGATCCACCCTCACCCCTCAACCAGCCCCAGATCATAGGCCCAGATGTGACCAGGTGAACACAGGGAGATCTCCAGATGTGAACCTAGTACCTTCCCATGGGAGACTGCCT
The DNA here is from genome assembly GCF_000334495.1 of Tupaia belangeri chinensis. NCBI lineage: Eukaryota > Metazoa > Chordata > Mammalia > Scandentia > Tupaiidae > Tupaia > Tupaia belangeri. The sequence continues at coordinate 41,849 of NW_006159805.1, read as the reverse complement.
GGCAGTGTTGTCTTTTACCACTGCACCACCATCCAGTCTCTATTTCTAATTGCTTGAAGAACCTCCCTACTGTTTTCCTTAGGGGCGGCACTATTTTATATTCTCAACAGTCACAAAGAATCCAAGTTTTCCAAACATTTCGGATTTCTCCAAATCCTAAAAATACTCATTTTCAGTTGTTTTGATACAGCCTTCCTAATGGGCCTGAGGTGGTATCTCATGGTAGTTTTGCTTAGTATTTCTCTAATGATGTGATATTGAGCACTTTTTCACATATATGTTGGCCATTTGTTATGTCTTCTGTGAAGAACTGTATTCAAATCCCTTGTCCATTTTATTTTTATTCCTGTATCTTTTTAAACTTTACATTTTACTTCTTCCATTAGCAAGAGAGACAGAGGAAAAGCACTCCCAACAGGGTCTCAACACCGTGATCTACTCCAAGCCCAGGCAGCCCCAGATCATGTGCATGGGCTTGTCTTGTGTACTCAGGGAGGTCTCTGGAAGTGAATGTGGAAGCTACCCATGTCAGTCAGCCTTGTGCAGTGCTGTGTTTTACCACTGTATCACCTTCTGCCCCCCACCCTCGTCCATTTCTTTTTTTGTTGTTGTTTTTTTAAAATTTTTATTATCATCATAATCTTCTTTGTATTACATTGGATTACATATAACTTTACAGTGTATTACATTGCTTTTTCAAAAGGGATTGCCATGCATGTCAGTCAATACAGAGACAGTAATCTCCCCGCTTCAATATTCAATATCTTTTCTATGATTTTCCTAACTATTATTATTATTATTCTAATTATTTTTTAAATCAGTCAATCACTATTTCTCATTTTGCTTGTAAAAAGACTTTAACCATCATGGAATACTTCTCAGGCCAATCCAGTTGAGAATACTATACATGTCATCATCAACAGGTAATAAGCCATATCTGTTTCTCACAACGTCCTGCCTCTCTATTGTTCTCCTGCTATCTTTATCTTCTTCTCTTCACCTCCCCCATTCCACACTGCCCTATTCTCATTAAGTACCTTCACTGCTTTTATGTCCTCCACCCCATCCATTTCTAAATCAGGTTACTTGTTTGCTGTTAAGTTGTATGAGTTCTTTATATATTTTGGATATTTATCTCTTATCAGATACATGGTTTCCAAATAGTTTCTCTTTGAAATAAACCACCTAAAAACTGTTTATATTGCATCATTTGAGTACTAAGCAAGGCTCTTCTTTGTCTATTAGTGTCTGACTTTCTGATGTGTCCAGGTCTCTACATTTATGTCATTAGTCTCACTTGTTTGAGGGTAAGAGCAGAAAGTCTTTTCAATGAATACATGTTATCTGGGAAGGATAATATGTTAACCAATAGTACCCATGCTGTTGTATAAAAATGAATTTATGGTTCAAGTTTCCATTCTCTGACTCAGAGCAGGTTCATAAATGATGTGACATCAAATCTGAGAATAAGAAGTACTATGAACAATAATATAAAGACTCTGGATAGATATTACAATAAAAGCTGCAGTGGGCAGGTGATGAAGAGCCATGGGGCAAAATGTTGCCATTTTGTCCTGGTGAGAGGAGTCTGCTTCCCACAGTCATAACCCTGGACAGCACAGAGGCCCATTTACTCTCAAGCGTGGGAAGTCAGATCTGTGTCCAGCCACTTCATGATGGGGCTGCATTGTCAGGGTCTTTGTGCAGGAGAGTGGGCCAATTCCATGTTGAGGAGTGTCTGGTGGTTCTCAGACCTTTAGCCTTCAGCATGAAGACTCATGCTGGATTCCCTGATGTTTTAAGGCCACTTCTACCATTTAACCACTTGGAGATATGAGGCAACCTAGGCACCTACTCAGGCCAGTCACTTAAACACCCTGGATGTCCCGTCGTCTTCTCTGTGGAAACAGGACTGGCATGAGGATCAAAGAGCCAGGGATGGGGAAAATGTTTTGATACCTGCAGAATGTTATGGACACATACAACATTTATTTTGCCTTAACAGATGTCTCCACATTGCAAAATTTCTGATGGGGAAATTTATTTTACTTGTTACCAGTGTGAAAATTAAATACACACTGTGAAGCACTTTGGGGGGCAGACAGGGATGTTGTGAAGCCCAACCGAAAATGACAGGGCATTGCCCATCCAGCAAGATCGAGCACCAGCAGGAGAAGCGACCGGGGCTCCTGAGCAGCCAGCACCGGGCTCCTGGGAAAGTGGGCCTTTCCTCTCACGGTGAACTTGGGAGATGCCCACGTGGGGGCAGAAGGAGCCAATGCCAAAGGAGTATTTTTGATGTTTTGCAGCCAGAAAGTACAGATGGGTAACAACAGCATGATTTGGGGTTTTGGGGTTGTCTTCGTCACTCCTTAATCCCATCTTTTGCTTTATGTACAGGCAATTGCCTAATCCCCCAGTGAGGGCGATCTAGTCTCTCAGTCATCACGCAGCCCCAAGTGGCAGAGCTTAGTGCCAGACCTGGGACTCTGATTCTCAATTCAGTGGTTTTACTTCACATCAGCTGGATTTGTAATAAAACAAAATGTATCAGTAGCACAAAAGTTAGTGTAAGCACTTCTTTTTAGTAGCGGCAAGTGTAAATTAATTCTCTGGGCATGAAAACACAGTCAAAGACATCAGACAGATTTTTTTTTTTTATATCAAGTTATTACTTTTCAAGTGTCTGGAAATGTGAGTATGGAAATGTGACCTTCTCAGATGACCAGAGTTCATGAGGATGGGAAAATATGTTATGAAGAGTTGAAATTTAGAGTCGGACACCCTGGCTTTTATTCCTGTTCCTGTGCTGAGGAGTCACATGACCTAGGAAGCTTAATTTAACCTCTCAAGAAAGATTAAATTGGGACCAGCAGTTAGCGTAATGGCTATGTCGCTGGACTCCCATGTAGTCGACTGCGGTTTGAGTCCCGGACCCGGTGGCTTAAATTCACGCCGGGCGCATGTGCGTGCGTGCCCAAGATCCCGAGAGGAGAATGGAGGAGAAGGGATTGTGGTGTGGCCATCCCCCCGGGGGGTGATTTCTCGCTTTCTGTCTCTCTGTCTCTCTCTGTCTGTCTGGCGAGCACACGCGCCCTATAGCAAAAACCTCTCCAAAAAAAAAAAAAAGATTAGATTTCTAGCATCATGATCTTGGGATCTTCATTTAACCTTTTGTCCATTTACCCATGTGGAAATGGGATCAATGATAACAACAAACTCACAATAACACTGTTGTGAGGATCAAATAAACTATAATATAAATAGGTAATTATTAAATAATATAAAAATGCATACATACCAACAAAAGAGTATAAAGTACCTAACACAGGGCCTAACACATGGAAAAGACTCAGTAAGTCTTGGTTATTAGGACAATAATAATGACTCAACGGAAAAAAGGAAGTGTACTGGGGGAAAAAGGTTAGAACTAGAAACCAGCTTTTGGTCACTCCCATCCACACCACTTTGCTGCTTCTCTAGCTGTGTGTTCTTTGGCAAGTCTCTTCATGTACAAGGGCTCCATCTCCCTCTGTTATAAAATGTGGAGAGTAGTAGTAGATTTCACAGTGTTGTGTAAGGATCAAATGAAGTAATTTAAAGGGATGTTTTGGATGAGTAATGTATTCATAAGGAAGTACTGAGAAAGAAAGCAAAAATGGTGGGCAGGAAGGAAGGAAGGAAATGAAATCATTCAAAACTCACAAAGCATTTTTTGAGTGTCAGGCACTGGAGACCTCTGCTAGTCTGTAGCTGATAAGTCAAGAACTTTACTTTCCTGCCATGGTTTAGCCACTGACTCATTGTTTGATGCTGGAGAAATCATTTAATCCCTAGACGACTATCTCAGTGGGTGTGTATAATTTGTCCTCTTTGGCCTGGTACCACTGCATAGGATGAGATGACCTTGAGGGCCTCTTCAGCTCTAATTTTCTATGATAAAATTATGTTCTCTGTGCCAGTGGTACCTCTCCAGTAAAAAGAAAATAGTAAAACCTTAGGCTAGTGAATGTGTCAAATGCTCCGAGATTTGCAGGGGAAAATTAATGTTCACAGGGTGGTTCTTGTTGAGCAAGGATACTCCTCATTTTCACACTCCTTTTCTCTATTGAGGCTTTTAAGTTAGTGGAATTATGCTTCTTTGCTGCTCTGCAGCTTTCAAACATAGGTGTGCTTTTGTGAAAAGTCTTTAATCATCTAATTTCTTACATCTTCTGTCTAAAAGCTACCTTGTGAGAACTGCCAGCAATTTAAACTTTTCCTTTATATGACTTCTTAGCTTTCAGGACCTGTAGCTGGATAGATGCAAATTTCGTTGTTCACAAAGAGCCACACACGGAATTTATTTAGCGTGAGTGAACTGTAAAAAGTATCTTGTTTGAGCCTGTCATTTAAGCACAGGAAATACCAGTGCTCAGACAGGGAAAGCATCTAAACTGAGGCCGCACAGGAATGGACCGCAGCGCTCCCGGTTCTCAGTAACCATGGAAAATCGTATTTCCATAGGTACCTCACACTATCTCCCATTCCATACACTTGTCTGTAATGTGAATTCTGCTAGTCTCCAACTAATATATGGAGGTTAATTCTTTTCTTCTTGAACCTGCTTGATCAATAGAATGTGGCTAAAGGGGCCCTAGTCATTTGCAAATCTAGACCACAAGGAACCTTAGCCACTCCCACCCATGCCTCTTGGAATGCTCTCTTTGGGAACCTAACCTAAGAGCTGTGAGACACAAGCCACATGGAGAGGCCACGTATATACAACACAGCCAACAGCCCCTGCTGCGCTCCCCGACTGTTAGCAGCACCTACTCCTAGCCAGAAGAGGGAGTTCTCTTAGGCATCCAGCTCAGCTGAATCTTCAGGGCACTGAAGTCCCAGCCATCCTACATGGCTCATGAGATACCCCAGGACAGAATTCCCCACCCAAGTCCAGCCAACTCACAGAACCATGGGAGATAATGAATGTTTGTTTCGAGAGACATGTATTGGAGTGGTTTGTCTCGCAGTGATAGGTAACCTGAACAATACTCTCATGTCACTCTGATTGGTCAGATTCCAATCTTTTTTTTTTTTTTAGTAAGTTATTTGGAATAAGTGGGGGTAATATAATTAGTGCCCAAATCTCAACTGTTGCTTAGAAGTGAAAGTGACAGTCATTACTTTGAATTTAAAAATCTTCTCATGTCACTCTGTTGGGTCAGTTCCAAATTTTTTTTTTTTTTAGTAAGTTATTTGGAATAAGTGGGGGTAATATAATTAGTGCCCAAATCTCAACTGTTGCTTAGAAGTGAAAGTGACAGTCATTACTTTGAATTTGACTAGTGGAACAACTTAATGTCAGAATTCTTAAAATTGCTCAAATTATAACTTCCCATCATTGGCTCGTATGGAAAACTCAGTCTCTTTGTTGTTCAGGGGAGTCATGTGACTAGCATTGGCCAATGAAGTATAAGCAGAAATGTGCAATCTTCTGAAAGGGGCTTAGTTAAAGGAGTCCAGTGAGCCGAGAAGTAAGACCTTCCCATTCTACTTCACTTTCCTTCTTCTGTTCTAGAAACTAACACGATGAGTGGAACTCCAGCAGCTAGCTTGAATCACTAGTAATCTTGAGGATGAAGTTGCATGAGGCAAGGTCTAACCGGGAAAGCAAAACCACACATTGTATTTCACACTGATTGAATTTAAAGTAGAAAACTGGTTCCACAGCTGGAAAGCCAAACAGCGGCTACAGATCACGAACCGTAGGTGGCCACTGCCAGTGCCAAGGTTCCAGGCCAAGAATAGAGACTGTGTTGCTGGTGCCCAGAGTAAAGGGGCGCACAGTGGAACTGGAGCACAGTGCGCCTGTCCTGCAGGAACTGGAGCCCTGAAGACACACACACTGCCAGGGACCACCAAGGCAAAAAGGCTTCTCCCTTCCTCCAAAGCCCTGCCAATGCACACGGGAGCTAAACTCAGCAGGACACCAATAATCTCAGGGGCCAGGGAAATACAAGGGTCTTGAGACCAAGTTCATGAAAATGCATAGTATGAAAAAAAAATGCATAGATTTCTTTTTTTTTCTTTTTTCTTTTTTTGGCACCAAAATAAACCTGTACCTTCATTCCATTTGTCCAAGAACTTTTTTGAAATTGCCTTCATACAAGCTACACAAGCAAGTCTCTGCATTATAAGGCAGATTAGGAATGGGTTGAGACTGGCTCTGAGTGGAGCTGGCAGATGGTGTGGGGTTAAGGCACTGGACTCCTACATGGCAGACTGCGGTTCCAGTCCTGAACCTGGTGGCTTGCTTTCTCACTCTCCCTCTCTCTCTGGTTAAATTGAATAATAATAAATAAAATTCAATAAATAATTCTTAAAAGCAACAACAACAAAAAGATGGCTCTGAGGACACCTAAGCCCAAGACCATCACAGAAATCAGTGTTAGGATGATAAAAACGGAAGACAGAAAAAGGCTGAGCCCTGATCATGGAGTTGCCATGCAAAATAAATGTCAGTCTTCCGTAAGTTGTCATTCTTCCCCAAACTACAATCCTGAAGGACATCAACACCTCCTAGGGAGAGGGGCAGAGTTTGCTAAGGCTACCATAACAAATGCCATAGTCCTGGAGGCTTAAATAACAGAATCTTATTTTCTCAGACTCGTGGAGTCTGGAAGCCCAAGGTAAGGTGTCAGCAGCCTCGGTTTCTCCTGAGGCCCTGTCCTCGTCCTGCAGATGGTCACTTTTCCGCAGTGTCCCCACACCACCTTTCCTCTGTGACTATACTTTCCTGGTGTCTCTCAGTGAGCCCGAATTTCCTCTCCTTGTAAGGGTCAGATTAGATAAGGGTCCAACCTAATGGCCTTGTTTTAACTTAATTGTCTCTTAAAGGCAACACAATCAGTCATTATCTGAGGTCCTCGAGTTTGGGGTTTCAACATATCAAGTCATGGGGAGCATAATTCCTCCCATAACCACGTTAAGGGAAAGACTCAGAAAATTGTAGAATGAAATTATCCTAAATTATGTGTGCTAACTAGGAAATAATAGTGTTGATAATGTCAAACTGCCAACAATCTAATAAACATTTTTATGTGGCTTTATCACCTGTGGTTACCTGTCGATCAAACACCTCTTGATCCTAGTTGTATCTTGCATTGCAATATACTGGTACATGATTTAGTCTGTTTGATTTGCTAACGGGCTCACTCTTAGTTTTCACTTAGATCACTGAGACAGGAGGTCTTCCAGAGACTTGGAATTTGGCAGGTGCTAATTGTTTTCTAACCCCTCAACTAACCGTATTCCCACTTCTACTGGGGAAGAGAAGCATGTGCGTGGTGAAGCCTCAATGAAAGCACAGCTGCAAGGTGTCATTTCCATAGTCTGCACACAGAAATAGCTCCACCTCAATCCTCATGTATACAGTTCCTTCTGAGACTACAGAAGCCTTGGTCTTGTCCAGTTGCCATCCCTCCCCTCTAAGCTTGATTTTGGCTAATTGTGCTGCTTCTGAAGATGTAATTTAACATTTTCATTTAAAAGGCAAAGTCTAATCAAGTGATCCTGCGTGGTGATAAACAGAGCTCTCACCTTTCCAACCAAAATGGCTACGGATAGATCAGGAACAAGCGGAGGCAGTCAGAATGTCAGTAAAGGAGGGAATAATGATCCAGCAGGTGGACAGTTCAAGGTCTCCTCTGAATCAAAGAATAGTTTATGGGCAATGTATTCAACACGAACCAAGTTTTCTTAAGACCGTGCTTTATTCAAGTTGAATTACGAAGCTCGACTATGGCCCCGGTGGCTTCTGATGAAATAATGATGGTAGCTGACAAATCAGATGATTATCCCACAGACTATTCCTTCCCTGCCAACCTGTCTGGGCATTCACCCTTCTTCCAGGAAAGAAAGTCTGGTTCAATGACATTTCAGAGATTTGCTGATCACTCTAAAACTGATTTGTGAAATAGATGTTTATTTGGTTCTTATTTGGAAATGATTTTACTACCAAGGCATGTTTTCCTTATTTCACTTCATATGGACTCAAACCAATGCATGCCTGGGGTGCTTCACCAAGGATGGGGTGCCAGGAGCCAGGACTGGTTTCTTGTTGAAGTAGGGCTGTCTCATAGGCTGCACGGTGGGAAGGGAGGCATACAGGATGTCTGGGACAAAGTTAGATGAAACTAACAAAAAAGACAGGATGCAGAGACTGAACCATACGTGAGATAACGAGATGGGAATCAGAAAGACTATGTTCAGGAAGTAAAGGACAGAGGGCACAGCCTGATGATAAATCCTGAGGAATGGAAGCACAGCGTTACTCCTCCTGCAGGGCCTTTATAAGGTGAGCCTGCAAGCTTTCCTGTGGGCAGATCGGCACTTCAGTAGATCAGGCTAGCATGGTACCTTAAGTCCTTGGTCTCTTTTCATTAGCCTTCATCTTCTACTTATCCTGGTGCTAAGTCTCCCCTACCCCCACCCTCATGTGAGAGCTCCTTCTGTCGTCTTCTTTGGGTTACTAGGTCCTGAGCAGAGCTGGCCTTGTCCCACAGACTGGCTGGCTTTCAGTTGACGATGAAGCTTACAATGTTCCCACTGCATCAAAACAATAGTCTTGGGACCAGCGGATGGCGTAACGGTTATGTCACTGGACTCCCACATAGTCGACTGAAGTTCAAGTCCTAGACCTGGTGGCTTGAAATTCACGCTGGGCATGTGTGCAGGCATGCCCAAAATCCCAAAAGGAGAATGGAGGAGAAGGAACTGTGGTGTGGCCATTCCCCCAGGAGGTGATTTCTCACTTTCTGTCTCTCTGGCAAGTGCACGTGCCTATAGCAAAAATCTCTCTGAAAACAACAACAAAAACAAAAAAAAACGAATGACAACAACAGGCTTTCCCTGCAAACCTTATCTGTGTATCGAACGTGATATCTCCCACTGAATGCTGTCTGGACCAGCCCTGTTGCTCTGTGACAGGGGTGTAGGCTGCATTCCTAGACATGGATTCTGGTAGACAGCCATTTGAAGGCAGGGGTTAACTTGGAGAGGGAAGAGGGGAGGGGAAGGAAGGTTCTCAGCTCATGTTGATTTCTGTCAGATTTCAGCTGAGGTTTGTGAAGAGATAATTGTGTTATATTTTCTCATCCTTCACAGCCTGGTGGTTCCTGTATAATTATATATGCCTGGGCTGAAAATTATTTCAAAAAGAAGAAAAGTATACAACAGATTTGTAGCCTCGGGCTCCTTATGATTGGGTACAGATTTTATTCTTGCAAATAATTTAGTTCCTTTTTTTCCCTTTGCAAAGAGTAATTGCAGTGAAGAACTGGCCACTGGGGATTTTCTGAGGGTGAGAGAAGGGTCGTTGGGTGAGGGACAAATGTCACTTAGGACCCGATGAGCTCACAAAAGTGGTTCTCCTGCGTTTTAGACAGCAAAGGAGAAACGATGGCTCTTCCTGCCTCTGGCATCAGAAATTAAGGAAGTTGGCTCGTAGTAAAAGTCTCACGTGAAAAAGTTCTTCGACTTTCTGATAACTCAATCAATTTGTTAAAATTTTAGGAACATTGCTGAATACCATTTACTTTCTGCCGCTCACATTATTAATGTGATTAAATATTATTAGCTCATATTTATTATGTTGCACTGAATAATTATGAAAATAATTAATACACTGCCTAAAGTAGAAATGAAAAAGAGCACCTCAAGTTGAGTGAAATGTTCATATTGACATTATATAATTATCATTATTGAACCAGAAAGAGAAGCTGAAAGATGATTAGGAAAATAAAATCCAGTCCAAATGTTTTTATTGATATCATTTAATACACTTACTCAGGATTGCCAATAAAAATTTTAATATAACCTGGTGATAGAATAAATTACTACAGTAATATAGTTATTTCAAGTTAATTAAAATATTATTGGCATCTATTTTTCTTAAAACTCAGGATGGAACTTTATGTTCCTCATTATATACCTTTCAGGGTTTTTAAACTCTGTGTGATTGAATTTTTTAAAGTTTATTTATTTCTTGAGAGACAAAGATATAGGTACTCTCTGCAGGGTCTGCATGCCACCACCCACCCCAGCTTCCGTCAGCCAGGATCACAGGCGTGGACAGGGAGACCTCAGGATTCCAATCTAGAACTTTCCCATATGACTTCAGCATCAGGGAGCACCACTTACCACTGCGCTAGCTGGGCTGGCCCTCCACATAACGACTCTTGTAAAACTCTGGTTTTGCCTCCTTTATAAACTTTTGTGGCCTACAATCAAAGGAGTATTGAACATCCTCACCAAAATTTCCCGTTCTGAAAGTCAGTTTCTGATCTGCAAATGAGGTAATTAAGAGACCCACTTCTCGGTGTTGAGTTTTGCCGGATCTGATAACTGAAGGCACATAGAATGCTTAGCAGTATGGCATGGCAGTTACGAAGGCAGAGTTGAGCCAGGCTACCTGGTCTTCTGTCCTGGCTTTGTATGTGACCTTCAGCAAATCACTTAACCTCTCTGTGTCTTGGGTCCTTCGTGTGCAAAACGAGACTATCTATATCATGCAGGGTTATTAGGAGTATATATGATAATACCATATCGGGATGTTAAAACTTATATGGGTAATATTTTCAGGACAGGGTTTGATACTTGGTATTCACAGTGTAAACATTTGCTATTATTATCAGCAGGCCATTTGGCATGCAGAAAACACTCAGTAAATAGTAGTACTTGTTCTGTTTGCAAACGTACTCACCCACGCTTGTCCCCACAGCAGAATGTCCTTATTTCCTATTCTACTGTAAACATTGGTACCATACTCCTCTCTGTCGTTCAAGGTCTTTCTCTCTTGCTTGCCCTTATATCGATCGATCCAGTTTCCGAGCCTTATAGCTGCTTCTTTCACATCTTTTCAATTCCATTTTATTGCTATCACCACCGGTTTTCAAACTTAAAATATTGTAATAGTCTCCAAACTGCAATTCCTGCCTCCAATCTTTTCCCATTCCCATCCATCCTTTGTGGTATTAAAAGACATGTTTTTTGTTTGTTTGTTTTGTTTTGTTTTGTTTTCTGTTCACTGACTACTTGAATCCCCACTCTCCAGATTCCTTACTTTATCAACCTAACTTTTCCATCTCTGGACCACTAATAGGACCCATGACCCAGTACTCCAGCCTGGCTGGTTTATTCTCAGGGCTCCCAAAAAGCAGTTGTCATGGTCATGTTTTCTTTATCTAAAGTCTCCTATGTATTCAAACACTACCTGCTTCTTACTTAAGTTTCTCTTTCTAACCCTAAGTCCTTGGTTTTATTTTTGCTTTTGCTTTTGTTATGCTGATTCTTGTTGGTATCATCTATACTTTTTGTATACCAGGCAGTAGAAACAAAATACCATATTATTTTATAATTTCACCTACGTTCGCATTTTGTAAATATCCTTCAGAGCACAGAGCACTTCTGACAGTCTCCTTCGGTGCCTAGCATAGTCAAAAACAAAATGGTAGGTATTTCAAAAACTCTTAGAACTATCGTAGCCAGCCAGCCAAAATGATTCCATTCCATTTTTCAACTCAATTCAGCATCATTTTCTGCTTCTTGTATACTCTGTATAATGAGATTTGCTTTGAGTTATCAACCTTGCACAGAAATGCTTAGATTGGAAAGAAAAAACCCACCACCAATTTCTTTGAAAATGGAATAAAAACATAAAGATTTGTTTTCTATATTCTATTATCAAAATATAATCCAAATCAAAACTGTTATCTTGACTACTGTTTTCTCAAGAACGTAAACTTGGTTTAGGAAATGCACTTACTGAAAGTAATTAAATGGAAACCGAAACTCTTATAAAACACTAGTGCATAGTATTTCTTGGGGAAAAAATAGGGTTCATTATTGCTTAGTAACTAATGGGACAGGAGGAAAGAGCAAATACCCAATGCGAAAATCACTGGGCTTAGGAATTTAACAGCGGCCTTTAAAAATGAAGTGAGAGAGGGACTAGCAGTTGGCGTAATGGCTTTGTCACTGGACTCCCACGTAGTCAACCGCGGTTCAAGTCCCACTCCAGGCGCATGTGCGTGTGTGCCCAAGATCCCGAGAGGAGAATGGAGGAGAAGGGATTGCTGCATGGTCATCCCCCCTGGGGGGTAATTTCTCGCTTTCTGTCTCTCTCTCTCTCTCTCTGTCTTTCT
>NW_006159805.1:12486-29625 GCF_000334495.1 Tupaia belangeri chinensis | reverse complement strand
AAAAAAAAAGGAGAGGAGGAGAAAGGGGAGTGGGCTTTAAATGTTGAGGTGCGTGTACAGGAAGGAAGCACCAGAGATTCCTTTTGTTCTTCAAACTTCAATTTCTTTACTATTTTTAATCCCAAGAAGATTTTTCTTGTGTTCATCACTGGAACAAAAAATGTGTAGAAACCCGTTTAAGGAGTCTACACTGCCAGGAAGAAGTCGTGAGTGTAAAGCTTTCCCCATGTGCCCTCCTTGCCTGCTTTCTGCTGTGTATTACCTGAGTCTCCTAGGAGTCCTCAACTCGGTTCTCCAGCCAGGTACACTACTGAGCAGCCAAGGGCAGGCGTGCAGAAACTACTCCCTTCTTTTTTTATTTTAAGAATTATTTTGTTTAACTTCATTTATTTTTAAATTTTGATCAGAGAGGGACAGAGAGAACACATGAGAGAGAAAGAAAGGGGGGGGAGAAAAAGAGAGAGAGAGAGAGAGAGAGAGAGAGAGAGAGAGAGAAGAGAGAGAAGCCAGGTCCGGGACCCAAACTGCAATCGACCATGTGGGAGTCCAGCACCCTTAACCACCACACCAACTGCTGGCCTCAAAACCATGCCCTTCTTATTCAAGATACTTTGTAAGGGATAGTTCTTTCTTTCTTTCAGAATTATTTTATTTAACTTACTTACTTACTTACTTACTTACTTTATTTATTTATTTATTTATATTTGACCAGAGAGGGACAGGGAGAGGGAGAGAGAGAGAGAGAGAGAGAAAGCTGCCAGGTCTAGAACTCGAACAGCAGTCTGCCATGTGGGATTCCAGTGCCCTTAACCACTTACTGGACCGAGGGCTAGTTATTTCTCAATGTACCATATTCATGGTGGTAGAGCCAGAACATGCATGTGCAAGATACAAGTAAGAAGTCACTACAGTTTACAGTGCAGTGAGTGTGACAGACCCTCAGTGGGCATTCATGGTACAATCTAGTGATTATTGTCTAACAGTGTCTATGAAGGCTAAGGGAGCACAGAGAAGCAGCTGACTAATTCTGTTTTGTTTGTGGTGGATAGAGAGGGGTAATCCTCCAGAAATGCTTCATGTAAGCCATTGAACAGAGTCCTGAACAAAGTGCAGAATTTCTCCAGCCAGAGAAGCGCAGTGCCCACGTCAGGCACGGGACAACACGCCTAAAAGTGCACAGTGGTTGAAGGAAGTCAGCGTGCTCTGGGGAAGTGAACGAGGAAGGGGCTAACGTACTCTGGCTACTGCATGCCAGGAATTGTTTTTACGAAAGGTATTGAAAACTTACAATATCCGGTAGCAATACGATGTCCATTTTCAGGGAGAAGGGAGGGGGGCTACATGTGGGGATTCAAGTCCGCATTAGACTCCAAGGCCATCTGCTATCCACCACGTGGAACAGGATGTGACCCGGCACAGTTGTATGTGTTGCTCAACAAAGGAAGAAGGAGCTGAGAACAGAAGGGGAGATACACATGTGGAGGAGACGGAAGTTGGCAGAGAAATTGTGTGAGTGTGTGAGGAGACGCATAGGGTCATCTTTTGAGAGTGAGAAGGGCAGGTCTGGGGTAAGAGAATGGTAAGAGTTTTGCATAGTAGGCATAGAGAATGGTAAAGGAAGTCTGGGATTGTCAAAGCAGGCATAGCAGAGGGCTGAGGGGAGAACGGGCTTTGGAGCTCTAGGATGGGGAACGAAGACAGGACTATCTGCTTTCTGCCCTCCATTTATTGGTTAAGAGTTAGCAAGTACATACCATACACAGACACTGTTTCCGGCACTGATGATGCAGAGAAAAATAAAGGAAGCCCTGCCATTAGGAGTTTATAGCCAACGAAGAAGATACAGACTTACAAACAACTCCATGCAAATATGTGTAACAGATGCTAGGATAAAAGTGTACATGTGAGAAACAGAAGGGAAGACTCAAAAGAAGAGGTAAGGGCTTCATTTCTGTGGAGGGAAAGGGTGCCAGGAAGGCCTTGCGAAGGTAGTACTTCAAGGTTTCCTTGTTCTGGGTTGCTACTTGCCCAGAGAAGGATGAGATGACCTGATGGCTCTGTGCAACTTACTTCCAAATCACTCAGCCGAAGGGGAAAAAAAGAGAGATTGAAAGATACAGACACAATCAAATACAGCAAATTAATGAGTAGTGCATCTTCATGGGTGTTCAAAGTAATATTTTTATATTTTTCAACTATTCTGTAAGTTTCCATCATTTAAAATAAAAAGTGGTAGGGAACAAAAGGGGGGTCCTTCACACAAGAAGTGTTCTGCAATTTATTTCCTCCTGGTAGGCAACGACTGAGAGTGCAGGGAGGACCAGAAGAGAAGGGCACTCTCACAGGATGATGACTGCAGCCTGGAGGCGAGACGCAGGCAGGGTGGGAACTGGAGCTGAGAGTGGGGAAAGAGAAGCAGCTGAGGAGGCAGAGAGGAACCAGTCACTGGCAGAAAGAAGAAGCCATTTTGGAACCAGCAGCTGGCATAATGGCTGTCGCTGAACTCCCATGGAGTCAGTCGCAGTTTGAGTCTCGGACCCAGTGGCTTAAATTCACGCCAGGTGCATGTGCATGTGAGCCCAAGATCCTGAAAGGAGAACGGAGGAGGAGGGATTGTGGCATGGGTGATTTCTTGCTTTCTGTCTCTCTCTCTCTCTCTCTGTCTTTCTGGCGAGAGCATGTGCCCTATAGCAAAAATCCTCTCCAAAAAGAAAAAAGAAAAAGAAAGAAGAAGCCATTCTGTGGTTTAAGGAACATGATATTATAAGGAGTTGGAAGAGTCTCTCTCTTCCCAGCCTGCAGAGGCTCACAGTCTCTCTGTAGGTTCGACTATGCTTTTGGTTTCTTGAAGTGGAGCATGCAGAGAGGGGGGGATGGAAGGCAGAGTGGCATTTATCTCATTGATTTTGTAATTTCTGAGATGTATGAAACCAAAGCAAACAGCCAGGAGCAGAATAGAGCCTATATATTATCCAGCTCTTTATACCTAAGATGTTGGAATAGTGTATACATTATAAACAGCTGTGTGGAAATTAGTTGGCCCAGACTAGACAGGAACAGATCAGACTTTTTTTCAGTCCTAATGTTTTCCAGTGTTAGATCATTAGCTGTTTATTCTACAACAAAGAACAAGCAGATTCAAGTTATTTGAAAACCATTGCTAATGTGAACTGGGGCTGGCAGGAGGCATGGTGGTTGAGGTGCTGGATTCTCATGTGGCCTACTGCAGTTCAAGCCTTAGACCTGGAGGCTTACTTTCTCCCTCTCCCGCTCTCTCTGTTCAAATTAAAGAAGATGAATAATAAATCAAATAAATAATTATTTAAAAAATAGTATGCATTAATTTAGGTTATTGTTTGAATAGAGTTAATTCTATGCCTTAAAGTACATAAAGGGGGAAATAAAGTCAGTGGAGTTCAGTATAAGGGATATTTTAACTCATCTCAGAGATAAATATTCCACAGTTGTACTATTAAGGCCATAAATAAACTAGGAAGCAAGTCCTCACCAGATGCCAAATGTATCTGGACTTCCCAGCCTCCAGAACTGTGAGGAATAAATTCCTGTTTTTTTGTAAGCGACCCAGTTCATGGTATTTTGTTAGAGCAGTTTAAATGGACTAAGACACCATCTGAAGCATTAGGCCTTTTAATGTAGCTCTCTAGGAAGAGTGAGGCCTGCCACTCCTCTCTAGGAAGAGTGAGAGCTACATTAAAACTAGACTACCTTGTGCTTGAATAGTGTTTTCTTTTTTTAAGGTTTTTGCCATAGGGCATGTATGCTCACCAGAGAAGAGCGACAGAGAGATAGTGAGAGGAAAAGTGAGAAACCACCCACCGCCTGTGGGAAATGGCCATGCCATAATCTTTTCTCTATTTTGATTTGGGATACACATATCCAGAATGATTTTTTCAAGCCACTAGATCTGGGACTCAAACTGTGTGGGAGTCCAGCACCTTAACCTCTATGCCACCTGCTGGCCCTTAAATAGTGTTTTAAAATTTTTCTGTACAATCATATAGTTTCCAGAAAAATCAAAACTTGATGATGATGGTGGTTGTTCCAGTTACCCTTGATTTTCACTCAAAATTTAGGAGTGAAAATAACTCCTCCATTATACTCATGAATTTTGTAGCTCAGGAGTTTGGACAGGCCGTGGCAGAGATGGATGGATTGCACTCCACAATGTCTAGTACTGCAACTGGGAAGACTTGAAGGCTGGACAGATGGGTACTGGAATCATCTGGAGGTGTCTTCACTCTTATGTAGCAGGGCTAGCATGACTCCACAGCTCTGCTTAGTCAGGATTCTTGACTGACTGAATGACCACCCTGTGTGGCTTGGGGTCCCTCTCAACATGGCAGCCACAGAGGAGGGACTTCCTACCTGGCAGCCTACTTAGGATCATGAAAGGACCATGTAAGGGCCATGCACCCTATAGCAAATACCTCTTTTAAAAAAGAGAATAGAGAGAAAGAAAAAAAAAGGAGCATGGAATTCTCATAAATGGGTCATCCTGAGAGTTTGCTGCATTTTGATAACTAAGGAAAAGGATCTGTAAGAGCAGAGAAAAATCCAGCACTTACTCTGCATAGTTAGTGGCATAGATACTTATGGGCATTGTCTGTCTTGTTCCCCGTACATGGTTCTGGTTTCAGAACAAGACATCAAACCTTTGCCTTTTTCAAAAGCATTCTCTTAGTTGTAGTCTCCTCTGCTTCATTTCCTAAATGAAAATAAGAGTGTTGGTGACTAAGCATGGGATTATCCCTTAAATGACACAACTTTGCCCTCTGTCAGGCTGGTCTTGAATATAATTCCTAGTCCAACTGCTCAAAAGGAAGAATAAAATAGGGGTTTTCTCAGGGGACTGGCCTTGCCATTACATACAAAGATGTGTCTGGGCCCAACTTCCTGATGCAGGAAGGCAGGTCTTTTTTTTTTTTGTATCTTCTCACAGCATCTCATGACACAGTGAAGATACAAACAGTGCTGAAGCAGGAAATCTGAGTAGAAATGTGTGGACAAAAGCATTTTTGTAGGTTCAGAAAATGTGCCATACAAAATTTTATTTAACAGCTACCTAAAAATTTCACCATGAATGTTATGGAAATCTGAATTCTCATGCTGCAGGGAGCATCCACTCATTATTGGCAAAAACCTAATTTTAGAATAACAATGTTTTGCGATCTAAGAATTGGAACACATGTCAAACAATAGGAAAAAAAAAACTGGAACTTTTGAGTTTATTCTGGAGTCCCTTTAGTGTATTGTAACCAAACTTAGCCTCCCTAAGGTTGTTTCTTCATCTGTGAAAATGGGAGGGCTACTGATGATCTAATGCTGACCAGTTCTCCTAGGCTAGTTACTATGGATAAATGTTTCTTAAAAAAAAGACTGAATGTGTTTTCCCACCAAAGTCTGCCCATGCTCTCTTTAATCATGACCTTACTCTTTGCCCACCTGCTGTTCTGGCTTCCTGAAGAGCTTAGAGGATAAAGACTGGAAAGGAAATGCAGAAAATAAGAGACAAAAATATGAATAAAGATAGAAAAGGGAAGAAAAGGCATGGGAAATGGAAAGGAATAGTTTAGAACACTTAAAAGTAGTGGAGATGATGTAAAACTGCCAAAAAAAAATTTAAAAAAAAGGATGAGGGTGAATAGTTTTCCTTAGGTCTCCTTTCTTTCTATTCAAGGGCTGAGAATACAGAGCAAGAATTATTCACATCATAACTTATATAAAAAAGTAAACAAAACAAAACAAACCCCAAACCCACCAAGTCAACAGACATATACTATGGCTATAAATATGTCTGGCAGAGGAGGACATTAAATTCTTAAGAAGTCTAAGGGCTTCTGAACATCAAGAAAGGATTTTTTTTTTTTCTATAAGGTACATGCACTCACCAGAGATGGGGGAGGAAACACTCCTTTAGAGGGATGACCACACCTCAATCCCTTCTTCATTCTGCTCCTGAGCTTTGGGGCATGCATGCAGATGCTTCATGCATGTTTGCCAAGTCACTGGGTCTGGGACTCCACCCACACAGGTGGCCATGTGGGATCCAGCCACCTTAACTTCCATGCTATCTGCTGGCCCTAGAGAAAGGATCTTGGAATGCTTACCTGCTCCCTCCCTCTCTATTAAAATGAAGGTAGGGGACTCTTATCCTCCCAAGGCAATTGCAGTAGGAGTTTTGTGGTTGCTGTGTTGGCTGGGACCATTCAATAAGCCTGCCCAGTGTCTGTACCTATCTGTCCCATTAATGCAAATATTGTGAATAGCACATAGAGTTGATTAATGGCACTCAGCTCTAACGATGAACTTTGCAATAAGGTGCTGCATTCTGATTGTAGGAAGTGCTACGCTGTTCAAGATTGTCACTGTTCAAGTGAAAAAGACAGAAGAGGTGTATTCTGGGCATAAAGGGCAAAAAGCAGGACCAAGGGAGGGTCTCATTCTTATTGGAGAAGCTCTCTCAAAGGATGCTCAGTGGTCTGCCTGGGTCCTACACTAGTGAGGGGGGATCATTAATCCTGTGATGTACACTGGAGTTATGCCTGTATGCTTTTTGTTTTTGTATATCGTATAGCTGTGACACATGATAAATGGTTCAGTTCACACAACATTACAGTTTGGGCTGTGAATAATTAGTTTATTATCTTTTTAAGAAAAAGGGACTTTGTCGTTATTGTTGTTGGTTGTTTAGTTTTTGCCATAGGGTGCGTGCACTCACCAGAGAGAGAGAAAGAGACAGAGAGGTAGTGAGAGGGAAAGTGAGAAATCATCCCCTAGGGGAATGGTCACACCGCAATCCCTTCTCCACCATTCTCCTCTCAGGATTTCAGACATGCATGCACTCAAATCTGGTGTGATTTTCAAGCCACTGGGTCTTGGACTGTGGCTGGCCATGTGGGAGTCTAGCACCTTAGCCACTACGACATTTGCTGGTCTTAAGAAGACTTCTTCAGAGGAGTCATTTACTAGCCAGAATCTTTCCTAACCCATGTAGTAAGGTGCTCACTAAACATTCTATAAGTGAGTTCAGTTATTACATAGTTGAAGAGACTTCCAAAATAATATAATCAGAGCACATTCCTCTGCAGTTGTAGCTATATTTGTAAAGTATAAGGTAGGCACCTTATAAATGTAAATCACTGCTATAATTTTGTGTGTGCATACAAGGTGACTTCAAAAAATGTGTGGAAAAATGAAATTAAAATACAAGCTTCTTTTGGAGCAAAAACTTTGAAACTCATTGTGGTTTTATTTTATTTTATTTTTTTAATATGCTATAGGGTGCTTGCACTCACCAGAGAGAGACATATGGAGAGAGGGAAAGTGAGAAAGCACCCCTATGCCACAGTTTCTTCTCTTCCATTCTTCTCTTAGGATTTTGGGCAGGTACGCCTATGTGCTTGGTGTGTTTTTCAAGCATCTGGGTCCAGGACTCAAACTGTGCAGTTGACCATGTGGGGTTCAGTCACCTTAACCACCACACCATGAGTTGGCCCCTGCATTGTGTTCTTGTAACACACCTTCTCTTTGAACTTTTTGACAACTCCTCAGACATATAAATGTACGTTAGTTGAGCGGAAATAACTAAATAATGATATCTACAGTATAGTTCTGTGAGGTGAAAACTGTTTTGCTTTGAGGATTTAATACATATCCAATGTCATCTATCTTTAGTTTGTCCTAACACTGACTTCTGAATTTTTTATTCATAAGAAAAGTCTCTACCAAGTCCAGATAAAGAAGCCTGATACAGTAAAACAAGAACAGAACCAGAAGTTAGAAGACTCAGGTTCGGGTCCCAGGAGCACTCCCACCAGTGCACAGAGGAAGCCACCCTGGTCCCACCACTGCACATGCGCATTTCCAAACAAGAGTGTGGGGGCCAGTGCGCTTATGGTCTGAGTGCCTGAACTTCTGAAGGAGGAAGGCATTGTCAGTCTTTCTGTCTTTTCTCTCATCCTAATCCTGAGCATATCTTAAAAATTCCAGAAGTTCTGGGTGGGCAGGTGGCACAATGGTTGAGGTGTTGGACTCCTCCCACATGGCGGACTGTAGTTTGAGTCCTAGACCTGGTGTTTGCTTTCTCACTTTCCCTTTCTCTCTGTCTCTCTCTGGTAAAATGAATAATACTAATTATAATAAAATAAATAATTTTTTAAAAAAAAGAAATTCCCTAAGTTCAGTTTTCAAATTATAAGCAGTCTCCCTTGAATTCAGCACTGTTCCCTAAGTTCAGTTTTCAGATTATAAGCAGTCTCCCTTGAATTCAGCACTGAGATCTTTTAATGAGTTTTGTTTTCCAAATATTGATGAAGAACTATATTACCAGAGTCCTTACCATCATACTACCTTTCCAGTCCTAATAGTCTATCACACTAAATATCTTATTTTTATTTATGGACATTATTAGGTCTAGCATCAGTTACAAATAAATGTCTTTTTTCAAAGCTCCCAGTTCCATTACTATAGTACAAAACAAAACAAAACAAAACAAAGCAAAACCCTGAACTCTTTGTTACTTCAAAGAGCAATCCAAGATTAATTCAGGATCAGGAAATAAGGTAATTCAGCTCTAGTGACACTGAACTGACTGAGGATAAACAGTTTACTGGCCTAAAGGCATTTCAGACTTCAAGTAGGGGCAACAAAGTAATTTTCCATTAGTGACCACGAGTAGCCTTTTTCACAGAGAGCCATGTTCTTGGAATGTTCCTTCTGAAAACTGGTAGCATCTGTGCAATCTTCGAAGGCTCCCATGGCCCACTGTGGTACCTACCTTGTAGTAGACACTGTTAAATCCACATATATGTTATTTCATTTGATCATTTAAATTTCTTTTTTAAAAAAATTTGTGAGTACTTGGCGATGATTTTAAATGTCTTTTTGTTTTGTTTTGTACTTTTTGGCCAGAGGATGTGCAAACTTGCCAAGAGAGAGAAAGAGAGAGAGAGGAAGAGGAGAAAGCAGACCCCAGGGGAATAGTCATGCTGTAATCGCGTCTCCATTTCTCCCTGCCTTTGAGATTTGGGGCATGCACACACACATGCCTGGTGTGTTTCTCAAAACCCGTCAGGTCCAGGACTTGAACTACATAGTCAGCTATGTGGGATGTGGCTGCCTTAACCACCAGGCTACAGAAGTGATTCTTTAATACCTTCTTGAGTATGGGTTTCAACACACCTTTCAACAGTGAGCTTACTTTGCACCAACATCTCAACTGAACTCCTTGCTGGGCCCCAAATATACATCCTTGACTTGCCATGTCTATAACTTATCATTTCACATGATTCATTTTTTTTTTGGAGGGGGGTTTATTTGCGAACAATGACTCCTTGCTTTTATCTTCTTTTCTCTCCCACAATCTACTCCCTCAATCTAGGTGAAATGCCATCTGCTTAAAAAAGTCTTTTGTGCACAACTCAAAGTTGGCATATAGTGGTACTCAAAATAAATGCATTGAGTTGAATTGAATTCATGGCTTCTTTGTTTAAAGTATAAGTTTAAAAGAAATGAACTCTTCAGAAGTGATGCCAATACGTATAGATGGAAAATGCCGAATGGAGCTGGTTATTGCTGAAATGTATTTGGACACATTTAGGGTTCACTACAGACACAGAGGAAGACAAATTCTAAGAAAGCTGCATCCAGAGTGAAGAACTAATAACGGAATTTGCTGACCTTTCTGATTTTATAACACCATCATTAGTATAGAAAACTGAGATGAATACTATAAAGACTTGCCTAATTTTAGGTTTCAGTGGGGCACTCAAAGAGGATGAAAAATCATAGAAATGGAATTGTCACTGTCATTCTATACTAGTCCTGCTTTTGGGGATGTCACTCAAAGACTACTAGGACGCAGCACAGGCACATACACATTACTCCAACTGCTGCTGTGTGCACGTGTGTGTGTGTGTGCATGCAAAGGTGGGCGGTGGTGGTAGCAATAGCCCTGCTCCGACAGCGCATCTGTGTGTGTGCACAGCACTTGGAAATACTTCAGCCTGTTGCCTGCCACGCCTGCCTTCCCGAACACCGCAGACATGCCCTGATGCACTCTTACATACAGTCTACCACTCTGTTTCTGCTTCTGGTGAACAAAGTCGGATATATACCTGGGGTTCACATACCACATTTGAGGTGTACAGTGACTGGCAGGGAAGTGGCTTCAATTCATTTGCTGCTGTTAGAAATGCCAGAATGAAATGAAGAAGCAGCCGAGTAGTTTCCACCGTGAATTGTGTCCAATGCCTGTGCTCATTCTCCAATCAGGTTTGGAGTAACACCAAGATCTGTGTTATAGTTTTTAAAACCATTGCTGTATTTTAGGGGCATGGGTTCTAATTCTACTCCTGCCTGCACTTTTGACATTTAGAGCAAAAATCTTTCTGTAACTAGGCAACGTGGCTTTTGCTTTGAACAAAAAGACTCCAGCATCACCTTCTCAGGACACAAGCTGGTCATTATTCTTCTTGGACGCGCAGACATTATTACCTTCAAAGTCTCCATTTTCCCACAGAGCCAAAGCCTCAGCTCCTCTGTTTGCTTCCTGGAATGAGCTTTTCACTAATACTGTTTTTCTCTCTGAGTTCCTCCCTTCAGGAGAGAATGCGAGAAGCCAGCTCTGCATGCAGTTTCCATAGCTTCACCCCTCACCCAGAAAATCTTAAGGATTGTAGATTTAGCAGGGCAGTGCCAAGGTGTCCACGCTAAAATGGATTTTCAAAATCTTAATTCAGTCTGGTAAGCAGAGATGACATCATCGGTACTTCATTTATCAATTTTTATTTTTTTTTAAGTAAAAAATAAAAAAGGGAAGATGAAAAAGTGAGTAAGAAGAAGGTATATACAATAGACTATCTCAGAAATGGAATCAAGGTTAATCTTTGTACACAGTTCTGATGAAACCACCTTTGTGGGATGTACACATTGAAGGTTTCATGCCCTGGGGAGGGGAGAAGGGGAATGTGAGGTACATCCTTCTTAAAGAAATGTGTAAGGATGGAATTGGTATCTCAGGCTGGTTAAGGAAGATCTGCTTTTCCTGTAATTGGCTCCCGAAGAAAGTTAAGTAAGCATGGAAAAGAACTGGTATCTGTGGCTGAGCTCAAAATTGACCTGCTCTCTTTTGCTTATTTGGCAAAAGACATCTGGCAAAAGTTGCTTTGTTTCTTCATCCAAAAAGTAACTTTATTAAAGAAAAAAAAAGGCAGCAGACTTTGCTTTCCAAATATTTCCATTTGCACTTGAAAACAGATTCTCTTAAACTGCCCAATCCAGTATAAAGTAATACAACAAAAGATCAATCTTTCAAGATCTTTAGAAAGTTTGTGAATCATGTTGATACATAAAAATATTACTTGTAATGTCAAAATCAGGTGTTAAATAAATCAGATGTTTTAAGTGATAAAGTAATTCATGCATGTGGCTCAAATATTACAAAAAGTGTTGTACAAAAAAAGTAAGTCCAAGTCTTACTTGGGAAAAAAGTAAGTTTTCCCAAGACCCTGGTCACAGAGTCCATTTCCTCAGAATAAATTTTGTTATTAGTTATTTGTTTATCCACCCAGAAATAGGCAAACAGAGCCTACATAAACACGTGAATCTGTTTGCACGTCTGCCCACATCACGTACACACTTTTCTGTTCTTAGCTACTCTGATTTGTTCATCCTAGATGCATACTACAGGCATTTCTACATAGGTGGTTACATGTTAATCTGTTCATTAAAAAAATAATAACTACAGGCTATCACAGTGTGTCACTGTCCTTAATTTACTTAAGTTCTCCTCTATTCATACCCACTTAGAGTATTTTCAGCCATTTGCTACAACTTTCTAAGAATGATCTTATATTTCTACAAGTTACCTAACCTATTTCTCAGTGTTCTTATCTGGTAATTGAGAATAACAATAGTATTTATTTATGGCAGGCACTTTTTAGTTTCTACTTATTCCTCCTTCCTAAATTTTAGAATCCCAATTTTGTCTTGCCATGCTTAGGCAAGTTAAGTCCTTCCTCTAATTTTCTTAAATAAAATGATTTTAGCAAGATTTGTGATGATATTCCTCTTATTAACATTAACTTATGCCTGGTTAGTTGTTTAAGAGTGTGAATGTGGAGTTGGGTCCTGAACCCAGCATTTATTAGCTGTGTAAACTTGAGCAGATTTCTTAGGCTCTCTGTGCCTCAGAGATAATAATAGCGCATACCACATAAAAGATGTTGTAAAGCTTAAATGAGGTATGTGGAAAGAAAACACCTAAAGCAGTGTCTGATACTTAGCAAGTGCTCAATAGATGTTGCTTTTAATATTATCTGTCCAGTGAAATGTAAGAGGAAGTTTGTTTTGGATGAGGCTTATAGAAACATTTTTGCTTCTGATCCAAAGTTAACATTGGTTCTCTTCTTCTGATGAACACTGTGTGAGAGTGCGATGAGTAGAGGAGCTGCAGCCATCTTATTACCATGAGGCGAAGAGCAATTAAAATTAAAACCAGTATAAATATTATAATGCATTTGAGAGAGATCAACCAGAGCCCAGAATTTACAGAGCTCCCACACTGAAGAGCTACACCTGTGATTACTTGCCTCCACTATTCTTGTTTAATGAAATAACACATTTCGAAATGGTTTAACTCAAGGTCCAATGGTTATTCTCTTACTTGCAGCTAAGGTTACTCCTAACTGATACCTGATTCATATGATGTTTGTGTGGATTCAATAAATTGACATTATATATAAATTCTTAGACTAGTGCTTACTCTATAATGAATGCTCAAAAAGTGATAATTACCACAAGTACTGTTATTAGTATATTTGAGTACATCTATAATAAATTACATATTTTTTATAAATCCTGAGAAACAACTTCTGATGGCTGGTCTCATAGTACAGTGGTTAAATACTATGCATTGGGAGCCAGATTCCACATGGATGTCTGTGGTTTGAATCCCAGCTCAAGTGGCTTGAAAAACATGCTGGGTGCAGGTGGTGAAGGCCCAAAATCCTGAAGAGATGGGGAAATGAAAGAAAAAGGATTTTGGCATGACTGTGCTGCACTGGAGGGTCCTTTCTCTCTCTTTCTCTCTCTCTCTTGTTCTTGTTCTGTCTATTGAGCATATACTTCCTCTGGCAATAAAAAACAAAATGACAAAAAATATCCTGAATCACAGAGTACATGCATTTCAAATTTTAACACATATCACTAGGTAGCCTTTCAAAGAAGGTACATAAAATTAAAATCAGAATATCTGTATCCAAATACCATTACCAACATGTATAATCAAACTTTTCCAACTTTTAGGTAAAAAGTTTATTGTCATTTTAATTTATATATTTAAAATAATTATTTATTTAATTTTATTTATCATTATTATAATTTTTAAAAATTTGGCTGCAAGGAATGTATACTCACCAGAGAGAGACAGAGAGAGAGAGAGAGAGAGAGAAAGTGTGAAAACAAGCCTTTAGGTTCAGGACTCAAGCCACGGTTGGCCATGTGAGAGTCCAGTGGCTCAACCACCATGCCACCTGCAGGCCCTCTAATCTATATATTTTAAATTGTGAGGTTCACGATCTTTCATATATTTACAAGCTATTTGTATATGTTTTCTTTTGTGACCTATATATTCATACTTTTTGCACTTCCTTTATTGGATTTTAAGAAATTTGTATATATAATGGAAATCAGCCTTTTGTCACAGGCAGAGAAAATAACTGTGTCATGTTTCTTTAAAAAATGTTTGTTTGTCACATAAAAACTGTTCATTTTTGTCATCAGAATTATAATTTTCTTCTTTATAAAAACCTCTACTCTAATTTTTAAACAATAAAAATTAAAACCAGTATAAATATTATAATGCTATATATTCTAATATTTTCTTTTTCTTTTTTAAATCGTTGAATGATGGGTCTACCTCTATTTAGTAACAAACATGCTTTTCTTTTGTTTTTTCAAATGGCAAGCCAGTTATCGCAATACATTTTTATTGAATAATTCCTGTTTCTCCATTGATTTTAACATGTTTCTCATATACTAGACTATAAATAGACTTGATCTATTTATGAACTCTACTCTATTTTGTTGACCCATTTATGTGTAATGTGCTAATCCAAATCCTTTAGTGTAGAAATACATTTTCGTGATAATTGAGTCATATGTCACTTATTATTTCTACGTTTTTGAACTTTTCTGACTATTCCTATGTGTTCATTTGTGCATGACAACTTCAGAATTTCTCTAATTTAAAATATATTCCATTGGTATTTTAATTTGGATTCCATCAAATTCATTCATTTGAGAACTGACCTCTTTACAATACTAATATTTCTGTTACAGAATAAGGTATGCCCTTTTTTATTTCTCAATAAAACTTTGAAGTTTTCTTAATAAAAATCATGCAGTTTGAGGCCAGCAGTGGTGTGGTGGTGAAGGCACTGGATCCCACATGGAGGACCACGAATTGAGACCTAAACCCAGTAGCTTGAAAATCACTCCAGGTGCTTGTGCAATGTGTGCCCGAGATCCTGAGAGAAGAATGGAGGAGGAGGGATTGTGCCATGGCCATTTTTCTTAGGAGGCGGTTTCTCACTCTCCCTCTTTCTGGCTTTCTCCAGCATGCATACACTCTACAGCAAATCAATACTTATATGGACTATTATAAGTAACTAATGTGATAAACTAAAGCTGTGTAAGACATAATAGATGCTAGAAGATGACGAAGCAGATTTTTAGGAGAGAGGGGAGTATTAAGATTGTAGACTCCAACATTAATGAATAAACACAGATTTGGCCACCATCATTTATAAATATTACTACTAATATTTTAGATAAATACTTGAAACTTCAATCCAGGAGTCTTCTATCTTATCTAATTCTAGTTAATTCTATTTATTTTTTCATTTTAATGGTTTAGAAATTGAGAAGAATCTGACAAACCACATATATATCATATATATATATATATATATATTTTTTTTTTTATATATATATATATATATATATTATGCAGTAATGCTGCCTTTTTCTTTTGTAAAGTTTCTTATCATAATAATGAATAGCATCTAAGAACTGAACAAATACTACCATACATTATAGCTATGTAGGTTCCCCTCTTCCCAGGAAAGTGGGTTGGTTTCATATATTTATTAACATAATTAGTTATATTTGTTGTTCAAATGATAAAAATATGAAATTATTGAGATAGTAAGGAAAATTTGTATAAAATTTAATATCTTTTCATTTTTTTTAAGAGAGATTTTTGGTGTAGGCTACCATGGTGGAAGTATATCCAAAGCTAGAGCTACCCTCAATAGGCTGGTCTGTGCACTAGGAAGAATGTAATCTCTGCAGTGGATCACAGCATTGGGGAACTTGTACAACTTGATTTGTCTTCCCCTAGCAAAGGCGTATACAAAAATGTGAACACTCACTGGAGAGACAGAGAGAGACAGATAGTGAGAAAACACTCTCCTAGGGGGGGATGGTCATGCTGCGATCCCTTCTCCTCCATTCTCACAGGATTTTGGGCACACATGCACACACATTCCTCATGTTTTAAGCCGCCGGGTCCAGGACTGGAATTTCAGTTAACTACATGGGAGCCCAGTGATGTAACCATTACACCATCTGTTGGTCCTAATATCTTTTAGTTAAAAAAAAAAGTCACTATGTCAATAACATATTAGGTAAAGAATCATACTTCATTTGCATCACAAAAATGTATCTCAAACCACCCACTGCAATCATTTTTTAAAAAGACACTGCAGATATTACAGTAAAGCTAGGATGAAGAAATGACGTCTGTCACTATAAGAATTAAATTTTTCAGTTAATTCCAGTGTAAGTTTAGTTAGATAAAAAAAAAAAAGAGGAAGAAGAAGAAAGTTTTGAGAAGAAGGAGAACATAAAATTTTATTTTTGGATATAATCTCTTTCTTTCTCAATTAAATTTTAAAATTAGTTCAATAAGAACATTCAGAAATATAAAAATCAATAACTTCCTATTCTACACACTTTATAATCCCTCTTTCTTTCTTTCTTTTTTTTGGGAAAGGTTTTTGTTCTAGGACACATGCGCTCACCAGAAAGACAGAGAGAGACAGAAAGCAAGAAATCACCCCCAAGGGGGATGGCCACGCCACAATCCCTTTTCCTTCATTCTCCTCTCAGGATCTTGGGCATGCATGCATACATGCCCCAGCACGAGTTTAAGCCACTGGGTTCAAGATTCAAACAGCAGTTGACTACATGGGAGTCCAGTGACATAGCTATTATGCCAACTGCTGGTCTATGTAATCCCTATTTCTAAAGTGTGGAAAAAGTTCTTTCAGGACAATACTAATAATATTAAGAAGTAGGGAAAAACTATGAATGAGGAGGAACGATTTGAATCAAACCATCAAACTCTCTTAAAATACATTAAATAAACACAAGGGGAATCACGGTGCTTCTTTATATAGAAAGCTTAACTATTAAGGCATTTAGAAACTACACATATTTATCAGTTTCTCTTTCTTTGATATTAGTCCATAAAAACTTACTACTCAGTTGGACTCGTTATCATTGTCTGTACTCACCCAGTTTTCTCTATGAGTTTCACATTTTTGTATATGCCTTTGCTAGGGGAAGACAAATCAAGTTGTACAAGTTCCCCAATGCTGTGATCCACTGCAGAGATTACATTCTTCCTAGTGCACAGACCAGCCTATTGAGGGTAGCTCTAGCTTTGGATATACTTCTGCCATGGTAGCCTGAGGTGTTTGGGTTTTCTTTTTGTCTGTTCATGGAGTGCAGCTAGCTTTCTTTTTTTAAAGAAATTTGTCAGAGAGCATGTACACTCCCCAGAAATGGAGCGACAGAGAGACCAAGAGAAGATAACATCTGGACAGGAGAAATTCACAGAATTGTCCTTACAAATAAGAGAACAATGCAGTATTTTTATGAAATAATTTTACTTAATTTTATTCATCATTGCTATTTATTTATTTATTATTTATTTATTTATTTATTTATTTATTTATTTATTTATTTATTTATTTAAATTTGAGCTGAGAGTGGCACAGAAGTGGGGGAGGGGGCAGTGAGAAAGCAAGCTGTTAGGTCCAGGACTCAAAC
>NW_006159805.1:0-9884 GCF_000334495.1 Tupaia belangeri chinensis | reverse complement strand
TTCTTCTTCTTCTTCTTCTTCTTCTTCTTCTTCTTCTTTTTTTTTTTTATCTAACTAAACTTACACTGGAATTAACTGAAAAATTTAATTCTTATAGTGACAGACGTCATTTCTTCATCCTAGCTTTACTGTAATATCTGCAGTGTCTTTTTAAAAAATGATTGCAGTGGGTGGTTTGAGATACATTTTTGTGATGCAAATGAAGTATGATTCTTTACCTAATATGTTATTGACATAGTGACTTTTTTTTTTAACTAAAAGATATTAGGACCAACAGATGGTGTAATGGTTACATCACTGGGCTCCCATGTAGTTAACTGAAATTCCAGTCCTGGACCCGGCGGCTTAAAACATGAGGAATGTGTGTGCATGTGTGCCCAAAATCCTGTGAGAATGGAGGAGAAGGGATCGCAGCATGACCATCCCCCCCTAGGAGAGTGTTTTCTCACTATCTGTCTCTCTCTGTCTCTCCAGTGAGTGTTCACATTTTTGTATACGCCTTTGCTAGGGGAAGACAAATCAAGTTGTACAAGTTCCCCAATGCTGTGATCCACTGCAGAGATTACATTCTTCCTAGTGCACAGACCAGCCTATTGAGGGTAGCTCTAGCTTTGGATATACTTCTGCCATGGTAGCCTGAGGTGTTTGGGTTTTCTTTTTGTCTGTTCATGGAGTGCAGCTAGCTTTCTTTTTTTAAAGAAATTTGTCAGAGAGCATGTACACTCCCCAGAAATGGAGCGACAGAGAGACCAAGAGAAGATAACATCTGGACAGGAGAAATTCACAGAATTGTCCTTACAAATAAGAGAACAATGCAGTATTTTTATGAAATAATTTTACTTAATTTTATTCATCATTGCTATTTATTTATTTATTATTTATTTATTTATTTATTTATTTATTTATTTATTTATTTATTTATTTAAATTTGAGCTGAGAGTGGCACAGAAGTGGGGGAGGGGGCAGTGAGAAAGCAAGCTGTTAGGTCCAGGACTCAAACCACCGTCTGCCATGTGGGAGTCCAGCATCCCAATCACTACACCATCTGCACACCATTTGCCAGCCCCAACGATGCAGTCTTTAATACAAATATAGTAGAATCAGTGTGTCCTTTGATATCTGGACTTATTTTAACACTCTTATGATGGGAATCCCAATAGTGCATGAGAAAGGCATAGACACTATCGTTTTTCTAGCAAGAATCATGTGCCTGACCTCATGCTGGACACATCATACAGTTGATTCTCAGTCATGGTAGTTATGTTCTAAAAGGCACCAGCACTGTATTAGTGAATTATAAACCATTGCTCCTAGGGGAAATACAGAGTGAGGTTCCTACAAGCCTCGGGCATGTTTTTGTCGATAGAGAAATACATCACCTGTCTTTGTTCATTCCTGTTCAGAGGTGCTTTATCTAATGTTACCGATTCATTAACATTGATCTCACAGTCACCATCACTATACCTCATACTTGAAAGAAGCTTATTTAACACGTATATTTTCTCCTTCACAGTCTTCTTGCACTTAGGCACAGTCAACAGTGTGTGAGCACTATGCTCGGGAATCATTTAAAACAGCAGAACCACCAAAAAAAGCAAAACTATGTGGAAAGATGACACTTAAATAGACTGTGGAAGGACGCTTGTTCACAATATGATAGCTGAAGCAAGGAGACAAAGCACTGTCGCGTTTAGCATCAGCTGAGAGCAATTTGAAGTTTTCACCACTCACATACCCATGAAGGACTACAAAAGTGTCTGAGTATTGATTTTGGAGTAACACATCAATTTTGGCAAGTAGGCAAATTCACGGTTCCTGAATCTGTGACTAATGAGGGTAAGTATATTTGAGTTTTTATTTTAGAATCCCCAGACTACAAATGAAAAAGCTAAGGAGCAGAGAAGCCTTCTAATAGCTTCAAAAACACATTAATAATTTGCAGAGTTTTGTTTTTCTAAGACCTTTGTTTTTCCCACAAGTTTTCCAAATATTAATAATGAACACATCATTTATCTTCTTTGAAGGAACTAAATATAGTTGCAATACTTAAAGTACATGCTGTCTTTAAACAAGATATTGATCCATACGATTTTTCTAAATTTCTCGTAATCTTATTTAAGATATCTGTAAGTACTCATACCAACAGTACTCACACAACATGATACAAGGATATAGGATTCCTTCATAGGTTTCTGGTTTTCTATTCAGATAGATTTAAGAATATAATTAATTATGGAGAGGCACGGATTATAATAGTTGTCGACCCTGGCTTCACACCAGACTCACCTGGGAAGTTAAAAAAAAAAAAAAAGTTCAATGTCCAAATCCCAATCTGGGCAAAATCATCAAGCTCTGTTGGCAAGGCACAGCTTCTGTGATATATCTGAGGGCATCCCAGGTTATTTGCACATGCAGGTAGGTTAAGAGCCACTGAATTACCGGACGTAGAAGCCATCCAAGGTAATTCACTCCTCAATAAGATATTATAAAATGTATGGAGACAAGGGTAAATATTCATCATATAATTACAAAACTGGACAAAGAATAGTGTAACTGGTGGAATCAAGCACCTTGGAATTAAACCAAAAGTAGAAGAGTCTTGCCGTTTGGGGTGGAAAGGTGATCATCACCACTGCTTTCTTGCTCATCTTAGGTGAAGATAACATTCCCCTTGTAAGTTTACAATCACATTAACATGGAAGATAAGGACCCTTATTGCTATTAATCTGTAAGGGAAAGGATTATTCCCATTTTTGCCCACCAACAGAATTCCCAGAGCCCAGCACAGTGCCTGGAACAATTCTGGTTTTCTATTCAGAAAGATTTAAGAATATAATTAATTATGGAGAGGCATGGATTATGATAATAGTTGTCGACCCTGGCTTCACACCAGACTCACCTGGGAAGTTAAAAAAAAAAAAAAAGTTCAATGTCCAAATCCCAATCTGGGCAAAATCATCAAGCTCTGTTGGCAAGGCACAGCTTCTGTGATATATCTGAGGGCATCCCAGGTTATTTGCACATGCAGGTAGGTTAAGAGCCACTGAATTACCGGACGTAGAAGCCATCCAAGGTAATTCACTCCTCAATAAGATATTATAAAATGTATGGAGACAAGGGTAAATATTCATCATATAATTACAAAACTGGACAAAGAATAGTGTAACTGGTAATCAAGCACCTTGGAATTAAACCAAAAGTAGAAGAGTCTTGCCGTTTGGGGTGGAAAGGTGATCATCACCACTGCTTTCTTGCTCATCTTAGGTGAAGATAACATTCCCCTTGTAAGTTTACAATCACATTAACATGGAAGATAAGGACCCTTATTGCTATTAATCTGTAAGGGAAAGGATTATTCCCATTTTTGCCCACCAACAGAATTCCCAGAGCCCAGCACAGTGCCTGGAACAATGTCTCAAACTTAATGTGTTGAATATGTTCATGAGACACTGCACTGATTTTGGAATGGATGATATCAGTGAGCTTTAGACCTTGATTAATTCGCCATTCATTTATTCACGGATATGACAAGCATGCTTTCTGTGAACACACATGCCTCCTGGGTGGCTGTTAACTCTGCAGCATCCAAGAGAAAATAGAAGACATGCTTTTACCATTGAGAAATGTATAATATTGCTGCATATGAAATATTAGTAATCCATATTTAATAATTATTTAAGAGTACATAATAGACGCAGAATGATAGTAAGTATTGGTATGAGATAGGTGTTTAAGCAAAGCTTTGTAAAGGAACTGACTTGGTTTCCAAGTGGCTCCTAGAGAATCACTAGGCTCTGTCTAGGCAGAAAGCAAGTCAGTCAATGGAACATCCAGGAGCCAGTGAGTGGTGTGGTGGTTGAAGTGCTGGACTCACACATGTCTGACCATGGTTCAAGCCTTGGACCTGGCAGCTTGCTTTCTTACTCTCCCTCTCTCTCTCTTTGTATCTCTCTGGTCAAATTCAAATAAATGAATAGATAAGTAAATCTAAATAAAGAATCTTTTTTAAAAATGGGAACATTCAGCAAATGAAGGAAGCCCCAGTGTTCTACAGGCTTTGCTATGAAGCAGCAGACATTTCCTCTGGGTTTGGATAAACGCGTGGGTACCAGAGAATAATCAGCAGTAGTTTATTATTTTCTGCTTTTCATTTTCATTGCGTATTTGAAGAGTCTGTATTATTTCCTGCAGAGTCAAGTTTCTTTTTACGTGCAGATTCCATCACACATTAAGCATGCTTACATGCGAATAGCTTTAGGTTACAGTGCTATTTGAAGGTTTTCTATGTAAAGAGTGATTCAGCCTTGATTTAAGAAAATTTCTCATTATCTTGCATTTTCCTTGTAAACTGATCTTCCCTCAATTACACCTTGCCAGGTGTACAGGCATGTTTATCTGCTAAGAAGACAGAAGTATTTTTATCATACCCTTTCCTAGCCAAGGAGAATTAGGAGTATTAACTATGCATGGAGAGTAAGCCTATCCGTGTTAACTTCTTGGTACCCCAGACTCCATGTACAAGGAGTTCTGAGCTCCTATATCTTTTAATATTTAAATCATCTTGGTTGTTGTCATTGAATGATGGTTTGATTTAAACCTGATTTTATTGTAGCCAGGCTGAGAATTCCTCAAAAATACTTTTCCTTACTGATGGGAACAGCTTTTTGTATGGATATCTAACTTTGAGGCAAAGCAGAGACAAAATGGATCACTTCCTTAAATTCGTGGTACAGCCATGGACCAATTATAGCACCAAGTTAATCCTTGAACCTTCATTTAGATCTTGCTTTCTTTTGAAATGTGCTGGACAAAAGCAACACATAAAAATATGCTTTGTGCTGGCTCCTTAACTGATGGTTAAAGTGGAGCCAGATCCCACTTGACAAAAAGTGGTTCAAATCCCAGTCCTGATGGCTTAAAACACATACCAAGCCTGTGTGCATGTGTGTGCATGGTCAAAATTCAAACAGGATGGAGAAATGCAGGAGAATGGATTGTAGTGTGATCATGTCCCATTGGGGGTGCTTTCTCCTTGACCCCAGTCTCTCCAGCTCTCTCTGGCA
Source organism: Tupaia belangeri chinensis (assembly GCF_000334495.1). Classification (NCBI taxonomy): domain Eukaryota; kingdom Metazoa; phylum Chordata; class Mammalia; order Scandentia; family Tupaiidae; genus Tupaia; species Tupaia belangeri. The sequence goes on along the minus strand of NW_006159805.1, from coordinate 4,821 downwards.
AGTACATGAACCCTCTGGCAATTGAAAAAAAAAATTAAGTCTTTCTGAGAAACAGAGAAAGCTACAGGAGTGCTGTCTACATTTGAGGTAGACCGGAGAATGCCCAGCAAGGTCCTGTGTATATGACTCAAAAGCATTCAGTATTATCTAGATACATATTGCACAGTTGCATTTTTAACACTCTTTGGAAATTGGAGAGGAGTAGGGTGTTGAGGAAGGGGAGGGGGTTGGGGAATTCCAGAGACTAGCATAAACTTCAAAGTCCTATTCCTGTTAATCTCATAATGTCCTTGAGCTCCTCCACAAACAGCTGCAGTTGTTAGTAAAACTTATCTTAACCCTTAATGCACTAGTCCTCCATAAACTCTGAAAACCACATGAAGAGTAGGTGAGACTATCTCTTGAAAACAAGAGATTTGGTTTCTTTTTTTCTTCCTAATTCTCTCTCATCTTTCTATATCTTAGAAGCACACATTCACCCAACATTAACTGAGTGAAGGTCCTAGGTGAGAAATGCTATAAAAAGAAAGGAATTTCCAAATATAAGAAATAGTTCCTGACTACTGGAAGTTATAATTTCCTTGTAAAGGTAGAGCAGTATATTACATGTGGCAAAAGATGATTCATAAACAAAAGTTATAAATCCTAAGAGTGGGATGAGATCACACCCAGCTTGGGAAATTAGAGAAGTATCCCCTTATTTAAACAAACCACTCTCGAAGATCACATATATTTCTGACCATCCAGGTACTTTTAGGTAGAGGATAGTTGTTGTAGTAGCTGCAAAGCACGAGGGAGTGATAAGCACAGCTGCAGTTGGTAATGCTGAACACGGAGGTGGAGCCTGATTGTGTAGGGTGATGATATGTTTTTCACCAAGAAATACATGGTCAAGGGGGATGTTCTAAGAAAATGATTGGCATGTTGGTCTGTGGTATTGCTTGGAGCCAGAAGATAGGGCACCTAGAGTAGTTTGAAGAATAAGAATGATAACCTCATGATGTTTCTATAGAATTTTACCTTTCTGAATTTCTGTCATGTTTTTCTCACATAATGCAAGCAGGAAGAACCCGGACTCAGAGAATTTGTTGACTTTCTTGGTAAAGTCAGAACTCAAATACTGCTCTGGGACCCCAAGTCAGGCCCCAGGGATTTGTCCCAACTCACTACAGCTGTCTCTAAGGGGCTCAGAGTCATGAACTGAGATGGTGGCCATGGGAAAAAGAAATAACAGATGTGTAGAAAAAGAGTTGTTAAGGAAAGACCTCCAGGTCTTGGCGGCTGATCTGCAAAGTACGGTACTGGGAACAGAAGCACAATCTAGACTCGGTTCAGTTCGTTACTTTCATGCAGTTTTTATCCATGATCTTTCCCTTCTCTGAATTCCTGGAACACATGGTTCAAAACTCATAATCAGGTGGTTTATTCCTTAACAATATGTCTCTAATTATCTTTGGAGTGTTAGGTCTTTTATCTCCAAGTCTGTAAGCACCTGAAGATGAGCCAATGCTTTGTTTATGTGCATGGTATCCCCACATCAACTGGACCACTACTGGGAAAATGCAAACAGGTTTATTAGATAATGCTCTGCCATGTGCTTGAAATCCTTCTTTAGGCAAACAGCGTAAGAAAACAACTACACCTTGGAAGGGAGGAGCTTACAGAGTAACAATACTGAACAATACAGATAGGCTGATAAAATGTTGGCGTGTTATGACTTCGCAGATTGCAAAGAACTAATGTTTGATTCCTCTGTCAACACCTCCAAGTTCCATTTCCTGGAAGTTCTGATTAGTTCTCTGTTACAGAAGGCTTGTGCTGTAACATATCTTGGATTATCATCATTCGTTTATTCAACAAATATTAACAGGTGTTTCCTATGAGAGGCACTTCCCTAAATGCTGCAAATCCTCCTTATGGAGATGACCCAGCTCTCTAAACTCTAGCCCTTTGTATGGGAAGAAAGATGGGTTTCCCTGAGACCAGATACTAAGGCAAAGAGTCCTAAAATGAGGCAATGGACCATGCTATTCTCAGTAGTGTACCAGAAAAACTCATAAGACACAGAAGGTGCAAAATTGCTGAAACAAACATCAGGAAGAGAGCCCAATTCAGTAAGAGATGTGAACAGAATAATGGATTTGGCAGAATCATGATATGATCAAGAACATCCATGCAGAATAAGCTAGGACAGAAGAACATCCAAAGAAGAAACCAGGCACAGGACATAGGAAGATCCTAAGTGGTTGTCTCATTCCTGTCAGGATTTATAACGCAAAGGTAAATCAGTTCTAGTTTAAAGGCCTAACTAGTTTAAAGGCTGAGTTGTGAGTGGATTAGGAGACAGACTAATTTCTACTGGCAGAAACTCTTTAAGGACAGGATTTGTTTATTTTATCTTCATGTCCCCACTAATCGAAGTTTAGTAATTTTTGGATAGTTTATAGGTTATAGTAAAGGGAAAGGAAACTGGACCTTTGCCCTCTCACATCATTAAAGTCAAGCTTCACCTGAAATTCATTAATGAAACTGCAAAGAAGAAAACAATCACCAACACATTCACTAGCAATGAGGAAACAAAGAACAGACGCAAACATTGACTGTTTTAAGGAATCAGTGACAGTCTGATCAGCACTAACTGATCATTTTAAAATTCTTTCTTATATCACATCAGAAAATTCTAGTATCATTTTCATTTCCCCATGGGAAATATGACCCAAGTAGAGAGAGAGATGTAGCAGAATAAGAGAAATACTATGCTGGACTTTTGCCTCAGGGGATGTCATATTAGCATTGTGGTTTTGGTGAATTATTGTATCCCTTAAAGCCTCACTTTCCTAATCCGTTTAGTGGGAACTCAGATCCCTGCTTCTCCTATGGCCCAATGTTGTTGTAAAGATATAACATGAGTTAATAAATGATTGCTTCATTAGTTGCAAATCACTCTATAAGTGCATGGTACCTCCAACTCTTGTCAGAGAAATTAGCAATTTATTACTGAGTTTGGGGTGAACTTTGCCTCAATATTTATTTGGACACATAACATTTTTGTATTTGTACTGAATATTTCTTATATGCTATGCAGTGTATCTTCAAATGTGAATGGAGCAAAAGTTACTCAACCTGGAGTTCCCATACAACCAGAGCAGCTTCTTCTACTTTTTTTTTTTTTTTTTTTTGGCTTTGAGAGGTTTTTTTTTTCACTATAGGGCGCGTGCGCTCGCCAGACAGACAGAGAGAGACATAGAGACAGAAAGCGAGAAATCACCCCCCAGGGGGGATGGTCACACCGCAATCCCTTCTCCTCCATTCTCCTCTCGGGATCTTGGGCACACACGCACATGCGCCTGGCGTGAGTTTTTTTTAAGCCACCGGGTCCGGGATGCGAACCGCTGTCGACTACATGGGAGTCCAGCGACATAGCCATTACGCTAACTGCTGGTTCCCCAGAGCAGCTTCTTGTACAGAGTCATTGCCATGCTTTCGGCATCACGAGGCCTCCCCAGGTGATGTTGACCTATTCATCTATGGCCTGACATGGACAAGCTAGAAGAGGTAGGCAGTTTGACTCTTAAGAGCTGGACAGACAAGCCCGAGTCTAATTCTAGATTTTGCACTTACTGAGCAATGTAACTTACAAAGTCAGTGAACCCAGTACTATAACTTCCTTCCAGGATTGCTGGGAGGATTGATTATGATAATGCTTCTAAGTGGTCAGCACATTCTTGGCACACATAGGTGCTTAGGAGATGGTGTCTGTGGTGGTGGTAGAACAGGACACCTGAGGCCAATAATCCAGTTTCCAAGTTATATTTTACTACCTCAGGATAACAAGCAGCTATGTTTACAAGAAATACTTTCACTGTAGCCGATACTTTTTCATGTACCTTTCTTTAGCCTAGACTCCAAGCTACTCAGGGACGAAGTTCTAAGAGTACACTGTTAGCTCGCATTTTTCCATTTTGGAAACTGCCTACGGGAGCGGTTTTGTAGCAATATCTTTGAATGTCTACGTTTGGCTTTGACTAGGAAAGTGAACTGCCATTGGTGGGTCCTACAGAGAAATACTATGCTGGACTTTTGCCTCAGGGGATGTCATATTAGCATTGTGGTTTTGGTGAATTATTGTATCCCTTAAAGCCTCACTTTCCTAATCCGTTTAGTGGGAACTCAGATCCCTGCTTCTCCTATGGCCCAATGTTGTTGTAAAGATATAACATGAGTTAATAAATGATTGCTTCATTAGTTGCAAATCACTCTATAAGTGCATGGTACCTCCAACTCTTGTCAGAGAAATTAGCAATTTATTACTGAGTTTGGGGTGAACTTTGCCTCAATATTTATTTGGACACATAACATTTTTGTATTTGTACTGAATATTTCTTATATGCTATGCAGTGTATCTTCAAATGTGAATGGAGCAAAAGTTACTCAACCTGGAGTTCCCATACAACCAGAGCAGCTTCTTCTTCTTTTTTTTTTTTTTTTTTTGAGGGGTTTTTTTTTTCCCTTTAGGGGGGGGGGCCTCCCCCGACAGACAGACAGAAAGCGAGAAATCACCCCCCAGGGGGGATGGTCACGCCGCAATCCCTTCTCCTCCATTCTCCTCCCGGGATCTTGGGCACGCACGCACATGCGCCCGGTGTGAGTTTTTTTAAGCCACCGGGTCCGGGATGCGAACCGTGGTCGACTACATGGGAGTCCAGCGACATAGCCATTACGCTAACTGCTGGTTTTCCAGAGCAGCTTCTTGTACAGAGCCATTGCCATGCTTTCGGCATCACGAGGCCTCCCCAGGTGATGTTGACCTATTCATCTATG
>NW_006159804.1:1289327-1289708 GCF_000334495.1 Tupaia belangeri chinensis | reverse complement strand
AGTGACATCTGTGTCAGGCATTTATTTTTAGTACATTTTGCCCCACAGATACGTCTTGGAGATGTGTCTCTTCCATCTGTCTACCTGGCTCAGTGCTTCTGTTTCAGTGACACGTAAAGCCTAGTACCACTTTCTTTATACAGAAATTCCTCTGTAGCCTTTCTCTACTTTATGCCATTAGAGCAGTTACAGGAATAGTGATTTTATTTACATTCTTAAATGGGTGCTTCATGATCATGACCTCAATATATGTCAATATAGGCCCACTGAAAGTATACGCACACACATTGGCATGTAGTTATACATATGTACTTATACATAAATATCGATGTGGATATATCATATATATTATATCATGAATGTGTGTGTGTGTGTGTGTGT
>NW_006159804.1:1257053-1270637 GCF_000334495.1 Tupaia belangeri chinensis | reverse complement strand
TATATATATATATATATATATATATATATATATACACATACTTTTTTTTAGAGAGAGAGATTTTTGCTATAGTGCATGTGCACTCACTGGAGACAGAGTCACAGAAAGTGAGAAATCACCACCCCTCCCATGGGGGATGGCCATGCCGCGTTCACTTCACTTCTCCGTTCTCCTCTCGGGATTTTGAGCAGGCACATACCTGTGCCCGGCATGAGTTTAAAACTGCTGGGTCCGGGACTTGAACTGCACTCAACCATGTGGGAGTCCAGCAATGTAATCATTATGCCATTTGCTAGTCCCATCATCAATATCATATTGACATATTAAAATAGGCATGTAAAGGGACCAGCAGTTAGCCTAATGGCTATGTCGCTGGACTCCCATGTAGTTGGCTGTGGTTCACGGCCCAGACCCGGTGGCTTAAAACTCACACCGGGCACATGTGCATGCATGCCCAAGATCCCGAGAGGAGACTGGAGGAGAAGGGATTGCGGCGTGACCATCCCTCCTGGGGGGTGATTTCTTGCTTTCTGTCTCTCTGTCTCTCTCTGTCTGTCTGGCGAGTGCACACGCCATATAGCAAAAACTTCTCAAAAAAAAAAAAAAAAGAAAATAGGCATGTAAAAAGATGTATCTATTTATTTATGTGTAAATACAGCAGGTGGGTATATAGCATATACAAATATTATATATTTTGTATCATCAGGTAAGTTTACGTTGTTTTGTTTCTTTTCTGTTGGATTTTTCATCCCCAGTTGTCCAGAATACAAGATTGTGAGTGTATGGAAAGGAATAATTCAGCCACAATGCCTCTGTCCCTGCTTTAGGATAGAATGTTGTCTCTGCTCTGCTGTTAAGGCATGGCCACAGCTTTGCTTCTGAGCTGTGCTATACAGCAAGCTATCACCGTCGTATAATATGTAGCATAATTCAGGCTATTTGGGTCCACTGCATAATTTGCCTCCATGAAGGCAGTCAGTGCCAATTTCCTTTGCCCACAATTGAGTTGGGCATGCTCACTGTGAATCTGATCTAGGAAAGCTCCATTCAGTAGAACTTTAAAGATTCAAAGTGTCTGGATTTTGTTTCTTCTGCAGTTAACCAGTTAAGAATGAATCCATTTTTATTTTCTGCTCTTTTTTTAGATGTCTCTGCTTTGTCACTAAAATATCAATACATCTCTGTTAAGTATGGAAATATATGTGAACATATGCATTTGCACATGCACAAAAATACTCAATACATCTTCTATGTATTCCCCATTATGTATCATAAATTTCACCCGACAGTCTGAAGAATAAAGACCTTCAATGAATACAATTCCAATCATATAATCCCATTAGTTCAAAGTGAGCTTCAGAAGCACTTGACAGACCTCGGCAAAACTAGCTTACTTCATGAAAACAAACCACCCAGTTCTGTTTTTATGTACACATTGGTACTTGTTGACATACTATTAAATTGTTTTAATAGAGCCTACTTAGAAAGGTGTGTATCTTGGTAGTTAAAGACTGCTACATTGTAAAGCACACTTTTTATCCAGGATATGGCTCTCATAGGAAAATTGTAATTACAGCGTTTAGACTACACAGCCAAACTATGCTGCTTTGTCTTGTCTTTGGAAAACCCACATTAAGCTAAAATTGTACCTGTCATTGAATCAACAGCGATGAGAGAAAAAAAATACAACTCTCACCTGGGGATTTAGCGGAATCTGGAGGGTGTAGGTTGGTGCACAATTAACCACAGTTCTGCTTGATTATTTCTGGTTACAGCTGCAGTCTGGATGAAACATAAATGCCGACCTTGGAGTGGTCTCTGAAAATTCTGTTCTTTCATGAAATTTGTTTAGCACAGCTTTTTCTCAGAGAAGATGGTGGATAATGATACAGTTTCTGGCTAGTGACATGTATTGCCAAAGGGGACGCATTTGCCTAGTGAGTCCGTAAATCCAGTCCTACACACACAGGCAGTTGTGTCCCTTCACGTTTTCTCTGAAGCTGAACTTTCTGGCTGCTTTCGTTACCACATCCCGAGGAAGCAGATGCACGGTCCCAAGTAAGAATATGGCTCAGTATGTACTCAGGTTTTGAAGCTCAGAGAGAAATACAGAATTACACTGTCCACAGAACATTTCCAGTATTTCTGCAGCAATCTGGCTATCTTTCTACTCTAAAAATTCTGGAAATGTCATTAAGAGGTTTTCTCTGTCCCCTGAAAGAGTCTTCCAATGTTTTCTTCTTCAAAATGTTTATTTTTAAATGGGAAAAATGGAGATATTTCTTTCTTTCCTTTTTTTTAAGAGAGATTTTTGCCATAGGGCTCATGGGCTTGCCAGAGAAACAGAAAGCAAGAAATTGTCCCCCCTCCCCCCAGGGGGATGGCCATGCCACAATCCCTTCTCTTCCATTCTCCTCTCAGGATTCTGGGCATGCACACATACATGCCTGGTGTGAGTTTTAAGCCATCGGGTCTGGGACTCAAATCACAGTCAACTAAATGGTAGTCCAGCAGCATAACCATTATGTCATCTGCTGGTCCTGAAAATGGAGTTATTTCTAAGTGAGTTCTGGTAGTTCTCAAATCCAGTTAGTTTTCATGTCTTGGGAAGCACTAAGAGCTCAAACATACTTCTTTGGACTTCCTGGCACACATCTGTGATACCGTGAACTATAGATACAGTATTTGTTTTTTGTCCATTTTCTGACATACAGCTTCTGAAGCCCATGAACCTCTGGAGTAATGAGTATCTTTATTTGCTAATAACTGGGAGTCCCCTGAGGTAGCTTCAGTATGGGAGTTGGTCACCAGAAAGACCAAAGCATGGTAAGAGAGAATTGGAGCTTTCAGTCCCACCTCTCAATCTCCGAGGAGAGGAGAGTGGCTAAAAGTTGACTTGGTCACCAATGGCCAATGATGCGATCAACTGTGTCCACACAACGAACTCAGAGACTGAGTGTGCAGAGCTTCCGGACAGCTGGGCATGTGCAGGTTCCCAGAAGACGGCATAGCCAGAGAGTGTACGATTCTCTATGCTCCATCCTACCTTGGCCTGTCTCTTTCATCTGGCTGCTCATCTGCATACTTTGCAATATCCTTTATAATAAGCCACTATACATAAACACATTGTTTCCCTGAGTTCCATGAGCTTCTCTAAGGACAGGGTTGCAGGAACCTCAATTTATAGCTAGTTACAAACACAGACCACAGCCTGTGACTTGTAACTGGCATTTGCAGTGGGAGAAGTATTAGGGGATTGAGCTCTCAATGGATCTGATGCTATCTTCAGGTAAATGGTGTCCGAATGCAATTGAATTAGAGGACACCCAGCTGGTGTCTGCTGGGAAACTGCTTGGCGTGAGGAGAAACACTCTCAAACATCTGGTATCAGAAGTGTTGTGCTGAGTGGTATGAGTGAGAATAGGAAAAAACTCACTTTGGCTTTGGATTTTTCCTTTTTTTCTCTGTCTAAAAGAACATCCCACATCCATTCTGCCAGCACTTTGGAGCCAATCTCCAAATAAGTTATTCTATATAAAGAGAAGATTGGGAGAGAAAGCTGGGGAGTGGGCAGGACAAGGAGCAATTGTGGATGGTTTTATTGTTTCTTAAATGTTTTATAAAACACACAGGGTGGCCTATGCTCACCCTGGTGCCTTCAGAGAGAGAGAGAAATAATCCTTTGAGATGGCAATTGTTACAGTGATGACTACAGCGATAAAACAATGAAAGAGAAGAAAAAGATGAAGAGGAGAGAAAGATGCTCATTTCCCACAACTTGACTGTAGTCTTAAAGATGTTTCCAATAAGGGACTAAAGAATCACAAAATTTGGCCAAGTTTATTCTATCTTTCTTTTATGGATTATCAAAGCGGCCAGCAATGAAACAGATTTGGAACCCAACCAGTTCTCAGACAAGAGTTCTAGCACCCGCACGCTTATTGCACTGTGGACAACAGGCTGGCATCAACCTTTTTGCCAGGGTGAATGTTCTTTTGTTGTCTTGGAAACAGATGTATTTGCCCTTTTAGAGACATGCAGATCAGCACGTCGTGTCCCTGAAAAATCTCCAATATGCTAATTTTAGTCCCTGTCCTATTGTTACTATGCTTCATTTAGTCCTCTGAGACTAAATCAAGCCTCTGAAGGAAACCTTTACAGTTGGTAGAAACAGGAGAGGCTCAATCATCCACTTGGGTTGTCTCTAAGAACTGCCAGTATAAACTTTATGTGGAAAAGCACTCTGGCCTAGTCTGTTCTGCTGTAACAGAATACCTGAAACTGGGTAATTGATAAAGATGAGAAGTATAATGTTAGTTTCTCACAGTTCTGGAGGCCAGGAAATCCAAGATTAAAGCACAGGCATGTGGCATTAAGTGAGGATCTTCTTGTTTCATCCTCTCATTGCAGAAGGCAGAAAGGCACAAGAGCAAGCTATGGCTCCATCCTGTGTCTCTACAAGGGCACCTACTCCCATTCACGAGGAAGGAGTCCTAATGGTTTGATCACTCCTTAAAGTCCCCACCTCTTAATACTGTCACACTGGCAACATCTGAATCTTGGAGGGAATACATTCAACCATAGCACTCTCCTTATTGTAAGTGAGCAGAAAGTTAGAATTAATTTTATCATAATGTGCAATTCAATTTTATCATAATTAAACAGATTTACTTAAATAAATACGACATTATACATGATGCAATGACTTTTAATGCTGACTATGTGATTGGGTATGCACTTAACCATCTGTGTGCTATTACTACTTGTCTATCAACCATGCATTATGGGACCATAACAGACCAGAAACTGAAAAAAAATTTAAAAGGATGATATTTGAACAAATAAATATTAAGTGAGATAATAAAGAATGGTGCAAATATTTATTTTGGATTTTTTTTTAATTTCTTCATGCCAAATAAAACAAAAATAGTAGGGTGAGACCTAGCAGTGGTAGATTTTTTTTTTTTTTTGAGATTTTTTTTTTTGGTATAGAGTGTGTGTGTTCGCTAGAGAGACAGAGAGAGAGAGAGAGAGACAGAGAGACAGAAAGCAAGAAATCACCCCAAGGGGGATGGCCACACCACAGTCCCCTTCTCCTCCACTTTCCTCTCAGGATTTTGGGCACACATATGCATGCCTGGCGTGAGTTTTAAGCCACCATATCTGGGAATCAAACTGCAATTGATCACACAGGAGTCCAGCAATGTAACCAGTATGGCATCTGCTGGTCCCTATCATTGGTAGATTTTATTTTGTTTATTTATTTATTTATTTTTTGAGTTAGGTTTTTTTTTTTTTTTTTTTTTTGTATAGGGCATGTGTGCTCACCAGAGAGACAGAGAGACAGAAAGTGAGAAATTCCATTCCGACCCCCAGTGGAGATGGCCACGCAGCAATGCCTTCCCTTCTCCTCCATTCTCCTCTCGGACTCCCAGGGGAGATGGCCACACCGCAATGCAATCCCTTCTCCTCCATTCTCCTCTCGGGATCTTGGGCATGCACATATATGCGTCTGGCGTGAGTTTAAGCCCCTGGGTCCGGGACTCGAATCACAGTCGACTACATGGGAGTCCAGCAGCATAGCCATTATACCAACTGCCGGTCCCAGCATTGGTAGATTTTAAAAGCTCTCTAGATGTACCCAGGGATGTGGCTGTGCCACAACATCGCCTTATGGCCTTGTTTATGATCTGCGTCAATATCCCTTAGAAGTTTGTTATGAACGCAGAACCTCGGACCCTAAACTAGACCCACTGAATCAGAATCTGCATTTTATTAAGTTTCCCAAGAGACTAAAGAGTATACAAAGTTTGGAGAAGACCTGCTCTATTATGTCACACACTCCAGCTGGGTTACATGTTGGAAGGCCACAGCTAAGCCTCACTCCTTCCTCTTTCAAATCTGCCTTAGAAACTTTGCTGAGGCACTGGGAGGTTGCACTGCGCAAAAAGACACATTTTCTTTTATTTGGGAAATGCAGGCCCTAGACACTTTATACAGCAGAGAGCCAAGTCTATTCACGGTAATTAGTACAAAATATGTTCTCCATCAGAGAAGCAGGGGTCACATCTGCAAAGTCATAGATCTGAGTCTTTGCATTTACTACGTGCGGTGTATCTGTCACAAACTGCTTTCTTGTCAATCCAAGTGTGGTGACCACATCAAAAGACATCTCACACACAGGACATGGTAGAGTCTTAAACAATTCTAACCTGCTTTTTCTCATGCACTTGAAAATCCTTCCTGGTGGTGGGACTGTGGGATAACCTCTCTCCCTGACCCTATTTCTGCCTTGCTCCTGTCCCTATTTCCATTTCCAGCTCTATCTATCTTACTCTGCATTTTAGTCCCCATTTCTTCCTCCGCATCCTCCATTTCTATCTCTAACCCTCTCTCTCTCAATATATAGAGCTGTTCTACCGTTTTCCAAAACTATTTGCAAGTCGTTCACAGTGAAAGCCCAGGATAAAATCATACATCGTGCCAACCCTTTCTGCCTTCCTGCCCTGCTCTTCTTCTGTCCAGGGTGGCCACCTCTTGTCTCATCACTGCGTGCTCAGCCCATCTCCTCAGGCATCAGGGTCCATTCTCTTTCTGCTCCACTGCACTCCCCCTCAGACTCCCAGCTGGACTACTGCAGGCCTTCAGAAGCCAGTGCCTTATCTTGAATTGCCGCATTGATTTTTATCTAGATGTGTGCATGCCTTGACTCTTCAACTTGACAAAGGAGTCTTTGAGGGTAAAGCCTATTGGTGTTAGAAAAACTGCGTACCCTGCTATACTCACAGGGGATGTTCAGCAGCTATTCACTGGGTGTGTGTGTGTGTGTGTGTGTGCACACGCGTGTGCTTGTTTCTGTTTCCATCACATGGTACAGGAGAGTACAGAGAGCACTGGCATCGGAGTCAAAAAAATCACAGTGGACTTTGAGTGACCTTCACAAAGATATCTAAACTCTGCACGTCAGTACACTTATGTTTAAAGAAGAGGTCAAGTTCGTAATCTCTGTTTTCTTCCAGTCCAGACTTGCTCTATTTTTGTTAGTGTCCATAGCTAATGCCTTCACCAACACTGGCTGCTTCAGAATCCACTCTAAAAGCATGCCCCATCCCTGTCCCTCGTTCTGCTTCTCCCCCTTGGTTCACTTCCTTTGTCTCTATCTCTGCCTGCACATCAAACAATGATGTCCACCAATCTGTCTCTAAATTACAGGAAAATCTGTTCCTGTCATTACTAAGTCCGAAGGTCTACCTCCATTAAGAAGACGGGAAAAAGTACCATGATTCATTCAGCAAGTGTTTAGTGAGCAGCGATCTTCTGCCAGACATTGTAGAGAGCCTGGAAATAAGACCCTGAAGGTTAACAAAGAGAAAGACAAAGACATCCCGTCATAGCATTCATTTCCTGTTCTACCACACAGCACACCAGAACCCTGTCAGACATAGCCAGACTGTTTAACCCTGGGTTGGATTTGAACAAAGAAGTGACCTGTCAGGGGAGCTGGGAGGCTTATGGGGACATGCTTTTTCTTAAGGTACTGTTTTTCTATGTTGAGATCCTCCTGCCTCTGCCACCCAGCTGGTTCTAAGACATGTGCCATCATGCCCCGCTCCTGTAGGAGTCCAACCTGGGCCTCCCATGTGGCCTTGGCATGCTGAGCAGCAGTGTCCAACATGGGCCACTGCAGCTGGGTCTCGAGGGAGTTTTACAGAGCAAGCAATACCAGGCTGCAGAGTGGGGAGCACAGCGTTTCATGGTAGAGTTTCAAGAAACTCTCATTTTCAGAGACTTGGAAGAACTGAAAACAAGTCAGTGTTGCTGAAGGGTGAGAAGTGTGAGTGCAGATGTGGCGCTAGAAGTAGCAGGGAGCAATGTGCAAGGGTCCAGGATGTCTTGCAACTGAACAAGAGTTCTGGCGGGACAGGCAGTGGGAATTCCCTCTTCCTCTCAACATGAGCCACATCCCCAGACTCCTGGCTCCTCAGGCAGAGCCCAGCCAGCTTCGATTCAAGCCTCACCAATATCGACTCCTGTCACTATCACTGAAGCTCCTGGTGCCACCCCAGGTACTTTCCTAAGCAGGAGGCAGAAATCGGGAATTAAGAATTTTGAAAAGTGAGAGAGAGAGAGAGAGAGAGAGAGGTGATCCTGAGGCCACACCGACAAGCACCAGCAAATCACAGGCCCAGCATTCACAGCTAGATCCTCTGCCAATAAACCCAATTCTCACTCCCTTTTTGCCTTGCATCTTAAAAAGTTTCCATTTGTTTTTAAAATCTGCTTAAAAACATGCTATTTCTAGAAGTGGTTCTTGTTTCCTGCTGTCCCTGCCGCTCACTATGGCCACTCGTGATTTCTTCCTGATCTCTAAGCCGCATGAACATGCAGGAGGGGGACAAAGGAGAAGTGGATGCTGCAGGTGCCCACGGGGCCAGATGCCGCTGTGCAGACGGCAGCCACTCCTCCCACTCCCACTCAGCTCCATTTAACTCGGCTTTGAAAAGGCTGACCATTGGGGACCGGTTTTTTTTTTTTTTTTATCAGTAGTGACTTCCTTTCCCAAGAAATTTGAGACCTGTGGATATGAAGAATAATTGCTGAAGTCTTTGAGGTTTCTTGAATTTAAAAGAACTGCGTAGGTGTGTAATATTATTATTACCGCTTTCTATTCAAGAAGTGATCTTTAAAAAAAAAAGAAAACGAAAAAGAGAAAGAAAAGAAAAAGGATATATAATTTTCAGCTTTCCTCCCAGACTGGCCCGTGGCCATATTCAACATTAATATCATATTCCTTTGGGTACGTATATTAGGAATTTTTTGTGACTAGTTAACTCTGACTTGTGAAGTGTATTATATTGTAGAGCAATATTTTGGCTTCAGTCCTAAGTAGTGAAGAGACAGTCTACCCTAATGACCATGAAAAAAGATATATAATTTTCAGCTTTCCTCCCAGACTGGCCCGTGGCCATATTCAACATTAATATCATATTCCTTTGGGTACGCATATTAGGAATTTTTTGTGACTAGTTAACTCTGACTTGTGAAGTGTATTATATTGTAGAGCAATATTTTGGCTTCAGTCCTAAGTAGTGAAGAGACAGTCTACCCTAATGACCATCCATTTATAGCAGAGAGGAAAAAACTATTGTGCATGGCTTTTTTTTTTGTTTGTTTGTTTTTTAACCTCCTCCACATACCAACTAAGCCCACAGGTACATAAAATTCACTCTGCCTGTTAACTGGCACCTTCTTTTTGGTGATCCCCTTAAATGCATGGGGGATTCTCTTGGGGCACTGCATCCACTTGTGTGGAAGTCACCAGTTTCACTAGCGCAGGAGACATTTCTTTGAGCTCTATCCAGGCTCAGCTATTTTCACAAGTTTATTCTAAGGTGAAGATAGGCAGGAAGGATTTCAAGGGTTGCTTTAAACCCAGCAAGGTTTGGAAGATAACATATGGATAGATTCGTATCTTAAAAGAGAGGCCAATTCTTTCTATATGTACTTCCTGAGACACTCTGGCTCATCCATTCTGCAGGGCTTTCCCTGCAGATGGTGCGAGCATGCATCCGTAGGAATCTCGCGTTGGATCCAGCCTGTTCAGTTTTTTGGTGTCCAATCTTTCATCAAAGAAAAAAAATTACAAGTGGTTTTTAAAAATAGATTTTATTTTTTAAGACTAGTTTTAGATAGGCAGAAAAAAAGTCAAGATAGTTAGTGACTTCCCATATCGCATGTGCTCTTCCCCCCATAATTAACATACGGCGTTGGTGTGACACGTTTGTTACTGTTAGTGAATGAGACCGGATACAGTATTATTATTATTATTATTTTGCTATAGGGCACGTGCGCTTGCCAGATAGACAGAGAAAGACAGAGAGACAGAAAGCAAGAAATCATCCCCCAGGGGGGATGGTCACGCCTCAATCCCTTCTCCTCCATTCTCCTCTCGGGATCTTGGGCACGCACACACACGCGCCCAGCATGAGTTTTAAGCCACCGGGTCTGGGACGTGAACCGTGGTCGACTACATGGGAGTCCAGCGATATAGCCATTACGCTAACTGCTGGTCCCCCTGATACAGTATTATTAACTAATATCCCTCGTTTATGTAGATGTACCTAGTTTCACCCAATGTCCTTTTTCTGTTTCAGGACCTCACCTAGGATACCACAGTATGCGTCATGTTGGTACATCTTTAGTCTCTTTTGGCTGTAGCTGTTTTCCTAGACTTTTCTCATTTTTGATGATCTTTACAGTTTTTGAATGAGGGCTCATGAGGAATTCGGAAGAATGCCCACTAGTGGAATTTATATGATGCTTTTCTTATGGTAAGACTGGGAAGATGAGTTATTAGGAGGAAGACCACATAGGTAGAATACCATTTTCATCACATCATTTCAAAGTTACATATCATCAACATGATTTATGACATGACTTGGCCCTGATCACCTGCCTGAGTGGCTGTATGTCAAGATTCTCTGGCATAGGCCAGTCCCACAGAACAGTGGTTAAAGCTATGCACTGGGAACTGGATCCTACACAGCCAACTGTAGTTTGAATCCCAGCCATAGCTGCTTGTGCATGCCCAAAGTCCTGATGGGAAGGAGACATGGAGGAAAGGGATTGAAGTGTGACCACATGCCACTGGGAGGGTGGGTGTTTCTTTTTCTTTCTCTGGCAAGCACATGAACACTCGGGCAGTTAAAAATCAAGATTCTCCAGTGTAATGTTACTCTTTTCTCCTTTTTTTGGTGCACTGTGTGGAAGGCAGTCACTATGTGTAGCCTACACGTAAGGAGTGGGAAATTTGGTTCTTAATCTCCATATATTAACGTATTCGATGACTTATTTATCACAATATGCCTTCATGGGTATTTATTTCATACTTTGGGTTTTAACTGAATACTATTTCATTTATTCTGGTCCTTAGGTTCTAGTCTTGGTCAGTGAGTACTTTTCTGACTGGGTCTTGTGCTCCTTTGCCATACCCACTGCTGAGGTACTTTGAGCACCTCCTTATTTCCTGCCCCTACAACACGCACCAGGACCACTGTGGATGCAGGCTTTTCATTTGGACAGCTTCTGCTCACTGCTGGTTGTCTCTGTGAAGAGACTGCCTTCCGCCTCTGAATGAGTCTGAATAAGGAAGCAGTCTGACACAATATGCAGAATGGAGCCCCATGTGAGCAGAGTGTGTGTCCTCCCTGGCAGCAGCCCAGGCTCTGGGTGGCACCGTGTGTAGGAATGAGGGAGGACGTCACAAGAAAGCAGGCAACTGTACAGACAGTTATCAGAAGGGGGTCGTGGTTTCCAGCAGTTAGTGTAATGGCTATGTCGCTGGACTCCCACGTAATCAACTGCAGTTCGAGTCCCTGACCCGGTGGCTTAAAACTCACGCTGGGTGCGTGTGCGTGTGTGCCCAAGATCCCGAGAGGAGAATGGAGGAGAAGGGACTGGGGCATGGCCATAGCCCCTGGGGAATGATTTCTCGCTTTCTCTCTCTCTGTCTCTCTGTCTTTCTGGTGAACACACGTGCCCTATAGCAAAAATCTCTCTCAAAAAAAGAAGGCGGCCATAGCCTAAGGCCAGTCTTCTTCCTGAGACCAAGTGCTACTGTTCAGGCTGAAGCCTGATCACTCACAGCTGAGAGCAATCAGCCAGCCAACCTGATCCATCTGCTAAGAGAACATTCATATTGAAGCAGCCAGCTTTTAAAGACATTTGGGGGAATCTTTGGTTTAGACAAGGACAGGAAACGAGAAAAGAGAGCAGAGAGGAAGCATTTCCTTGGTGTCATGTGCCAACCCAAATTAACAACTAATGAAAGCAGATTGTATTTAGCAGATTTTAATATAAATTAGGTTAATGGTGACACATTTGAAATAGTACACTGAAAAATCAGTCTGTAAGAACAAGCTAACAGATGTTGGCATTTTTATTATTAATTATACATTTCATTATCATCTGATTATTGTCAAACATCGTGTGACAGAAAAAAATCATATAAATGATTCATACACATTTGCTGTGATGATAAGGAGTGCTGGTGCCTGTTTTATTAGTGTAATGATTTGAGTAGTCTGATATCGTTCTAAAAATCTCAAGTTTAATCAAGACATTGAGCCATACACACAGTGTTACAATAACTGTGCTTGTCATTGGAAGATTTCAAAGAGTTTCACAACCTACCTCGTCTTACCCACCCTTCCATTCTTTTTATCCAAGGTCTACAGAAATGAGGTTTAGTTTCTCAGGGAAGATTGCTAAACAAATTTGGCAGCATCATTAGGCCTCATATGGTCATTTTCCAAAATGACCAAAGAGATAAACTGTTATGAACTTGCTGTTCTAGGTATGGGGAACTGAGAAACTGGGTTTTTGCCTAACATACACAACATAAAATTAAGAAACAGGCAGTTGAGATAGCCAGTTACCAGACCAAGCAAATTTAAGATAAGGTTTTTCTTCCCTTCGTATTCTTGGTCAAATGTGTTCATACAATGTGCCAGGGGACTTTTAAAAGTCTGTGGAAAAGTAGAATTAAAGTACAAGTTCTTTTGGAGCAAAAAATAATTTTTATATACATGCATAGTTTTTATTTTTATAATATGCATGTCCATAAACTTTTGAAGACCCCTCATAAATTTTACAGATAATCTGTTTCTGCCAACAACGTAATTTCTTGTCAGATATTCTGGTTATAGTTTGTGGAATACTTCAGACAGTAAGAAAGTCCGTAATTTTTGTATTGGCTCGTCCTTTCTTTAGGCAAATGGTTCTTTAACTGTGTTGAGAGTGTGTGTTTTTGATGAAGACTACCCAGGGTGGTGCAGTGGTATTAGATGCTACCACCGTGAAGAACTGGAGATACTTAGTAAAAAAAGACAGCTTGTATTGGGCCACTCCTTTTATTTGTACTGGGCAACTACTATGTTTACATAATGTGAAAAAACCCTGAAGCCTTCTTGAACATTTCTATTCCCCAAAGCTTCTTATAACATTGCATCTGTTTGCGACATGGTCTGCAATTCCTTATGTGGAAATCATTCCTCTTGGAACTGGCAAGATGCTGGTGACAAAGGGATAGTGTGAAACATTCTCATTTCCTGAGCAATGAAGAAGGTCTGTGGGCTCCCTGTGTCTTGTATCAACCAAGTGACTTATCCTGGGGCACTAACCTGGCTCTAAGGACAAATCAGATCAGTAGATGGACCAGTCAACCAGTTGTCCATGATTTCCAACCCTTAAAGGATGAGATAGCATGAGAAGAAAGCTAACAGGAGTCAAAGTTCTGCATTTACCAGAAACATTTCTCAGGGGATATATTGTTGGGGTGGAGGGAAATATTTTATTAGCTGCTTATAAGGTGAGGTCTCCAAAGAATGTGCCATTAGTAGTAAGTGATAGCCACACTGGCTTTGGAAAGGATGTATTTAGATCAGAGGGGACCTTTTATTTTGCTGAGAATATAAGCAAGACTTGTGTCCAAAATTGAGTTGCTTAGAACCATAAATGAGGCCTCAGCCTATCATTCCTGGGGCGATCCCATACCCTTCTCTCAGCCTTGCACTCACCTCTACA
>NW_006159804.1:1237191-1256978 GCF_000334495.1 Tupaia belangeri chinensis | reverse complement strand
TATCATCTACATAAAGTCTGAACCCCTCTTTCCAGCACAATGATTTAATCAGGTATCAAATTATTGACCTACAAAGTGTGTCAACATATCAAAGTCCAGACTGGGGCAGCCATGAGCAAGTTTGGGCTTGGTAAAAAAAAGAATAGGGGACCCCTAAAACTGAGAGACCAGTTAGACGTCCGGATGTGAGACTGGTAATTTGCATGTGTTGGGTAGCGCTCTAGGGCTCTTCTGAGCTACAGTCCCTGGTACCACAGCAGTGCTCAGAAGTCAGTGTGTGTCAACATATCAAAGTCCAGACTGGGGCAGCCATGAGCAAGTTTGGGCTTGGTAAAAAAAAGAATAGGGGACCCCTAAAACTGAGAGACCAGTTAGACGTCCGGATGTGAGACTGGTAATTTGCATGTGTTGGGTAGCGCTCTAGGGCTCTTCTGAGCTACAGTCCCTGGTACCACAGCAGTGCTCAGAAGTCAGTGTACCAGCTTCTCCCCTTGTCCCTACAGTGCTGCCTGGGGGTCCTGTAAAAGTGAACTGGGATAAAGAAGAGTCTCTTGCCTCAACGGTGAAATGCAGAATTATAAAGGGAAGAAATGGAAGATGACTGGCCAGCAGGCAGTGCCTGAGATTTGGATAGATGTAGGGCTCTTCAGACCTAAGGCTAGAGTGAACCCTAGCCAAGAAGAGCAGGTCCAATTTGAGAAATTTGGGATAGGCAGATTCAGGAGATGGCCATCATCCATGGGAAAAGTGAAGAGAGAGCCCTGCTAACAACCTTACCTCTGTCAAAATTCTACACAGGCCTGGCTTTAACAAGACTTTGACCAGGGATAAAGAGATGAATTTCTCTCCTCTCTGAGTCTTCTGCAGTTCAGCCAGGATTAACATTATTTTTTAAGGGAACCAGCAGTTAGCGTAATGGCTATGTCGCTGGACTCCCACGTAGTCGACCGCGGTTCGTGTCCCGGACCCAGTGGCTTAAAACTCACGCCGGTTGCGTGTGCGTGCGTGCCCAAGATCCCGAGAGGAGAAGGGATTGCGGCGTGACCATCCCCCCTGGGGGGTGATTTCTCGCTTTCTGTCTCTATGTCTCTCTCTGTCTGTCTGGCGAGCGCATGCGCCCTACAGTGAAAATCTCTCCAAAAAAAAAAAACAAAACAAACAAAAAAAACATTATTTTTTAAGAATATACTTTAAATTTGAAAAACTGCTTTTAATTCAGAAATAAACAGATTATATCCATGATGTTTTTAAATTTTATTACTCTTTTTAATATTTTTCAGAGCTCAATGATTTTTAGTTTTATAAATTTATGAATTTATAAAGTCGTATAACCATCACCACAATCAAATGTAAGAATATTTCCATCATCCCTAAAAGATTCTACATGGCCATTTTAGTCAATCCTGCTCCCCATCTGTGTCAATTTTGAGAGCAAAAGCAATATACACACGTTCACTATTCAGGATTGTCTCTGTGAAAACAAGTGTGTGCCTCGGGCTTAATAGAATGATCCTCTTCAGTAATAAGATTTTACTTTTATCATTTAAGTTTTATAAATTTTTATTTTTGGGGCAAGTTCAGTCTTTATGTATACTGACAACCTGAAAAAAAGAGGATTTCTGACTCTCACATTGTATTTAGTGAAAATATGCCTAACATCTGTCATGTGTCCCTGCTAACGTGGCTGCCTTCCTGCCTGCCCAAGCTCAGGTCTGCAGCTCTGGACACTTTGATGCCCTGGGATTGGGGTTTTCCATACTGACCATTAATTTTGATTATCCAGACACTAAATTTGTGTTCAGGAATTCAATTTAATTCTGATATTATCTGGAGTCACTGCAGACCTACACGTTAAAGGCTCAACTTCCAAAGACTGTCTCCAGTCTTAAACCTCCTGAGTTTCTGATCAACCATGTATTGTAAATATTTTTAAAATTTTTATATATTATGATATGTTGATATCTTTAAAACCCTTTCAGGCTAGAAAAAGTTAGTTTGTCCCTGGGCTAGTTGATTCTAAGAGAAAACAATGAGCCCAATCAAGAGCATGACTTTGATAAGCCAACTATCTAATTCAAAACCATACCTTTACAGGGTTAGTATATCATAGGAGATAATATTCTTTTTCCGTAATCTTTCTAGGAATAGGTATGGACAACCAGAGATCATACCTATAACCAATCCTAACTATTCACTCTATTCTACATTCTACAAGAAAAGTATTCAATTAAATAAAGCTGAACATTTCCCAAATATTACAAATGACATAAACCTACAATATCAAGAGGTTGAGTGCTCCCCCAGATGAAATAAACTTAATTAATCCATGCCAAGACACATTCTTACATTCTTATTCAACTTTAGAAAACAGAAGGCATAGAAAGCAATTATGAAAACAGATATAGAGAAAAGATATAGAACTTAGAAGGAAAACCAATTCAGATGACAAAGGATTTCTTATCTGAAATCCTGGAATCCAGAGAAAGTGGCATGTTATTTTCATGTGCTGGAATTGTTATTAGCTCTGATATTTTATGCTTTGAAACTGTCCTTTATCAATAAACGGGAAATGAAGGCATTCTCAAATAAAGGAAAACTCTGAGAACTTGTTGCTTAAAAATGTTCACTTTACTTTACAAGTTGTAGTGATATATAATGATTGAACGTAAAAAATGAATTAAAATTAAAAAAAAAAAAGCTAAAAAGCAGGTGGCATAGTGGTTAAGGCACTAGATACCCACATAGCTGACCAGACGCTGCAGCTTAAAACTCACACTGGGCATGTGGGTATGTGTGTGCCCAAAATCCCCAGAGGAGACTGGAAGAGAAGGGCTTGCAGCAAGGGTTTGCAGTATGGCCATCTTTCCTGGGGGGTGATTTCTTGCTTTCTGTTTGTCTTTCTCTGTCTCTCTAGTGAGCATAAGCACCTTATAGCAAAAATCTCTAAAAAAAACCAAAAAAAAGTAAAAAGAAAATAATGGTTATAGAGTTATAGAAAGGAGATAGTAACTCAAAAAGTCTTAGAAATTCAGAAAGGAGAGAAATTGGAATGAATGAGTAAATATAATCAAATATCTACTTCTTGCATGTTTTTAAAATCATATTTGATGCCTGAAGCAAATTTTGAAAATGGAAAAGTGACAGAAAATCAATGAAATAAAAAGCTGGTTTTAAAAAAATCAATAAAATTGATAAATCTTTAGTAAAACTGACAAAGAGAGATAAGACGCAAATCATTGATAATAGCCATGATTGATATTGATGTCACAGGGGATATCTACAGATGTTGTTGTTATTAGAAGAAATCCATGCCAAGACACATCACAATAAAGGAGAATGTATTCATTTTCTATGTTTGTTACAACAAATTATCACAAACTTAGCGGTTTAAAACATTTCTTTTCATATAATACCAAAGATCCAAAGTCTTAAGTCAGTTTCTCTGGGTTTCTCTCTGGAAATTTAGGGAAGGATCCATTTCCATGCCTTTTCCAGGTTCTAGAACTCCTTTCCTTATAGTTCTCGGTGTGTAGCCCCTTCTTTAATCTTAAAAGTTAGCAGTTTAGGGAACCAGCAGTTAGAGTAATGGCTATGTCGCTGGACTCCCACATAGTCAACCGTGGTTCGTGTCCCGGACCTGGTGGCTTAAAACTCACACTGGGCATGTGTGCATGCGTGCCCAAGATCTCGAGAGGAGAATGGAGGAGAAGGGATTGCAGCATGACCATCCCCACTGGGGGGTGATTTCTCACTTTCTGTCTCTATGTCTCTCTCTGTCTGGTGAGTGCATGCGCCCTGTAGCAAAAACCTCTCCAAAAAAAAAAAAAAAGTCAGCAGTTTAGCATCTTGCTTCAGTTTTCCTGTTGCCATCTCCTTCACCCTCCCTATTATAAGGACACCTGTGAATGCATTTATGTTTCATCTATATAATCCAGAATAACCTCTTTATTTCAAGATCACTAAATTATATATGAAAAGCCTCTTTTTGCATATAAGGTAATGTTTGTAGATTCTAGGGATAAGGACTTGGATAACTTAGGGGACATTGTTTAGGTTACCTTCAATACAACCAACAACTTTACACTCAAAAATTCTATAATTTAGATTAAATTTCAAAAACCATAAACTACTAAAATTCAACCAAAATATAATAATCTGAGTAGTCTTATACCCATTAAAGAAATAGAATATTTCATTTAAATACTTCTGAAAGAAAATTCACGTCCAAATGTTAACACTGAAGAATTATACCACTTAGAGCATATTTAATACCAATTTTATACAATCTTTTCAATATTCAGATAAAGGGAGAACCTACCACAACTCATTTATGATGCTAATATTATCCTAATACCAAAACCAAACAGAAAAAATACAAAAATAAATAAATAAATGGATAAATAGATAAATAAATAAATAATAACAAACTACAGACCAATATCTTTCATGGACCTGGATGTAAAATCCACACAAAAGTTTTGCAAACCAAATCCAGCAACATATTAAAAAAGAGTTATGCAGTATAAAGAACATTATTCTAGGACTGCAAACCTGGTTAAAAATTCAGAAATAAATCAGTGTGACACTCTAGACCAACAGACTAGAGAAGAAAATTAAACAACCATAACAAGTAATAGAGAAAAAGTATTCGACAAAGTCTAAGACCAATTCATTAATATGATTTTAAAACATCTCAGCAAAGTAAGAATAGAGGGGAACTTCTTTAACTTGATAAAGAGTATCTATAAGAACCCAACAGCTAATATCATTCATAGTAGTGAAAGACTGAATCCTTCCTAGGAGTAAGACTAAAGCAATGATGTACACCCTTACTACTCTTATTCAATGTAGTACTGTGAATTCCTAGTCTCTTTAATAAGGGGGAAAAAAAGAAAAGAAAAAGAAAAAAGAAAAGAGAAAAAGAAAGAAAGAAAAGGTATGCCAACTGGAAAGGAAGAAATAAAACTCTCCCTATTTGCAGATTGCATGATTGTCTATGTGAAAATCTTAAATAATTTTTTTTTTGAGAGATGTTCGCTATAGGGCACATGTGCTCGCCAGACACACAGAGAGAGACATAGAGACAGAAAGCAAGAAATCACCCCCCCCAGGGGGGATGGTCACGCTGCAATTCCCTCTCCTCCATTCTCCTCTCAGGATCTTGGGCATGCACGCACACGCACCTGCCGTGAGTTTTAAGCCACCAGGCGAACCACAGTCAACTACGTGGGAGTCCAATGACATAGCCATTATGCTAACTGCTGGTTCCCAAATCTTAAAGAATTTTTTAAAAATTCTGCAACTAACGAAAAAGTTCAATGGTTACAGGATACAAGACCAGTACACAAAACAATCTTATTTCCATATAATTAACAATGAAGATGTGGAAACTAAAGCAAAAATATAATATCACTTACAATCACTCATAAGAAAATAAAATACTTAGGTAAACTTAAATATAGAAATGGAATCCTGCAAATAAAAGTGCTGATAAAAGAAATGAAAGAAAACCTAAATAGATCAAGAGATATACTATGTTCATGAATTGGAAGACTCAATATAGTAATAATATAAATTTTCTGGTTTAATGCAATTTCAATCCCATTCCTAGCATTGTTTTCTATTGTCATAGACAAGCTCATTCCAAAATATACATAGAAAAGAACAGGCAGGACTTATACTATGCAAACAATATTGGCAAAGAATAATAGAGCAGAAAGAATCACTCTCTCTGATATCAAGACCTAGCAGATATTGGCTGGAATCAGTTTACCCAGTATCACAACTTATTATATACAGCTAAATAATCAAGAGTGTGTGGTATTAGTGGAAGAATGCACATGTAGATTAATGATTGTGTCATTAATAGAGAACCTAGAAATATACTCACATAAACACGCCAAACATATTTTTGACAAAAGTACTTTCTCAATGTAGGAAGGGTAGGCTTTCCAACACACAGTGCTGGAGTAAGTAGATGTCCATAGGATAAGTAAATAAATAAATAAATCTTAATCTAAAACTTGCAACTTATACAGAACTCAGTTCAGAATAAGACACAAACTTAAATGCAGAACTATAACCCTTTTTAATAAGCAAATGTGAGAAAGGATGCAGGCAGATTCTAGGATTAACTTTGGAAATAACTTACAGACTTGACACTTCGTAAACAAAAAATGGAAAAATTGGATCTTTTCAAAATTAAGAAATTTGGTTTACAAAGGATTCTGTGTAAAAGATGAAAAGATAAGTTACAGATTAGAAGAAAATATTTCCAAACCATATATCTGAGAAAGAACTAGGCATAGAATTATTTTTTTAAGAGCAATTTTCACTAGAGGGCATACACTTGCCAGTGAGACAGAGGGGCAGAGAGACAGAAAGCAAGAAATTGCCTCCCCAGAGGGATGACCACTCTGCAATCCCTTCTCCTCCATTCTCCTCTTGGGATCTTGGACATGCACAGTGTGAGTTTTAAGCTGCCAGGTCTGGGACTTGAACAACAACCAACTACAGGGGAGTCCAGCAAAGTAACCATTACACCATCTGCTGGTCTCAGGACCCAGAATATTAAAAGTTATCAAAAGAATTAAACACTATCAAAAGCAAACAATTAGAACATGAGGAAAATTCACTGAAAAGGATATATAGATGGCAAATAAGTACATGAAAAGATATCCTCCCTCATTACCCATTAGAGAAATGCAAATTAAAACTAAAGTGAGATATCACTATGTACTTATCAAAATGACTACCCTGAGAAAACATGACATCAAATGCTGGTGAGGATACAAAGAAACTGGACCATATATGTCACTCTTGGGAATATAAAATGGTATAGCTACTCCAGAAATAGTTTCTTTAAAAAATATACTAAACATATAACTATCATATAATCCAGCAATTGAACCTTTTGGAATTTATCTCAGATAAATGGAAACTTATTTTAAAAAATCTGTATATGGGGGCCAGCAGGTAGTGAGATGTTTAAGGAGTTGTACTCTCACATGGCCTATTGCAGTTCAAGTCCTGGACCCAGTGGCTTGAAAATCATGCCAGGCACACAATTGTGTGTGTGTGTGCCCAAAACCCCAAGAGGAAAATGGAGAAGGGATTGCAGTGTGTCCATCTCCCCCAGGGGATGATTTCTCCTTTTCCCTCTTTCTGTCTTACTCTCTCCCTGATAAGTACACATATCCTATGGCAAAAGTCATTAAGGAAGCATGACTGATAGAGGCAGAGCTAGAATTTGAACACTGGTCAAACTAAAACATGTCATGCTTCTGTTCTCAGTCAAATGATTTTGAGAGAGACGGTGAGAGGTCAAGTGGAGTGAGAAATCACTCCTTTTGCGGGGAGGAGGATGGTCACACCGCTATCCTTTCTCCTCTCTTCTTCTCCTGGGATTTTTTTTTGGAGAGGTTTTTTGCTATAGGGCACGTGTGCTCGCCAGACAGACAGAGAGAGACAGAGAGACAGAAAGCGAGAAATCAGCCCCCAGGGGGGATGGTCATGCCGCAATCCCTTCTCCTTCATTCTCCTCTCAGGAGCTTGGGCACGCACACACATGTGCCCGGTGTGAGTTTAAGTTACTGGGTCAGGAACTCAAACCATGGTCGACTACATGAGAGTCCAGCAACATAGCCATTACGCTAACTGCTGGTCCCAATATCCTATCTTCTCAAACAGGAAGACTTGTTATGCATTTTCAAAATTAAAGGAGTATAGAAGAAAAAGCTCAGAAAAACAAAACAAAACAAAACAAAACAACCAGTATCGTGTAGAAGGTCAAATCAGAAAAATACAACAATAAGGAGTGCAGCAATAATAAACCTATTGTTTCAGAGCAATTCTTTTTTTCTTTTTTCTTTTTTTTTTTTGGAGAGGTTTTCGCTATAGGGCGCGTGCACTCGCCAGACAGACAGAGAGAGACATAGATCTCCCGGGATCTTGGGCACGCACGCACACACGCCCGGCGTGAGTTTTAAGCCACCGGGTCCAGGACGTGAACCGTGGTTGCCTACTTGGGAGTCCAGCGACATAGCCATTACGCTAATTGCTGGTTCCCCAGAGCAATTCTTTGATTGATCCTTTTGTTTTCTTGGTCAGACAGATGAAGATATTAAACACTCACTGGTTGGGGGAAAGGATGACAAATGTAGAGTTTTATCAAATGGCCTGAGTCTCCAAGTCTTGGAGAAGCTGATGACAGCAGTTATTTATGGGGTCGTTAGAAAATTTATGACATATTTTTCCATGCAAAAATGTGTCATGATTTCTCTGATGACCCAATAGAAAGTCTACACTCAGATAAGCACAGTTTATTGGCCACTTTGATTAAGAACACTTTAAAATTATTATTGTTTCTTCTGAGAGGGAGAGAAAGAAAGAGGAGAGATTCACTTTCCCTTCCTGCAACAGAGTCTTCACCCTGCAATCCTACTACCAGCCCCAGTCAGCCAGGATCTTGGGTATATGCCTGTGTTCCTGGAGTCTATAGAGACACCTCAAGACATGAACCCAGGACCTTCGTATCAGGCTACAGCATCATACAGCATTGCATTACCACTACACCCCTGCAACTGACCCAAGAACACTGCTGAGTCGAAGCATGGCCACTGGAGGGTAGCTATACTCTCACATTCTGTGGGTCACAAATCACCTCATTGGTATATCTAGGAAACTGTGCCTGCTCTCTGTCCTGGGCGTTGTTAGAGCAGTGACCTTAGGCAGAACCTGATTTCATGGAGAGCCAGCACAGTTATGGTAGACATCTCCCAACTCGTCAGGCCAAGAATGCGATGTATTCATAGCATCCCCAATCTCACCAGGCAGCCGAATGAAGTCTCCTGGCCTAGGAACTCCATCTAGAAATCTGGTGAACTAGGCCCAAGTTATGTATTTTAAAAATGTACTAATGCTCAAGCTCCTCTTTCTCTTGGATTTTTGTGATCTCTTGCTTATTTAAATCCTACAAAAATTGCAGCTAGCAGATATCCTTTATTTTTTAAAGAATTTTTATTTATTTATTATTATTATTTTTATAATTTCACCAGAAAGATGGTTTGGTGGTGGGGAGTGAGAAAGCGAGTCACCAGGTCTGGCACTCAAACTATGGTCAGCCATGCGGAAGTCTAGTACTCTTACCACCTCGCCACTTACCAGCCACACTAGCTGATGTCTTAACTAATGGTCTTTGAAGTAAGATGTGGTTATTTCTTTACATTTGGATAAAGATCTTTACATTTGGATAAAGGAAGAAAATATGTGCAGTCATATTTACATACAGTTTAATACATTCTTTTAAATTACATTTTTGTTAGTGTTTTATAAATTTCAAAACTATATTGGATTAGCCCCGTTGCACAGTGGGTAAGGGGGCCAGATTCTACATGACTGGCAGCAGTTCAAACCCTGGCCTGGCCCTGGCAAGTTAAAAAATGTGCCAGGCACATATGCATGCATGACTGAAACCCTGACAGGGTGGAGAAATGAAAGAAAAAGCATCTCAGGGGTGCTTTCTCTTCTCTCTCTTTCTCTCTCTCTGGTGAGCACATGTGTCCTCTGGTAATTAAAAAAAAGAACATAATCATGCATGTAATTTATATAAATAAAAATTCCTATTGTGTGGATATTCTCAAAAGATATTTGCTGATAAAGACATAAAGATAAAAAATATAGAGCCCACCTATCAAAACCCTGCATGGCAAAGAATTTATTTTTTCCCTCAGGAGAGATTTTACAGCCATCAGTTGTAACTCACCTAAGTTTTTTATTGCATCTGTGTCTATGCATTTATTCACTTCAATCACTTAACAATTATTATAGAATATAATAATCAGGCCCAAGCTAGGCATTAGGCTTTGGCTTGAAATTTTTTTTTCTCTCCATGAGCAAAATTTTTCCCAAAAATTCTTTGACAGAAAAGTGATTTATCAACCGGAATCTTAAGTCCATTTGGCTTTTTCTGAATATAAAAGAACAATTAAACCTTCTCAAACAAAACAAAACAAAACAAAACAAAACAATAACAACAACATAAAACACACACACATAAAAAGATCTGGGCCAGCCACAGTGGCATAGCCGTAATGCAGTGCTCCACAACGTTAATGCTAAGGCCATCTGAGATTGATTCCACATGGGAAGGTTCTGGGTCCGTGTCCAGAGGCTTCCTTGTGTATGTGTGCTGAACATGAAAGCCCTTGGTCCAGGCCAGCTGAGATTGAGGGTGGATTGTAGCATGAAGACTATTGGAGTGCCCCTGTCGGTCTCTTGGTATCTCTCTCTGTGCTTCTCTTTCTTACGTGGGATAAATAAATAAGCTGTTTTAAAAAGTCTGTAAATTGGTGATCATTTTAACCTGTAAGGGTGTTGTAAAAATGGATTGAGATAATGCTCATTAATGCAGCGTGGAGTTACCTGTAACACAGTTTACAAACGTAAGCTAGTAGTGTCGTTTGAGTCTCAGAAACAGTAATTCCCTCCTCCAGTCCACACTAAATTACCTCATTTTTCTTCTGTATGTCCCCAAAATATATTTCATTAGTTTATGACTCGGTGACTGAAAGTGGATGCTCTACTCTACGAAAGCCAGAGTGGAGGTAAAAAATCCCTTCCCCGCCGAATACATCAAACCTCATTTAATGCATCTGGGAAATATGAATTTGTCCTGCATTTTCTTTCTGTAATGGCACTTCATTGCTGACTCACATTTATCTCGCAGTTAGTTATGCGTCTTAAGTGTTTTCCCACTATATTTCTGCTTAGCCACCCTATATTTGTGTTACTGAATTTGTGCTCTTTAGCGGATGGCCTGGCATTTGCCATATTACATTTCAGCTTTGTTGATGAAATCATTCCCTAATCTTTCAAGAACATTATTTTCCTCAGCTCTAGAATTCTGGTAATCCCATCTAATTCAATCGTATGTACAAATTCGATGACTCTATTTGTTAAGTTTTTCACAGAGGTGATAAAAAGTGACACAGTCCCTCCCAGAGTCTTGGATAGTTTCCTAGGTTAGCGCCATTAATAACTCTTTTTTATCTTTTGCCCTCAGGCTAAAAGACTTACAGGAGACAATAAAATAGGTGCAATGCTGTGGGGCCAGGGGAGTTGCAGGTCTGGCTCCCGACACAGTCCCAGGGACCAAGGAAGACTTCCAGGAACCCATGACAGCTGGAGGAGACAGGAAGGATGAGCAGGCGTGAGCCAGGGAGAAACAGGCACGAAGAAGAACATCCCTATACTAGGAGCAAAGGTTTGTAGGTGAGAGACCAGATCACACTTCTCTGGTGCTGAAAGCAGTTCTGTATGTCAGAGGGGCCCTTGAGTTGGTGAGGGATGAGACTGGAGAGACTGGCAGGACCAGTTCACCAGAGCCTTGTCGGCTAGGGTCAGGAGCCTGGACTTCGATGCCACTGGGGAGACACTAACGGGCTTTAAAGGAGGATCCTGACGTCTTCAGACTGCTTTGTAGAAAAATTTAAAACTCTTCTTCCTTCCGAGTGAAGAATTAATCATAGAGAGGACAAGATTTGAAGCAGAGGTATATCACAGCTATTTAGATGCAGGTCTTATTTTCCCTTCTGGGCTACGAAGACTGGAACAGGACATAGGTCTGTTTCTTGTTTCTTTTCCATTAACTGGCACACGCCCTTGAAAATACCTTACTGAGTACAGGAAAGAAGATACATCAATCTGTTCGTTTTCCTCGTCTATCACAGCTCCCGTTCTATTACAGAGAAAATTAAACTGACATGGCTGACCTCTTTACAAACTACTGCTCATAGTAACAGCAACACAGCTTTCTTCTTCAAAACCCTTGCTAATTACAGCCACTCACTTAGTGACTTGCCTGTTTAACGACTGCTCAGACAGCTCCCCATTGCAGGGAATCCTTTCTCAGTCTTTACCTCATTACTGTGGCCGTTAGTCTTCACAAAGCATCCACAATCACTCAAGACTATACATTTTGTTTATTAGTTTGTACTTTACTGTGTACCTGTAGTAGCATTCAAAAAAGTAAAGACAGTTGTGCTGAATTTACATTATGGTGTGTCTTGCCACTTTCTGGTGCTTACCTAATGAATGCCTTTTGTCTGATTAGAATTACATTATTCTAAGGTGCTATCACATTATCGCCATTGAAAAGTTCATATCAAGGTACCACAGGAGACATACTCCATTAAGCTCCTCGCTTATTGACCAAAACATTTATTGACCTAGTCGTAGGACCAGAACTCGATTGCTAAGTGAGGACTGCCTGGGTCTCCTCATAATGCAGCCTAGTGCGTTCCTAACAGCTATTCTGCTGACTGGCACATCAGGAAATATGTGGCTATCAGAAAACAAACGTTATTTTGCTTCAGTCGCCTTATCTATAAACTAAAGATGGTAATTCAATTTATATAAAGGATCATTGTGGGGATTAACTGAGTTAATATAAGTGCATAAACTAGCACAGAAATAAGCACTCAATAAATGTTCACTATTATGCTGTGAGTATTTTGTTTTAATTGCCACCGGGAACATGCGCTTGCCAGAGACAGAGTCCAGAGAGAAGAAAGACAGAGACAGAAAAAAGCACCTTTCCAAAGGGGTGTGGTCACAAAGCAGTCCCTTGTCTTCCATTTCTCTACCCTGTTAGGATTTGGGGTAGGTACACACATACCTGGTATGTTTTTCAAGCCTTCAGATCTCGGATTTGGACTGCATAATTGGCCATCTAAGACCTGGTTCCTTTAACCACCAGATCATGGACCTGGCTCTGTGCTGAGATTATTTTATTACTTCAGCTAAGAGTAAGAGAAGATTCAACTAAGACATGGGGTTGAAACCAGGCAGAGCACTATATGGGCCTTGGAGGCAGGCTTGGTGAGGTCAGGGAAAGGGGAACTCTTATCCATGTTAAGAAACTCTCAAAGCTACTGATGCTGCACAAGCAGGTAGAAACGTGACTTGGCATAACTCTCCTTTTTGATTTGTAATCAGGGCTGTCAGAAAGAGAAAGGAAAAGTAATTTTTGAGGAAGGGGCTTGGCACTAGTGTGGATAACAGACTTTGGGCTC
Organism: Tupaia belangeri chinensis; assembly: GCF_000334495.1. Classification (NCBI taxonomy): domain Eukaryota; kingdom Metazoa; phylum Chordata; class Mammalia; order Scandentia; family Tupaiidae; genus Tupaia; species Tupaia belangeri. Next base: position 1,243,905 of record NW_006159804.1, on the reverse strand, counting down.
TGTCTAGATCCCCTGGGATCCTTCCTGTTTGTTCTACACACTCCTCCCCCAGCTTCCATCCTTTAACATCCAAGGCCGTACCCGCATCCTCTTCAGAGGACTGTCCTAGGCTACTGCACTTCCACTTGCATAATGCCATGAGTTTCTGAGTTTACAGCCCCTCAGGGAGAAAGGAGCTGGAGGGGCAGTATAAGACCAAGGATGTTAAAGACAAATTTGGCTCCTGTAGGCATGCACTGATTCTTTCTTTTTTTTCCATGCATTCATGGGATGACAGTGGGGTCAGAGGAAGCAAACCCCAATAGAGTATGGTCACACCACAATCCTTTCTCATCCATCTCTCCCTTCTGTTGAGATTTGGGGCAGACACACATATATGCCCCAAGTGTTTCTTAAGCAACTAGAACAGGGATTTGAATTATATGGTAGAATCCAACTCCCCGTAGCCCTTTGGCCTGCCTGGCTAATTCAACAGTGATTCTGTGCTGGTTCTTTCAGATAGGCTGACTCTTCTGGCTTCAGTATACTCCTGGTGCAACTTCAAGACAGAGGCAACAGTCAAGGAAACCTCACGGAAATGAAGCAGAATTTCAGCCACATTTGGGAATAAGGAAGTTGAACTTTGATCACTCTTCTTATTGGTTTAAGACTCCCTGTGAGTGAAGGAAACAGTCACCAATCCCTCCCATATTTTACAAGGCTGGGTTTGACTCATAGAGATTCAAGAAGCTCACTGATTTAAAGTTACCACAGAAGGTTTGGGTCAGAAAGTCACTGACAGCCTCAGCCACCAGCAGTCCACCCTGGCAACACCTGGGGGAGTTTTGCTCCTGTTGAATCAGTCCTCTCAGAGGTGCCACAGGAACTGCCTCCTCATTATCAGAAGATCTAAGACATGACTCCTCACGAAGGCAGCAACCACCAGCTTTCATGGTCTCTGAAAATGAGGGGTGACACTAAAGTGCTATGCTTAAAGACTAATGCTTTTTTTTAATTCTCATGACTCTCCATGCTTCCAAAGATTCTTTTTTGTTAATTGCCAGTGGGGTGTGCACTCATGAAAGAGAGGAAGAAAGCACGTGGTCATGTCGCAGTCATTTTCTTCTCTATTTCTCCATCCCACCAGGATTTGGGGCCCACCTACACATGCACCCAGTGTGTTTTGCAAGCCAGCAGGGCTGGGATTTGAACAGCAGTCTGCCGTGTGGGATCCAGCTCCCAATGCACAATGCTTAACTATCGAATCACAGGACTGGTAAAGTACTACCTTGGTGACACTCTTCCAGTATTGTGAAGGGGACTGGATTGAGTTCTCTCCATGTGACAGGTGAGAAAGCTGAGGCAGAGAGAGACTTCAGGTTAAGGTTCTTCAAGCTATGAAAAGCAAAAATGTGGAGCTGAGATCTGAATCAGGATCCCTTGATTCTGTGTTCTGTGCAGAGGGCTGGAGAGCGTGAGATGAGACCTTTGCCACTTTTTATTCTCTAGGGCACAGGAGCATCCAGGAGCTTCCAAGAGGAGCAGGTGCAAGTGGGATACACTGTGTTGTGAACCCAAGCACTCTGGAGCTTCCAGAAACTGCCCACAGCCTCAACCGACTCCAACAGACACAGTCGTTCTCTTTGCACAGGCTTAAACTCCCCCCCCAAGGAAGATCCAAAATGAGTCATCACTGTTGATTCACTGGGCTTGTGTATCTCGCTAATTCAGCTAAAATAATAATAATAAAAAAATCTATCCTGGGGGAAGAGTTTGGACATGGAGAGCGTTTAACTCCCACATTTCTATTTCTGATCATAACTGTGGTTTATGACATTTGGCAATCCTTTTATTCTATTCAGCAAGAAGTCAGAGACAAGTATCTATGATGCAAGCGCACACCACAGATGTTAATGGTGGGGTGCTCACCTGCTGTTTCAGGGGGTGTGTGCGCATGCACACACATGTGCTCACTTGGGGGGCTTGGGAAAATGCCACCTAGATCTGGAATGGGCTGGTCAGTTCTAGGATATTTTCTTGCCAATGATTGTGACATTATGAGGGTGTAAGACCCCATCTCTCTGAGTCTATATTCCCATTTTGTGTACCACACAGGGGTCCTTTCATATCATCCTGAATGTTCTTCTCCTTCTGGTTAGGTCATTCCTATAGCACACATTCAGGATGCCATGCTGCTGAGAGCTGAGTCACAGAGTTGCACGTGCCAGGACACTCCACCTTGGTCATTAGTCACCCAGCCTAAGGTCAGATTCGTGTTTGGCCCACCTCAGCTTCCTCTTGCCACACTGGATAGGTGGGTAGCTAAGATATATTCCTCCAAGTCTCACTAATCCCAAGGTAAAAAAAAATAAATAAATAAAAATCCCATAATAAAATATTTGCACAGATAAAAGATAATTTCTTTTTTAAAAAAGGCAAGTGTGACTACTGAGCCACAGCCACCATCCCTAATATATGGGCACTAGATCATGGCGTGCTGACAGGATGATGCAATGGCAAGGATGAATACACTGAGTGAAAGCACAGCTGGCTGATTTGCTTTTTAAAAATCACCCAGGACTGGATCAATAAGTAACCAGAGGCTGCATGTTCATCTTAATTTTTGAACTTTAAATATTAGTTATTCTTTCCCCTGTGTCCTGAAATTACAATAGGTCACTATCACTTTGATATTGAGAACAAAGTGAGTCAAGTGCCAACATGCCCAAGAGGATGCTCTGATTCCCTGCCTCCAGAGAGGGGCGAGCAGGCTAGGTAAACCGCCTCCTCTCAGCGACCCTCCCTGGTTCTGCACACCAGTGCTGAGATCCCCCGCAAAAGGACCTGCCCACTTAAAGACTTCATCTACTGCCCATGCACAGGTGGGGTATGCATGAGGCTCTGACCCTGTGGGGTTGTTCTTCGGGGATCATTCTGTTTTAGAAAAGAGGCTTAGTGTCCCAGGGACAGATGAGAGCATCGTGATGCTGGGGTCTTCTGGAACCATGCATGTCTCAAGTGCTGAGTTCAGACCTGGAAGTCAACTCATCTTATGGCCTCTACTAGCCCTTTACTAAGAGGTACGGTTATATCTTACCTGGACCAGCAGATGTAACACAAATGGGACGGCTTAAAATAATAACATCTGAGCTTTGAAAGATCTCAAAGGAAAATTTTCCCCTTAACCTTTGGATTTCCCAGGTCAATAAAAATGACATAGGGTTGTCGATCTTATATTCTCCAAGTAACAATGTTATAACTAACACAGACAAAAATTCCATTTATTGTTGCCATCGCTTTACTTTTTAAGAAAAAGGCATTAAAAAATGTACTAGAGGGCACTTGCACTTACCAGAGGGAGACAGAGAAGGAGAGGCGAAGTGAGAAAGCACCCCCCCCATGTGTCACACCACAATCCCATCTCCTCCTTTTCTCCCTCCTTTCAGGATTTTGGACACACGTAAACACACCTCAGCTGGCTGTTTCCAAGCTGTTGGGTCTAGGACTTGAAACACACAGTCGGCTATGTGGGATCCAGCAGCCTTAGCCACTATACAACTGGCTGGCCTTAAAGAAGGCATTTTAATGCCCCCAATTCAGACTAAACAGCAGTCTCTTTAAGTCAGTGTTTCTCAGACTTCAGCAAGCAACCAAGTCACCAGAATCTTTTTAGAAACATAACCCCGGGTCTCTCCGCACTGTGCTGATTCACACTGTGGAAGGGAGTGGGGTTAGGGCTTTCTGAATTCTTTTTAACAATTCCATGATGATACGGCTGGGGGGGGGGGCGCCGCCCCCCCTTTACTGAAAATAAAAGAAAATGACCTTGGTTAAAGCCCCCTACATTGTGCTAATTATACTCCCTTAGCCCAGGACCAGGGAACACTTCCTTCCACCAAGGCTCTGTCTTTGCAGACCCACTGACCAAGTGTGACTTGTCATCTGATGCCACCATCCCTTCACTGCACAGCAAAGCAGATGTTGTCCACGGGTCTGAGTGATCTCACCTTTCCTTGAATAGTTTTACTCAAAGGTTTGATGATGGGTAAAACACTGTCCTCCCACCCATCTACCACACACATCAAGTTAGCAGCCTGATTCTCTGCGGAGGAGAAAGAGGAAATAACCAGGAGGGAAGGTGCGAGAGATGGGGAAGCAGTTCTGCCAAACCTGAAGGGTGACTACTCTATGTCTTCTCTTAGTGCTTTGGCCCTTTTTGCCAGAGTGTCCTACCTTGAAAACCAACTGGTCTGTGGAACTACCTGTGGTTGAGTTCTATAGCATCAGCGGAGATCCCCCTCAGTCCACCTTTATTCAAAAGCACACCAGCTCACAGTTCTTCTGGCCCCTAGGTCGAACTCCCGCAGTGCCACCTTTCCTCCATCCAGAAAGAGGCCTAAATGGTTACTTAGATCCGTGTGCATTGTTTACAAAGCAGTCTCACACCTGTCATTTCTCTGAATCTTCCAAACGACCCTAAACGAAGTTGATATGAGCTCCATTTACAGCTGAAGACAGTGCTATTTACGCTTAGTGTTTCCTAAGCAGTTGCTCCACATCACAGCAGTCATGTAAACGCAGGCTACACCACACACTCAGTTTTGAGATTATTCTCATTTGGTTATGTTCCTCTTTGTGCCCTTTGCAACACAGAGTGGTGGCAAAGGTCAAACGTGAAGCTAAATGCACACTAGAGATTAACTCTGCTATTTCTGTAATAGGAAAAACACACAAAATCCCTATAGCTACATCACAGAAAAGCGACCCAATTAATTCAGTGACAAGATCAGCCACATTGATCGGTTGAAGTGTCCAGTGGACAATGCAACTCATTGATTGAATGTTTTACTTTTCAGAGGCTTGTGTATCCATAGCCACGGGCAAGTCTCTTCTGAAAGTGTTGCCATGGCACCAGCCAATTGGCTTACTCGTCCAGCCTCCCCTGCTTTCTAAGGCAGTCTTTTTTAGAGACATGGTCAGAGGCCTGCTTGCCTAGGTCAGGATCTGTGCACCTCTCCTTGAACTGGATGGCTTTTCAAACAAATGGGCTTGTCTTTTAGGATAATCTTATTTCCATTACTAAGTGCTTATTGATCCTACATTTACAAATTACTATGCTTTTTCTTTCTTTCTTTTTTATTTGTTTTGTTTAGCAATCCAAGCTCTAAAAGAAAGCCAATAGTATTATCCCCATTTTACAGAAAAAAGGATTAAAGCCCAGTGAGGGTTAGGTCACCCAGCAGACTAGATGGGGCTAAAATTATTTCTCCCAGTTTGGAAATTCTCTGAACTGTTTCTGCTTTATTCACAAGGATAAATCAATGAAGATGCATTAACCTTGAGAATCAACTCAATTAAGGAAGACTAGACAGGAATTAGAACAGACGTCTTATCAGGACCAAACCAAATGGACGCCTAGTGAAATCTCAGTCCAAGAAAATGAACTCAAATGAGAGGGCGATGTTAAAAGACCCTAACACTATGCAATAGCGAGCATGCTGTGCCAGGCAATGTTCTAAAGCTCACACAGATTCACTCAATGACTCTAGCTATGTCCTCATAGGTAGGAACCATCCCGTTTCACAGGTGAAAACTGAGTCCTTCCCTAGGGCAACAGATCTGTAATTTAAACCAAGCAATGCAACTCTGCTGGGTATACCTGAGCACCATGCTAAATGTTTCACGAAGAAAGGGAGGATCTTCTATAATGTTCCTTTATTTTATTTTTTTAAGTTTATTTATCTTCAGGGGGCATAGGTGGGGGTGTGGTGGCACCCTCAAAAGAGTCTTTATGCCACTCTCCTCCCCCAAGCTCTGCAGTTGGCTGGGATCACAGACAAGCCTGGTGTGTTCAGGTAGACCCAGGGTGTGAATTCAGAGGCTTCCCAGCATTTCACAGCAGCTCCCCTACTGCCTGTATCACTTAGCCTGGGCCTCTTGATGTTTTAAAATGGAAACAAAATATAATGATACCTGGGGCCAGCAGGTGACATGGTGGGTAAGGTGGCTGGATCCCACATGGCTGTCGGCGAAGTTGAGTCCTAGACCCAGCAGTTTGGAAAACACACTGTGCATGTGCATGTATGTACCCCAAGTCCTCAGAGGAAAATAGAGGGGAGGAGATCGTGGCATGGTCATCCCTGGGGGGCGGGGGTCGATTTCTCACTTGCTCTCTGTCTCTCCAGTAAGTGCCAGTGCCCTATATCAAACTATATAAAATGAAACAAACAAAAACAATAACACCAAACTGAACATACAAAATTGGCCATTTTCTTCTTTCCCCAAAGCCTGGTTCTCTAATAATGTCATTTTCAAAGCAAATAAAAATTTGTCTATAGCAGCTTTGAAAAGTAATAGAAGTTTTTACTGACCTCCCTAAAGAGGCAACAAAGAGAGTAAGCTTCATCCCATGATGCACAGCAAAAGTCTGTCCCAGTAGCAACTCTTTTCCATGGTCCCCTGAGTCTCACAAGTTGTCATTGGCCCATTATCAATGACTATCATTTCCTCAGCCAGCTGCCTTCAATCCTCCATGCAACAGACTGGAGTCTGAAAGATGATGATTCTCCCTTATCCTCTGTGGCAGACTGTAGATAACCTTGGGAGAGGCTTTGGAGAAGCAGTAATGAGCTCTCGCTTCTGAGGGAGATCTTGAGTGAGTCATCTAACCATGCGATCAAGGTGGAGTGATGACCTAGGCAAGCGACTCAGTGCTGAGCTCCTAGAAGGCACCAG
>NW_006159804.1:1222746-1236968 GCF_000334495.1 Tupaia belangeri chinensis | reverse complement strand
TGCTAACGTTCACACCTGGGAGCTAAGTCTGCTGCTGCTGCAGGTCTTGGCCCTGGACTAATATGTGACTAGAAATTCAGGTGGAAAAAGTATGTCCACTCAAGTCAGCTATTCCTTAGCGATTCAGGTGAAGCTATGAAGCTATCTAATATACTTTTCAACATGTGTGAAATGTTCTAAAGTCACAGACTGCTGGAGAAGGTGAGAAGGCTGGGGTCTGAACTCCTTAAAAGGGAAGGGAATAAAGAGTTAAGAAAGAAACACGTACAATCAATGCAATACTGGTGAACAGTCTTTTTGTGTGTGTGCGCTTATGTGTAGTTTCCTTCCTTCCTTCCTTCCTTCCTTCCTTCCTTCCTTCCTTCCTTCCTTTCTTCTTTCCTTCCTTTCTCTTTTTAGATAGGGTCACATTGTGTTGCCATCCTCTTGTCTCAGCCTCTTGAGTAACTGGCTCACACCATGGCCCAGCTTTGTAGGGTGGGCCAGGAATCAAACCTGGGCCTCCCATGTGGCTTCATCTAGCACACACTATCACACCTGGGCCTAGGTGAACAGTTTTTTACATTTGACATCTACTTTTGTATTTTACATATCAGGAGTTCTAGAAGGCAGAAAGCACTCAGACATTTTCACAGCCAGATCTCTCACACGTGCATCATTTGCCCATATAAGTATCTACACCATTACACAACACTCTGTCCAGGCTCATCTATGGCTTTCTCCAATGGCATGCAGTCAAGAGTTATCATTCTTTTCTTTTCTCTTTTCTTTTTCTTTTGTGAAGCATACACCATTGTGCCACAGCCAAGTAGAGTGCTAGAAATAGAGATTTTCAGGTCAAGGTCTAAATACTTGAGAAGAGCACAGCTGAGGGAGTGCGCTTTGTGGCTTAGATAATGGTTTGTCCTCCAGGGGTTCATGTTTTGGCATCTGGAGTCCTTGTGAATGGATTAATACTGTCTCCTGTGAGAAGGGGCTTGTTCTCTTAACAGTGAGTTGTTATAAAGAAGAAAACTGTCCCTGTCAGTGGCGTGGAGATTAAGGCAGCTGAGTCCTACATGGCTGACTGAGCAGTTCGAGTCCCAGATCTGGTGGCCTGAAAAGCAGGGTATGTGCCTGTGCAAAACTCTGAAAGAACGGTAACGGAGGAGAAGGGACTGCTGTGTGGCCATAACCCCTGGGAGGTTTTCTCATTTTCCTCTCTCTCTCTCTCTCTCTCTCTCTCTCTCCGGTGAGCACGTGTCCTATAGCAAATTGAAAAGAGAGAGAGAGAGAGATTGCTCATGGCAAGCTCTACATAGCTGCCTTCCTATCTGCTCCTGTTGGCCACATTGTAGGCCAGCCCTATGCTTTTGGGCTTTCTAGGTGCCAGAACTCTGCATTAAATAAACCTCTATTTCTTTATAAATCACCTAGTCTCAGGTATTTCTGTTAACAATGGAGTAACAGACTAACGCAAGGTGAGATATCAATGAGTAACTAATTCAAATATGACATAATTATACTTGAGTATACACAGACCATTATATATGCCCCCAGATAGATTACAGGCAATCCAGGAAGGCTTCACGGAGGAGGGGATATTTAAATACTTGAATTGTGCCTGAGCATGTGCTGGGAGTTTCCTAGACGTTTAGAGCAAAACGTACCTTTACGTATTGGATAGTTCATGACGCTGTATACATCTTGATTTAAAATGCAAAGCTCATATTCATTTCTGATTTTTAACAATCTATCTGAAGTGGCTTTTATATTTTTGCTTTATTAATGCAAATGCTTTCACAAAGAGAACATTTCTGTACAGGTCTTGCATGAGAGTTACATAAAATAGAATGTCCTTATGGGCGGCCTCCTTTTTTCTTTTTATCATCATTCTTTGGACTGATGTGGACATGAAATATCCTGAAGTCAAGTATCCATGTACATTAGAATTCATAGCTCTTTGGGTATTCTTTATTTGTTCTCTTTAACAACGATATTTTTTGGAACAGGTGAAAAAACAAAATCCTAAAACATCCTCGTTTTTGCAAAATAAACACAAAAAGTTTTTTTTTTAATTTCTGTGATATAAATAAATTCTTAATTTTTATAGCTGTAAAAAGAGAAAATAACCATGAGAGTCTATCATATGGTAGACTTGTGGAAGTTGGCATGTATTAGAAACTTTCCTGGAATGCTCCTGGGATTCATGCTGAGTTCCAATCATTTCAGATTTAGCCCCTAACAGATTGTGGCTAGTACATACTAGGGCCTTAGAAAAACTATCTGTTGAATGTCTTGAGCAAATATTAGTGAAAATGACAGCCAAATATTGGCAAGCAATGGCCAGACACTAAGTGAAATGATATTTAATTATAAGATAGCTATTGTTATTAACACCATTTTACAGACAAGGTCACTGAGACTTCTGGACAAGTAAGTAAATGTTCAAGGTCACACCTGCTAAACATCAGAGTCTACATTCAAGCACGGAGTGTTCCAACTCCTAAACCTTGTGTGTCAGTAATGGTGCATCCCACCTTGTGCTAGGGCCTAGAGATATAGATGATAGGTGGGGACTCTTCAGGACCCGCAGTGGATTGGACGGCTGATATGTGCACAGAACTGCTTGGCAAGAGCAGAAGAGCGATGAAGACAGATGTGCGAAAAACAGTGGGACGGGAAGGAGGGACTTACTGGCTGACTGGCTGACTGGTTAGATCTTACAGCTGGAGTCAGGACCCAAATAACTATAAACCGGAAGCTCTGCTCTCTCAGAACGAGCTGGAGAGAAAGAGGGATGTGAACTGCAAAGAATTCTATCGGAGTTGTTGAGCTAAGAAAGGGGTTTGGCATTTGATACAACAAACTGTAGTAAAGCTGACCCATTTCAACCAACTAAATGGTTATGCATTGCCTGCTGTGACTAGAGGGAGGTGGAAACCACTCATAACTGTGGCATGAAGTGCTTGCACGAGGGGGCACCCATTCTTGATCACCCAGAGAAATGTCAGCAATGTAATTTGGGGATACATTCTGTAACTGTTATGAGGCCAGATTTGTGTGTGTGCGTGTGTGTGTGTGTGTGTGTGTGTGTGTGTGGTGTGTTTCTTTTCCTCCTATGATGCGATCTTTGTTTTTTGTTTTGTCTCATTTTGTTTAGATTTCTGTAAGGGATTTTTCAGGCCTCTATGCACTAACTAACATTTTTAAAGAATTAAAACTGGATATGAAAGGGCTTAACTGCCATTTAGTACTAATGCCACTATGTTGTACTATTTTCAAATAGTCCCCCAAATAATAACATTCACTTGAAAACCAAGTTTTGGGAGCTCTTACTGGTCTAGACACACTGAATCTGTAAACCTCTCCTTTATTTACAATTTGTCCATGAAGCACTATGATGGCCAAAGCCAGGTGCTGCTCATCTTAGTATCTCACCCCAAAGCTGTGCATTACTTGCTGTTTTGTATTCAGAATGCCTTTTGTTTCTTTCTTAATTTTTTAAGAGATTTTTTTGCTATAGGGTACATGTGCTTGCTGGAAAGTCAAAAAGAGACAGAGAGGCAGAAAGCAAGAAATCACCCCTCAGGGAGGATGGCCACTCTGTAATCCTTCCTTCTTCATTCTTCTCTTGGGGTTTTCAGTATGCATGCACATGTGCCTAGCCTGAGTTTTTAAGCAGCCAGGTCTGAGAATCGAACTGCAGTTGGCCATGCGGAAGCCCAGCAATGTAACCATTTTGCCACCTGCTGGTCCCTCAGAATGCCTTTTCTGCAGTCTTCCCTCAATATGCTTTTTAAGGTCTATGAGAGGAGACCTTGTCTCTTGTTCACTGGTGTATCCCAACTCCTGGGAGGAGATGCCTGCTGCATGGAGGCACTCAATAAATATTGGAGGAGGAATGAATGGCATATTAATTCAAACAGTGCTAGAAGTGTAGTGGAAACTTAAAATGTTACCTAATGAGTGAATAAATAAAGTACAATGTGATCCTCCCACCAGCTGAAAGGGTGTGACAGAGTGAGTTGCAACAGTGTATTCTGTAAGAGTCTACTTGTGTAGAGTTTGAGAACAGCTTTCTCAATTTGCTGCTTATAACCAGTTGTTAGTTCTGTATTGGGCAGATGTACATTTTTAACGTTCCTTAGATTTTAAATAATCAATGGTATTCTTTGTCTCAAAAATAATGGAAAAAGAAATAATTGTATGCTCCGTACAGCTGAAAATCACTGCCATGAAACGTTATCTATGTTCTTCATAAACACATCTACATCAGCTCTAAACTGTTTTATATTATAAATTCTACAGTAAGATTATTGAGGCTTCTCTAACTCTGGAGAAGACGTAGTGAAAGTTGCAGATTCATATAAGACGGCCAAGAGAATAATCGTTTGATATCACTTTATTTATAAGAAGCCACCTATTTGGAATCGCAGCAATCCAGAGTAAAATGAAAAAGTAGAAAAGAAACAAAAAGCCCTTGGCGTTGTCAAAACCATCTTCATAACAGTCTGTATGCTAATGTTAAAAGCCCATACCCTTCATAAGGAAGTTCCTTGGGCCCCTCTTCTCTGACATGATGCTAGGGAATGATCTCCAAAACCAGACACAAGGAAGGCAAGGGCACGTTAGAAGGGCTCGAGATTGTGAGAGATAATTCAGAAACTACAGCACAGGCCCAGAGAACTCAAGAAAAGAAGAGTACCTATGGAAAGGAACACAAGGTATCTGCAAGCTTAGCTCTCCTGGAACCATTTTGGGTAAGTGTATCATTATGCCGTCTGCTGGTCTCAGGCTCAGTTCTTTTAAGGAGTCAACTCCAGAGACAAATGTGCAAGGGAGCCCACAGTGGCAACATAAAAGACATTGTTTTATATAAAATTTTTACTCACTATACTCGGTTCTCTCAAGAACATCCATTCCAATGCTCGGCAATCCACCTCAACCTCTACTTCCACAGACATGATTACACTTAGGACAAAGCCAAGGGGCAGAAACTCGCAACTACCCTTTTGGGTCTTGTTCATTTTCTCGTGTTCCTTCACACTCTGTTTTCATCTACATCTGTATTCCTGTCCCGCTTCCTCAATGCCACCATCAAGCAGCTCGGCCATACATTATCTTGCACAGCCTCCACTAAATGTGGCTACTTTGCCTCAGCCTGGTCAGAGACACAGCCTCTTCTGAAAACTTCTGACCTTCGATTTCTCAACTTTTACCTTAGTGGCTCTAGTGGGACGAGCTTTCCTTCCTTAGAAACTATTGCATGCTTTTTTCTAGTACTGTCCAGTATTGTGACACTTAGAATAATCCTGTGTGTCTTTACTGTCTGTAAACATGGTTGTAATATTTGCTTTTCCTAGATAATGTCTCACAACTTCTTTTTTTTTTCTTTTGGAGAGGTTTTCACTATAGGGCACATGCGCTCGCCAGACAGACAGAGAGAGACACAGAGACAGAAAGTGAGGAATACCCCCCAGGGGGGATGGTCACGCCGCAGTCCCTCCCCCTCCATTCTCCTCTCGGGATATTGGGCACGCACACACATGCGCCTGCCGTGAGTTTTAAGCCACTGGGTCAGGGACGCAAACCGCGGTCGACTACGTGGGAGTCCAGCAACAAGCAAAATAGCCATTACGCTAACTGCTGGTTCCCAAAATCGTGTGCATTGAGAAAGACAGAGAGAGAGAGAGATGGACTCGATACCGCAATCCTCCAGCCTCCATAGATTTTTGCCATAGGGTGAGCGCCACCACGCCCCTCACACAACTTCTTTATCAAACTAATATATGCTCATGACACAAAATACGGACCTTAGAAAAATGTGCTAAAAACATACCATGTAATTTCATCAGCCTAGTGATAAGCAATTTTTTGTGTACTTAATACAAATGTACATGCATAAAACTTCATTATGATATAAAGGTTTCTAATCTTGTATTTCTTTTTCCAAGAATTATTTATTTAATTTTATTTATTATTGTTATTATTCAGTTTGGACAGAGAGAGAGAGGGAGAGAGAAAGCTGCCAGGTGTGGGACATGAACTGGGAGTCCAGTGCTTTAACCACCATGCCACCTGCTGGCCCCTCTGATCTTGTATTTTATTTAATGTTTCAGCATGAGTAGTTTCTCATATTGTTAAAAATATATTGTAAAACCTTTAAATAAATTTTTTTCATAAAAAACGTATCATTGTCATTATTGATCCATTCCTTTATAATCGGGCATTGTAAATTTCCCCATGATGTGAAAAAGGGCTGATATCTTCTAGCTGAAACGTAGAGTACAAAGACTGTGGTATCTTTTAAGTTCTGAAGCAAAGTCCCAGACTCCTGCGTGTGCGTGTGCGTGTGTGTGTGTGTGTGTGTGTGTGTGTACCTGTGCAGGATGCTGGGCGTAGGTAGGCTAATTATTTATGTGCAATCCTTCCACAGGTGCCTTTGGTGTTGATTCCATCATGATGGAATTTCATATGTTTTCAATCATCTGCACTACATACGGGAGGGCCTTAGTCATCTGTATGCCATTTGCCATTCAAAAAAACATATGTTCTAAACATTGCTCGGTATTTAAAAATCTTAACTGCTATATAACATATAGTCATTTCTTCAATAACTTAATCCACTTTAAGGGGAGTTACAGGAGTACCTGCTTTCTTCCCAACCTGCTTTTGTTCGTTTGCTCTAACATTAGAAACAATCATGTTGGGTATTCCTATAGTATATTGACTATATTCTTTTGTAGTAGAAAAATAAGTAAGTGCTGGATAACTCTCTTCTTTAATATCTCAGCAGAGGATTGCTACATATGTTAAAAGTTTGGAAGAAAAACGATGTCAAGAATAAATTATTGTATTATGGATAAGATACTCTATCTAGGAAGGAGGCAGATTATAGAAAGTATTTCTATAAAAGAGTGCCAAACTATAAATGTAAAGATTGTGGTGAGGATTGCTATGTGAACCTTAACCTGCGACTCTATACTACTAACATGCTTTTGGGTTTTTATCACATTGGTAGTAAAGGTATCAGAAAAGTTTATTGATCTGGAACTCAAAGTTTCTGTTCAGGGTGAGAGGCTGCAGTTAAAGAGTGAGGGGATGTAGTCGAAGGTGAACCCACTCCTGGAATTGCAATAAAGTCGGCCATGTATGCCCAATTACATGGTGGCCCAGGAGAAGTAAATTAGGGTTAGGTCAGTGGGTGGGGATGGCACTAAATATCTTCCTGGCAGTAAGAAACCCACACTAATAGAAGAGTGACTCAGCTGCGATGATCTCATGTAAGTTCCTCAGGTATTGGATGGAGTAGGAGCCAACCAATGGCACGGTGGCTATGACTCTAATCAGTCTCTGGCCCAGTATCCTAGAAACATGGCTTAAGTCCTGGGGGAAGGGAGGGCTAGAAGCAAAATCTGAAATGATCTGACTTATTGACATTCAAGAAACTTCTGTAGGTCTCTTATTTAGCTGTAGCAGAAATCAATTCTCCTTGCTCTACTGCAGGCTACTGGGCAGTCTGGATATCTTCAAAACAGCCACCAGGAGATAATGACAGGGATGGATCTGATAGCAAGAATGGTAAGGTCAGGCAGGGCAGAGCCATGCTGCAAAGGCTACAGGGCTGCTGAAGCAGCAGGGCGGTAGCAGGCCACTGGAGAGGGTGTCCTCCCCAGTGTAGCCTCAGGTAAGATAAACCTGCTGTGGAAGTTGCTCCTGAGCTCATGACATCACCTGGAACCTCCCAGGAGGATAAGGGGAGGGGGACATGAACAGAGTACTGCAGTTTCTGCACAGACAGGTAAGGGATAAAGCCAGATTAACTGGGTAACAGATAGTGAGATGTAGTAAGTCTATGATTTACATATCACATAGATATGCTATTTTAGTACAGAAAGACTTAAATTTTAAATAAGTTTTAGAAGCAGTGAATTTCAAAGGCCTCCTCTGGGGTCAATTAAGATCTGCATACCAACTTTCACATGTTTAAGGGGCTTGTTCCTCAGTGAAGAAGAGGCTCAAAATGGAAAAAAAAAAATGGCCTCTGAAAGGACTTCCATTTTCTGCTTTCAAACTGGCGAATCCATACTTGTATTTTAAATCAAGCTATGAATACGTAGAAACATGATGGTAACAATAACTTAGTTCATTCTACCCATAAAATATGGGCCCTCGGGAGAGTCACAATGCATTTTTGGATAGAAAAACACGTCATGACTTTCCTGACATCCTAATATACATCTTTCATGGTTTTTCCTGCTACTAGAGAATGGCATGTCCTCTCTCCCTCCCTCTAGCTTTCTTATTTCATTTAAAAATGATTTAGTCATTAAACTCTATGTGATAGACTGTGAGGGTATTGAAATGCATAAGGTACAGTCACAAACCTTATGGCTACTCTATTCTATTTCTTACACCATCCAAGCTAATAGCAAAGACAGTGGTTGCTTTAACAACTTACATATGTAAGTCCATGAAAACTCACAAGACAATTGTAAACTGTGCATTGAGTGTTTGTTTTCCCTTGCTCAATGAACACAGAAAGAACAGAAAAAAAATCCTTAACTCTCTGCCTAGTTCTTTCTGTAGAAGTATGAACCGGAATAAAATATATGATTATAAACTAGACAAAAGCAGAATATGTAATATATTCTAGGAGTAAATGTGTTTGTGGTTATTTGCATACATTTATAGTTCTGTCCTATAGGAAATTATTACGTTTTGCAATGGAATTCAAAGAGAAAAATATTCAACATATACATGTTCATTAACTTATATCAGAAACAAACAAGGTGCTGAAAGTAGGGTTCAGATTTATGAAATATAATTTAAATACATGAAATATTAACATTCGGGGAAGAAGAGTGATCTATTTTTCTGAATATGAACTCAAAAAATATTATATGAGAATTTTCATCTATGATTTATAAATAATATACATTCCTTTATAGGCAATAATAATGTGTGTGTTTATATCCAATTTATGAGGTTGTTTGATGCTTATGTGTTCTTTTTTCATTTTTTTGGAAAATATTATTTATTGAGGTCAGCAGATGGCATAGAGGTTACGTTGCTGGACTCCCACATGGTTAACTGTGGTTTGAGTCCCAGGCCCGGTGGCTTGAAACTTATGTCGGGCACATGTACATGTGTGTCCACAATCCTGGAAGGAGAATGGAGTAAAAAGGACCATGACATAGCCACCCCCTGGGGGGGGTGATTTCTCACTT
Source organism: Tupaia belangeri chinensis (assembly GCF_000334495.1). Taxonomy (NCBI): domain Eukaryota; kingdom Metazoa; phylum Chordata; class Mammalia; order Scandentia; family Tupaiidae; genus Tupaia; species Tupaia belangeri. The sequence goes on along the minus strand of NW_006159804.1, from coordinate 1,227,756 downwards.
TTCCTTTCACTCTCTCTCTCTTTCTCTCAGGCAAATGCACATGCCCTAAGACAAAAACCTCTACAAAAAGTTATTTATTTATTTCATTTATTATTATTATTATTTCTAAAGTTTGCTATAGGATATGTGTGCTTACCAGAGACAAAGAGAGGGAAAGACAGAAAAAGTGAGAAAGCAAGTACCTACCAGGTGTGGGATTTGAACCGTGTTTGGTCATGTGGGAGTCCAGAGCATTAACTACCATGCCATCTGCTAGATCCTGTTTATGTGTTCTTAATACACTGCTATTTAACTATGAGGAAATAAATTATGAAGGGAATAGTGGGGAGAAATAAAAAGCAGCCTACTTAGCACCTCCTTAATAGTTGGTAACTTTGCAATATTAATGGAAATCTCACAAATCAGGTATTGTAGAATTGTTATCTCTCTGACAAAAGAGATGAGGAGGAATCTCATTTTCTATTATTCAGGTATATGGATGAAAATGACTATGAGTAAAACCACCCCCAGCAAATGTCATTAGTCTAGCTCTTTGTCACTAATAGGTAATTTAAGTTAATTTAGGAAAGATCATTGCCAGTGATAGAGCATGAGGAAGAGAAATTTATAAATCCATAATTCAAAAGTTAAAGACTTCTATATATTTTTTAAAGGTTTTTGCCATCGGGCACATACACTTGACCAAAAGAGACAAAGAGTGATGGAGAAATCACGCTGTGGTCCTGTCTCTTCCGTTATCCTCTCAGGATTTGGGCACATGCATTTGTACATGCACCTGGAGTGATTTTTTTATTTTATTTTATTTTTTTTATTATTATTTTTTTTGCTATAGGGCGCAGGCACTCGCCAGAAAGACAAAGACAGAGAGACAGAAAGCAAGAAATTACCTCCTTCCAGGGGGTATGGCCATTCTCCTCTACGGATCGTGGGCATGCACACACATGCACCTGGTGTGAATTTAAGCCACTGGGTTTGGGACTTGAACTATGGTCAATTACATGGGAGTTCAGCAACATAGCCATTATGCCAACTGCTAGTCCCAAGTGTGGAGTGATTTTTAAGCCACCATGTCTGGAAACTGACCTGTGGTCGGCCATATAGAAGTCCAGCATCATATCCAACATGCTATCTGTTGTCCCCAAGACCACTATATTTTTAAAATCATCTTGGCAAGTATATTACTATGATGGTCTCGTTTTTCAAGTTTTTGCCATAGGGCGTGTGTGCTCGCTGGAGAGATTCAGAGAGACAACAAGTGAGAAATGACCCTCCAGGGGGATGGCTACATTGCAATCTTTTTTTCCTCCATTTGTCTCCTGGGATTCTAGGCATGCATGCACACATGCCTGGTGTGATTCTCAAGTCACCAGGTCTGGTACTTGAACCATGATTGGCCATATGAGAGTCCATCACCTTAACCACTACCTGCTGGCCCTACTATGATGTTCCTTTAGGAAAATCTTGGACAATCCAAGTCTACTTCCATTTGGGACACAAATGAGTCATAGTAACATTATCTCCATGCATAAAGAACTGTCTTGTTTACATGAAAATGGGAAAACTCTTAAATGATAATATTGAGGATGGAGAAGATACTACATTATCCAAATTAAAATTATGACCTTAGTTATAGCAGATAGTGCAAAGAGTCAGCAAAGGGATAAGATGGGACAAAGAAGTGGGACTGGAAAACAAAGTGTCCAGAGAAGTGTTTGGCAGAAGCCAGCATACTCCTGGCTCATCTGTCTACAGAATTATCATTTGTCTACTACCAGCTTCTCTCTCCTCAAAGAAATGCTAGTAAATGTCTTCTAGTGCTTCATCAATACCCAGTGTGCAATGTAAATAAGCTACGTGTCTATATTTCATGGCTCTCTAAAGCAGCTTTTTCTCATAAGAACAAGATTAGTCATTTGCAAAATTTAAAGAAATAGGAGCTACATCTTAATTAAGCCTACCCTGTACTATGAAAACATTTTTCCTGAACACATTGGCATTTTCCCCCTGAAATCAATAATGTACTTCTTGAACTGTATATTGGTTTTGCATAAGAGAGAAATAGATGTTCATTTATAGTGATAGAGGAGAAACACACCAATCCATTGAAAGGTAGATAAGAACAAGGATTCAGGAGTTCTGGAATAATCGTTTGTTACTGGCTTGTCATAATGAGAAAGATATCTGGTCTTTTTTCCCACAGTTACTGGCACAGAGCTCTTATACCTTTGGAACTTCCTGTCCTCTCAGGCCACTAGGCCGCCACAAGCTTAATCATCTCTAGGCCAGGGACTAGGGGACAGGCTTACTTCCAGATACCCTTTTGACTGGAGCATTCTCAGCACAACCCAAGAAGTCCAATGCAAGGGCTGAGAGGACTGGTCTCCCAGGGGAAAGCAATCAGGTGTACCCTCTGCAGTTACAGACTTTCCTGTTATCCCAGTTCTGACTGGGCCCCCACAGTAAGTTCAACTCTTCCTGCCTAAAATAAATAAGATGAAAAGTAATTGGATGATAGAAACATCTTCTATCCTAGTAAGGCAGCTCTTGGAGCCTACTAGATAGCTTCAAGCTCTTCTTCACCAGAAAGACCAAGCCTTGATTAGAAGCTTAGAACTTTTATTCCACCCCCCCCACCACCCCATTCCAGGAAGAGGAGGTGGAGACTGAGTTAATTACCAATGACCAATGAATTAACCAATCATGTCTACTTAATGAAGCCTCCATAAAAATGATGGAGGTAGGGAGAGGAGGCTCAGATTGGTGAATACATGGAGGTGTTGGGAGGGCGGTACACCTGAGAGTGTTGGAACTGTACCCTACCACCATACCTTCTATGTCTCTTTCTTCCACTTGGCTATTCCTGAGCTGTATCCTTTATAATAACTGACGATTGTTAAATAAAGCTCTTTCCTGAGTCCTGTCAGTAATTCTAACAAATTGCTGAACCCGAGTAGGGGCTGAAGGGTAGGTTATGGGAATCCCTTAAGTGCAGACTGAGCACTCCATTTGTAGTTGGCATCCAAAGTAGGGGCAATCTTGTGGGGTCGAGTCCTTAACTTGGGGGCTCTGTACTAACTATGGGAGTTGGTATCAGAACTGAAATTAATCGGTGTCAAAATTGGTTGGCATGACAAAAATTAAAGCTCTTAGGCATTTTGCATGCTTTCTTCTCTTTCTCACATAATTCACTATGGGAAAAATCAGATGTCATGTATTAAGGACACTTTAATCTATGGAGAAGCTCATGAAAGGAACTGAGCTTCCTAGCAACAGCCAACAAGGAACTGAGGCCCCTTTGCCACAGTCACACTAATGAGCCATTGCAGAAGTCTATCCTCCAGTCCCAGAGAAGCCTGCAGATGACTGCAGGACTGATTCACCTCCTGAGAGACTGCACAAATCTGCCCCCTAGATTCCCACCCTCAGTAACCTTGTGAGTTGCTACATGTTTGTTGTTTTAAGCTGCTAAATATCAGGGTAATTTCTTAGACCTATCAATAGATAACTACTAGTGAATGATTCTACTGGAGGCCCTGCAAGAAGTCCACCAAGAGTGGATCCTATAATGAAAAACAAAACAAAACAAAACAGAACAAAACAAAAAAACAAGAAAAAGCTAATAAATTACTCTGAATTTCAAACAAAATATTCATTGACATATACATTGTATATTAACTGAAATACTGAAGGCTCACAATAGTTCATTCAGTTTCAATATCTTTCCTCAACTATTTTGTTCCATTGTTTTCACCAAGAGTGGATCCTATAATGAAAAACAAAACAAAACAAAACAAAACAAAACAAAACAAAAAATACAAGAAAAAGCTAATAAATTACTCTGAATTTCAAACAAAATATTCATTGACATATACATTGTATATTAACTGAAATACTGAAGGCTCACAATAGTTCATTCAGTTTCAATATCTTTCCTCAACTATTTTGTTCCATTGTTTTCACTGGTTATTATTGTATTCCTGTTCAATCTTTAAAGAAGCAAAGGAAAGGGTTCCCACCTCTAACCTAAGAAGGTAAGTAACTCAAGACTTTCTATGCTCTATCCCTTCCTGAAAATAATGTGACCAGATGAATTCTAGAATCATTTTAGGAATTACATATTATAATAACAATGATGTGTTGAGCACTTTTTTCTTTCTTTTCTTTTAGATATTTTTGTTTGTTTGTTTTGCAATAGCTTGTGTGTGTTTGCCAGACAGACATAGAGAAGGGCACATAGAGAGGAGGAAAGTGAGAAATCATCGCCACAGGATTACAACATCACAAAACCTTATTCTCCATTCTCCTCTCAGAATTCTGGGCATACATGCACACATGCCCAGCATTTTTTCAGGCCAGTGGATGTGGGATTCAAACCATGGAGTCAGTTATGGGGGATCCAGCATCTTGACCTCCATGCCCCCTGCTGCCCACACCCACTTTTTTTTTTTAATTCCAGATGGTGCATTCACTTGCTAAAGACAGGGACAGAGACACAGAGAGAGAGGAAGGGAGAAAAAGCACTCCTCAATGCAGCATAGTCACACTGCCATCCCCTCTCCATTTCTCCATCCTGTTAGGATTTGAGGCAGGTACACATGGTGGTGGTTGAGCCTGTTGTCCTGAGTTAAATCTGGGTATCCCACCCCCACCCCCAAAACCTTTGCTTATGAATAAATTAAAATAATTTAGGGGAATTAATTAGTATAATGAGAGACAGACTTTCCTAAGATACTACAACAATCTAGACTTTCTTCCTGTGGTCTTGTATAGGGCTTGTTTATGTTATTTACAATATTTTGAATGAATATTTCTTGAATTACATTTCCTTCATCCATAATCAGGCCATAGCATGACTGCTAAGTAATTTCTTATCTTCCCTTTTGCTGTTAGTTAAAATATTCCACATAAAGAAGAAACTACCCACATGACACCAATACTTTCAAAAGTATTGATTAATGTAGACAGATAGCTTGAAAAAAAAAAAAAAAAAACTAGGGGTCCAGCAGTTAG
>NW_006159804.1:1209815-1222600 GCF_000334495.1 Tupaia belangeri chinensis | reverse complement strand
CCCCTGGGGGGTGATTTCTCGCTTTCTGTCTCTCTGTCTCTCTCTGTCTGTCTGGCCAGCGCACGCACCCTATAGCAAAAACTTCTCAAAAAAAAAAAAAACCTAGTAATATTTTGCAGAACTACTACTGTTAACCATTTGGAGTTTGGGTGGATAAAGGCCAATTCAAAAATGTGGATTCCCTCAGAGAAAAATCTTTTATTTTTTATGAAATTAAAGATCTTCAGATGACTGCACATATCATGAGGATATGCTCTCCGAATCACGAACAGTTTAGTTTAGTTGATATTACAAATTTCTGTTTTAGCTGTTTTTGATACAATACAGGTCATTTGTGTATTTTAAACTCCTGGGGCCAGGATTCACACAGGATTCACCACAAGGGATCCGGCTCCTTTAACCACCAGGCTATGGAGCTGGCCTGAGCACTTTAAATAAAGCCTTAGTTCACAAACTGGGAGGTGCAAAAAGTGTTTCATTTCTTTCTTTAAATTATTTGATTGTTTTTAAAAACTCTAATGAATTTGATCTCTGCTCTGTATCCTACCAGACAGATTAGAAGTCCAATCTCAGTTATTATTGGAGCTCCCTCTTTATCTCCTGAGGTCAGATCCTGGTCTTAGTCTTTGCCAGGGGCATCAGGAAGGGATCTAACCCTGGCCCTTTATATGCACATTATCTGGCACTGCAGCATGGTTTCTTCAGGCCCACTGGGCCCATGCTTGCAGTGGTGGGAGGAAAACTAAAGAGAGAACAAACACTACACAAAACCTTAATGGGTCATCCTATGGTGGGGAGTCACTGCGTGAATTAAATATTAGGAAAAAAAGAAAAGAAGTAAGGAACATGGTGGCAACCTTCAGGTTTTTAGACACTCAATAGGACACAAAAAGTGCAGAAACAATAAACCATGGGATAAAAATAGGTCATTTTCATAAGTTCCATTTAAGCTGCAAGGACTGGGGGAATCAACAGAAGAAAATAATCAGAAGGGAGTAGACTTAATAATAATTATTTTTACACACATATACACATACATGCACAAACATAGCCATTACGCTAACTGCTGGTTCCCTCATAAGTTCCATTTAAGCTGCAAGGACTGGGGGAATCAACAGAAGAAAATGATCAGAAGGGAGTAGACTTAATAATAATTATTTTTACATACATATACACATACATGCACAAATACACATGCTATATATATATATCCTTCTCTATATATATAATCCTTCACATTGTATTAAATCTTCACATATACACATACATGCACAAATACACACACTATATATATATCCTTCTCTCTATATATAATCCTTCACATTGTATTAAATCTTACACATTATAAAGGACATTTTCCACATTGATAACTTCATTTTAGATATTTGTTAAACAAACAAACAAACAGGACAGACACTGGCAAGTGGCATGGTGGTTAAGGTAGTGGACTCTCATATGACTGACCACAGTTCGAGTCCTGGACCTGGTGGCTTGCTTTCTCACTCTCCTTTTCTCTCTCTCTTTCTCATCAAATAGAATAATAATAAAGAAATAAAGTTAAATAAATAATTCTTTAAACAAAAATAACAGGATAACAGGAGAGCGATAAATTAATATCTTTATTTTACAGATGAGAAAACTGGGATTCAGCTGGCACACCCTTTAACTAGTCTTTTCTCTGTCCCATTGTCCCACTTCTGTGGTGAACTGGTTTTCCTGAAAATGTAAGTTCTAAAGTAAAATTGCAGGTACCTGTCTGGATGTTTTAGTTTACTTTTCTGTTGCTAACAATTGAGCAATTTATAAAGAATAGAAGCTCATTTAGCTCAAGGTTTTGGAGGTCTATGTTCAAGAGGCCGTTATCTGGTGAGGATCTTCTTGCTGGTGGAGACGCTGCAGAGTCCTGAGGCAGCACAAGGCATAATATGGCTAGAGTTTGCACGTGTCCATGTCTGTTTCATTCCTTCTCCCTACAAACCCACCAGGATCCAATCACGAGGGCCCCATGCTGATGACCTATCTAATCCTAATCTCTTTCTAAAGCTGCCCCTTCCAACACCATAGTTGGATTAAGTTTCACCCTCTTAACTCAAATTTCAACATATGAATTGGGGGGGGGGCATATTCAGATCACAGCAACATACAAAGAGAAGAGACATCCCATATATATAGTGTGTGTATATATAATCCTTCACATTGTATTAAATCTTACACATTATAAAGGACTTTTCCTTTAGTAGCATGGAGTGTGGGTGGCTATAGGAGAACATGAAAAATACATGAGAAAAAACAATCAAGAAAAGTGGAAGGTACAAGATACAGGACAGAAAGATCAGGGTGTGGAATCCTGAGAGCACGCGGAGTGGCTATCCAAGGCTTATATTATGGCCTGAACTGTATACACAGATGGTAAAACTTTGAGAAGGCCATCGTAGCTTGCTATTAAACCTCCGTACTTCTCAGTGATATTCCACATCACCTTCAGTACTGATCCAGCATGACCCAGTGCAAGAGTTCAGGGGGAGGGGAAATTATTGGAGCCAGATCCCTCTCTCCTGCGAAGACAGGGATGGAATTCAGGAAATGGTGTATTGCATCTTCTCAACGGGAGCAGAACGGAAGGCCTCTAAAGGATTCTAGGCTGATTTAATGTAAGATGCCAGATAGATACAGTGGACCATTAAAGTGTTGTAACACTTTGTTAACCTTTTCATAAAGATCTTGCATGTTTCGGGGCTGATAAATAAGAAATTGATGAGTATATGGGGGGCAAAAAAGAGTCTGCCAAAAATAAACCTCTCCCCATTCACTCCTTCTGTCAACATGAAAAAAAGAGTCTGCCAATAATCAACCTCTCCCCATTCACTCCTTCTGTCAACATGGTTATCTACTATTATAAGAAACAGTATTTCAGCAAATGAAAATTCTCAAAATCCTCAATCATACCCCTTACCCCAAAGCCTGGATTTAGTCAGAAAGCTTTGTGGTGCTTCTGACTCAGTAGACTTGGTTATCCTGTGTAATTGGATTGATGGTGACAATCGTAATTACCTTAGATGAGATTGCCAGTAATGTAATTATGCTCCCTTCATCAGCATGAGCTGGACTTGTGGAGTACATACAGAAAACGCCTCCAAGTAATGAGAGGTTAAGGAGAACATTATATTGCTTCTGAAATCATGTTTGTTACTGTATAGGATTTTTAAAGTTATGTAGGAAGCTGAAGAAATTATTTCTCTAAGATAGCTTTTCTGATTTAAAGACATTTCTGTTTAAAGCTAGACAACAGAGTGAGTTGAATACATTATAGATCTTTTTACTTAAATTAAATGAAAATCTTAAGGATTCAGCACAGATTAGCAATAGCAAATCTGGTATTTTCTTACTGTTTTGTTAATGCTCATTGTTTCTAAGCAGGGACTCCCATCTCAAAGACATTTTAGAAAATTGTAAAATAAATACATAGTCGAGTTTGACTTTTTCTGCAGTTTGAAAACTTGCAGCTTCTAATAGTAACATAGTAAATAAAAACGGTACTTTAAAAATATGGGACTTTACAAGTAGGTAAAGTTATAATTAATACCTAAGAAGCCAGATGCTCTCCTGCAATGATGACTCTATTTTCCAATTAACACATGGAGAACCTTAACATTTTCTACTGGAAGGCCAGCCTCTAACCAGGACTCGTCTGCCAAATGTACTGCAAACACATGTAGTTTAGGAGAAATGGCACATACTGGAAACCCACCCCAATCTTATTAGCTTTAGCATTGCTCTCATTAAAAATAGAGCTGCTTACAGGTTTTTCCTTCTGCAGCATATGAAACAGGAATTGGAAATGCGCCCTTTTGAAAAACTTATTCCTGTATTCACAAACCAGATGGTGCACATCAAATACATCCTGGTTTTCTAATGAAATGAAAAAGGATTCCTATTGTGTTCTTTAATACGGTTAACACGTCCTCAATCACTAGTTTTTACAGATTCTCCTGGAAAGTTCAACAACCTGGCCACTGCTGTTCTGCTGGTGCTGGGCAGGAAGTCCTCACTAGAGCTGAGTGAGGGCCGTGCTGATAAGCTCTCTGCAGTCTTCATTCTTCCGTAATGGGCTTTAGCAGAGATGCGAGGCCCTGCACAGGTCCTTACAAAAAAACCCTCAATTTCTTCCTCTTTCTCTCTTTCCTTCTCCTTCCATCCCTGGGGTCCACTCCAATACTTTGTCAAGCCATATTTATGGGTGTTCTCATCACTAACACCACTAATAAAAACTGAATTTTTTGTACTCCATTTAAATGTCACACTGATGACATACTGTCAAAATGTATCCAAAGCCAATAACTATGCTACGGATTTTGCCAACAAATAGAGTGATGTTGCTTACCTTGGAGAGGTTGGTTCGTCTGGTCAAAAACCTGAAAAAAGAAGAGAAATGGATTAATTTTCTATTACTTCTGACCTTGGAAACTACAATTCTGAATTAAACATAGACTTGGTAGTGCTATTCATTTGGTAAATCAACTTGTCATTCTCTAATTCCATGTATCTTTTGCTTGAAGTAATAGAATGGATTAAGCTAACTTGGATTCTAACCTGAATCTAATTTCTCTGTTTAATTCACTCTGAGTGAAAAATAAGTTTAGTTGAGAAAAAGCTTACAGCATAGTCTTGAGTAAAAAAAATTGGGGCAGGCAAGATGTGGTTGTGAAACTTTTTTTTTTTTTTTCTCATTTTACATTTTTGACAACTTGAAAAATCCTTGGTCAGTTATGACTTATTTTATCTCCCTCCACAGATGAGAGAAAATTTTCTTTGTGCTGAGTTTCTCTGTTTCATGCAGTGCAACATCATATCTCATTTTTCTTTACAAACACCTCTAATTTAACAGGCTGAAAGAGCACACATTACCAATAGATCCAGCCATATAACACCCTAAACCTGGAAATAACAAGTTGAAAATTTCACATCCTCCAAAATAAATCAGTTACCCCATCCATTCTGTAAGCTTTAGAGTCTAAAAGTTGAAGGAAGCTATTTTGAACAGCACTGTGCAAAAGTTATTGCTGAGTTACATATTCAGTTAAGCTACATGCTATGTCTTATTCTCCATTTCTTTTGCAGAAGCATTTCGTTTATATTTTAAACATGCTTATGTTCCAACATGGGCAAGAAAGACTTAATTAAAGATAACACCACTACCACCAAGTGATGCAGTGGCTGATCAGTACTCCGGGATTTAAAAAAATGTTCCCCAAATGCTATAGTTCCCTGGAACCTGAAGGCTTTTCTTCTCCTTAAGGTATAGGATTGCTTCTCCTCTTGGTGTTTTGCCAATTAAAAAAATAAAGTATTTAGCAAACAGTTACCCCATCCATCAAAAGGTTAGGATTCTTTTTATTTTAATGCTCTTTCTTAATGGGTTAAAAATTGATTAATTAGTTCACCTAGAACATTCTTAGCGTTGGGGGCAAAGACAGAGCTTTATACACATTAGTGGACTGGATTTTAAGAAAGAAAGAAAAGAAAGTCAACATTCAAAAATACAGTTAACTTCAGAAATGGGAGAAAATATAAAAACTAAGGTCTGAAAGCAAAGGAAGATTCTTCTATTTATTTCAAACCAAATGGCTGTATTTTAAGTGCATTGTGTTATCATTTCCTGTACTGGCTCTATTGGAATTCTGATCTCTAAACTCATCTGGACAGTATATACAGTGAACACTGGAATCATCTGAATCTCCTATATACGTATGTTTTGGGGAATTGAAAAAGGAAGGCTAACCTTTCCCCTAGCAGATCTTGACCAGGAGTGCTTCATCCTGCCCCTGGGGTCTTTGAGACAACTCCCAGGAAGAGGCTTCTTTAAATGGAAAGGGAATTGCTTGCCCTGGCTAGGAAAAAGTGAGAGGAAGTACTTGAAAGCCAGTGATGTTAATTCCCCACTTGCTCTGATCTCTCTCAACCCCTTCTACCAATCATTGTTTGGATATCCTGAAGAACTATGATTCCAGCACAATCATTGCATCTTACGGGATGTAGGATTTAAATTTAAGTGTGCATGAGAATCTATTGGGGAGCTTATTAAAAATGCAGATTTCTGACCTCTAGCCTAGCTCTATTAGATCTGGATCTCTAGAGGGTTACCACCAGGAATGTCCATTTTGATTACACATTTTGAGACACAGAGTTAGGACGATATGATATGTGACCTCAGGCTGTGCCAAATACCATACAACTTGTATATTATTTGTACATGTTTTTCTTTTATGATTTCCAAGTAGCAGCTCTCTGACAGATCTGAAACATTATTTTGTCTTAGTAATTTATAAATTACTGAAACAAGGAAAAACTATAGGTGAGATAGACTAATTAATGTGGTCCTCCTTTAGAGTTTCACCCTAAGTAAATCATAGAATCCTTAGTATTTGTACCCAGAGGGACTTCAGAAAGACTTCAGAAAAACAAAGTCCCAGTTTTTCTTTTCTTTTTTTTTTTCATTTGAAGACATTTTCATGCAGAGAGATGAGCTAACTAGGATTATGTTATAAATGAAGGTGATCTGAAAGTTTAATAGAAAATTTTGGCCATGAGCTCGAATAATTCCCAGGTGTCTGTTTAATTTTTATGTCCTTCCAGTTCAGATGGAAATATTCACAAAGAGAACCATGTAAGTAAATATAATTAATCATAATCAATTATGTACTGTCCCAGATTTGCCCAGAACCAAAATACTGAAATGGACACATGATACTGTGCTGGTTTCAATTTTCCATTGATTCCTGAAACACTTCATGCTTTGCTTAGGATAGCACCACCCTTTCAACCTCCAACTATAATTAATGTTACGAAAGACACAGGAATGACCAAACACATGCCATGAAGCCCTTAAGTGTCAAATGGCCTTTGCCAAATACGTAGAGTTGGTAAAAACGATAATGAACATATTATTATCATTTTCCTTTTAGCAGCCTCAGAATCTCCCTTCCCTCATCTACAAATGCTGAGTTTGAACTTGACATCTAAGGATCTAACAGAACAACACAATTAAGCTAAAATGAAAGGACTGACATAAAGTTGCCAACTTCTGATTTAAAACATATGTGAGACTATTTGAAAAATTATCACCTTTTCTATCATTATTTCATTGAAAAGGAAAATTTTAACACAAAAAGCATAGGAAGCACCAAATTTCAAAATGAATGTAACTTAAATTTGTGTGTGTGTGTGTGCTAGAGGGCATGTGCACTCACTGGAGGGAGACAGAGACAGAGTGAGGGAAAGTGAGACAGCACCCTGCCACAGGGAATGGTCATGCCAAAATAAATCCCTCCCCCATCTCTCCCTCCTTTGGGGATTTGGAACACAAAGACACATGTGCCCAGCATATTTTTCAAGCCTTCAGGTCTGGGATTTGAACTTTTGGGTCAGCTATGTGGGATCTAGCTACCATATCAAGTCACGGGCTGGTCCTATAACTCTTCAATTGAGAAGAAAAAAAAAAATCATCTTAGTAAATATTACATTGTCCTTAAGTGGTCTTGAACTGTTGGGTCAGCCATGTGGGATCTAGCTACCATAACTACCAAGTCACGGGCTGGCCCTATAACTCTTCAATTGAGAAGAAAAAAAAAAATCATCTTAGTAAATATTACATTGTCCTTAAGTGGTCCATGTTACTGTAGATTCATAATTTGCTCTTGAACCAGCATCAATCTGTACATTACTCATTGAAAGCCACTGACCTAAAGTTTTTGTAAGCTTGTGTCATAAAGGCAGCATTTCCCATGGTGTATCTGACAACTCTCACTCTGACATGTCCTGGTATTAGGAAAAAAGTGGTGGCAGTGAGGTGGTAATGGGTGCTTTATATAGTATAATCACCTTGCAGAGATTCTTAGCGCATAATACTATAGATTTAGAGTTCTCTTGAAAAAAAATTTTTAGTTACCTTTATTTAGTCCATTATTTAAAGAAGTTATGTACCCCAGGAAATTTGTTTTCACATAGCGTCTACTAGCAATCTGCAAAACTAGTGTTCTGCAGTTAATATTCCATTGTTTTCCCTAATTTAGCTCCACTTCTTGGCCCACCATTTAGTTAATAAACCCATCATTTTTCCACTCTCAAGTGGTAATTTTTTAGAAATCTTGACCTGCACTCAATACATACCACCTAGGTGGACTTGAAGTAAGCCTAACACTGCAGACCACAGGCTAAAAGGTCAATTCAGAATAAAGTCATAGAAGGAAGAAATATCTTCACCAGGCTATCTTGTCAATCCAGTCCTACCAGAGCAGACTATTTCTTTCAGGTCTTCTCTCTTTCTAATCATTTTGTTATGCTCAGCTGTGTGTAAGGAATACAAAGTAACAGTGGCTTAAATCAGATGCCTGTATTTTCCCTTGATATACGTAATTACTTACATAGTCCCACGGGATGGTTTCTTTTAAAAATTTATTTATTTATCATTACTATTTTTCAATTTAACCAGAGAGAGAGAGAAAAGTGGGAAAGTGAGAAAGCAAGCTGTCAGGTCTCTGGGACTCAAACTACATTTGGCCATGTGGGAGTCCAGTGCCCTATCCACCACACCACTTGCCGGCCCAGGAATGGATCTTAAAGCATGATCCCCAGAGAAGGAGCATCAGTATGATGTGAGAACTTACTAGAAATGAAAATTTCCTGCACCTACTAAATCAGCGGCTCACTAAGCCCTCTAGATAATTCTGATGTTAAACCAATAACGAGTAAGGAGAATGAATCATTAATAAAAAGTCTTCATCAGAGAAAAGTCCAGAACCTAATAGCTTCCTGGGTGAATTCTATCAAACAACTAGAGAAGAGCTAATATCAATCCTTCTCAAATGCTTCCCAAAAATCAAAGAGGAGGAAATACTTAACTCTTCTTACAAGGCCAGCATTACCTCGACACCAAAGTCAGACAAGGACATTCCAAGAAAAGAAAATTGCAGACCAATATCCCTGATGAATATAGATGCAAAAATCCTCCAGAAAATACTCGCAAACCAAGTTGAACAGTACATGAAAAGGTTCGTTCACCACCATCAAGTAAGAGTTAGCTCAGGGATGCAAGGAAGATTCAACATATGCAAATCTATAAATGTGTTATACCACATTAACAAAATGAAGCTCAAAAGACATATTATCATCATAGTAGATGCAGAAAGGCATTTGTCAAAATTCATTGGTTTTTCATGATAGAAATGCCTAATGAACTAGGCATAGGAGAAATGTACCTCAACACAATAAAGGTCATATATGACAAGCACACAGCTAACATGATAACTTCTGCCCCTCACCTGTACATCTCTGGACTCCAGCTGTAAAGACCAGTCTTTCCAGAACTCTCCACAGCACCCCAACCTCTATGCCTTTGCACACGCCATTCCCCTAGCCTGGAGTACCTGTGTTTACGCTGCTTTATATGCAAACACACGCATGCCCTCAGACATGCTTTTTCTCACCTGATGAACAACTGCTCATTCTTCAAAATCTAATCCAACCACAATTCTGTGGGGCCTTTCTCAATTTCTCTAAGCTTGCTTACTTTCTTCCTTGTACTCCCACTTACTTTCTTCCTTGGACTCCCATAATAGCTATTCCAACCTATTTTCGTGACTCATTAAACTGCATTATAATTTTCTATGTACAATTTTGTCTCCCTCACTAGGCTGGGATCTTCTTAGAAGCAGTCACTGCTATTTATTCAATAACACTCAATGCTTACTTGGTGCTGGGAAGTCCATATCCTGAAATACAGGCTCTAGAACAAAGTCAGTATCTGATGGGCATCTAATAATGGTTATTTAAGGCATAAAGGGATGAATGTCTTCTGGAAGTTATCTCAATAATATCATGATTATCATTAATAACTTATTTAAAAATTTACCTGTGGGTGTCCCTGAGACGTCCACATGAAGGTGTGTTAGTTGTTAGTAGTACGTTAGGTACACTAACTTCAGATATGAAAAATTATGTTCAGAATGTGTACTGGGCTTTAAAGAGCAAAGGAAGGAAAAGAAGAGAAAACAAATAAACAAACTTGGAACCAGGGCAAAAGAAGTGAAATTTCTATTCTCCAAGCAAGTAATGTGCTTATATTTAGGGAAATTGTGTGAAACAAGTCCTTTGATAGTGATTTTTTTAAAAAAAATCATTATTTATTTAAACTATTTGTTATTATTATTTAATTTGATGAGAGAAGGAGAGAAACAGAGAGAGAGAGAGACAGAGAGAGAGGGCAAGCTGCCAGGTCCAAGACTTGAACCATGGTCAGCCATGTGGGAATCCAACACCTTAATCACCACACCACTTGCTGGTCCCAATAGTGATTTTATCTCTATAGAGGAACAAATATGATTCTTCAGAGTTTGCAAGCCTAACGGTACCTGTCCATTGTGCTAAGTGGGAGCTGTGAATTATACCGTCTATGCACTAATGAACTAAAAATCTCTCGTTTAGTCAACTGTGATGCCATTTTACACTGAAAATTTTTCCTTCAATTTTTTGAAAATAGAATGTCCTGGCACTTGAAGCTTTTCATCTGATTATTTAAAACATTAGCCTTTTCAGGCAACTGTCTACATTCAAGAGTTTAAATGAAAATCCCAATCTTAAGAAATTTTCATGTAATTCCATATTTGGATTGAAGGTATAGATCTTTTCCTGACAAATCATGGAAAAAAAGTGATCAACACTCATGAAATTCCAGACTAAGTCAAGAGTCAAGGATCCTTCACAGAGAGAGAAGGCTGTTGGAGTGGCTCTCAGGAAGAGGCCGGGGTAAGTCCTTCCTTTTATGACCTAGGCTATATCAAGACTTAGCTTGACTTTTCCATCAATGAATACATCTAGAAGGCTATGTCATTGATGTGATTAAAGAAACAATGTCATTGCCAACATTGTTACTTTCAATAGGGAACCAAGCAATCTATGTGAAGGTATGATGAATGATCATTGGATATAACATATTATGGATTACAGTTAAAATTTTGTTTGTCAATTATGGAGCTACTGTACAATGGGAATTAAAAAAATCAATAATCTTTTCATAATTTTTCATGGAGGGCCCTTCTAGATGCAAATTTTTATTTATGTAATTTTCATAGGATGTAATTTAACTTAAGTCTCTGTCTCCTCACCAAAAGGTTTGTCATGAACACAATTTAGCTTGCAATTGCCATACAGTTAAATGACTAATCGCAGAAACTCACTCCACAATCATTGACAAAAATGGTCACACTTAACACAGCTGAAATTAACATAGAGGAAAATGGATCTGTCTTTCACCCACACTCAGGCAATCAATCACAGCAAAATGATCCAACTATGACTACAATTCTCGAATGAGATACAATTAATCTGTGCTGTCTGAGTCAGAAAAAAATCCTACCTTAGGTCCTGTTTTCCTATCCCAGGTACAGCTGAATGCCAGGAAGGGGAAAGTGGGTAGACTGGTTCCCAACGACAGAGCAAGGCATTCTCTAAGTGTGTGTAGATGGGATCCTTGCACTCTTTTTCACATTTTTCTTCCTACTCACCCATCTCTTGTGGCCTACCAAATAGGAAGATATTGATTTTTAATGAAATGTACTTACGAAACAGCAATCGTATTTTTCCCATTTCTATTACCTGATTTCAGAAAAGACATCTAGTTCCCTGGCTGCTGGAGACATAGGTTAGGACTGGGAAACTCCGGAAATGTCAAAGAGAATGCTACTGACAGGAAACAACTGCTCCCCCTGGAGTTTACTCCCACTCCCTTTCCCAAGGTTTATCCTTTAATATCGACAGAGGTTGAGATCTCTTGGGTGCATGTTTCTGTAGTTAGCTCTCTTTCCTATTTTCCACTATCACTTTTGCCAGACTTCACTCTCCCCAAGTCCTTCCTCCTACCCCAGCAGATAATCTTGCTTCTTCAGGCACACAGGCACTAGGCGAGAGAATTCTCTCAACACCCTGAAGCATCCGTCTCCACCTCCACGTGTCATTTTTCATCCACACGTTTGCTGTTGTCTCCACTCGTTCTCCCCTACTTCTCTCCTGACACAATGGAAGAGGTGTTTTTTCCTACAGTCAAAAGCTAAACCCTCTAGCCAAATTCTGAATCTTGTCCTGACATAAATCCTTTCTCATTGTGTAACTTCTGAGATTAGGTCAAAATAAATCTGTTTCTTCCATTTGGGTCTCCTGGAATACCCACTCTTGGCAAAACTAGCATCCATGTAAAAAAAGTCCGACATGCCTGGCTGCACAGGGAGAGAGAAAGTGACTTCTGACAAGGCCCTGTCAGTACTCATCATCCTCGATGAGGCACTATCATATGAAGGAAGAAGTCCTCTTGGACAGATAGGCCAATAGAGCCTTTAGTTACATTGTGGTTTGAATGTGTGTGTCCCTTCTAAAATTCAAGTTAAAACGTAATCTCCAATGCAATGGTATTAAGAAGTGGGGCCTTTAGGATGTGATTAAATTATGAGGGCTCCACCTGCATGAATGGGATTAGCGCCTTTATAAAAGGATTTGAGGGGATCTGTTAGTCCTTTTTGCCCTTTCATCCCTTCTGCCACAAGAGGCTGCAGCAGCAAGGCGCCATTTTTGAAGCAGAGAACAAGCCCTCAGCAGATACTGATTCTGCTGATTCTGTTGGAACCTTGAATTTTCTGCTTCAAACTATGAAAAATAAACTTTTATCATTTATGAATTACCTATCTCAAGGTGTTTTTTTTTTTTTTTTGTTTTTTGTTTTTTTTTTTTTTATTATATCA
>NW_006159804.1:1206348-1209741 GCF_000334495.1 Tupaia belangeri chinensis | reverse complement strand
TTTTGTTTTTTGTTTTTTTTTTTTTTTATAATATCAGGAAGGGAATAAGTTGAGTTGATTCTAGAACCAGACGAGATCTGACCTCTACTGAACAAAAGATCCTATATTCGTTTCTGAGAGGTGACATACAAACTACGGCAAGCTGGCGGGCTTCGAACAGCGGAAATTGACTCTCTCAAGTTCTGGAGATCAGAAGTTCTGAAATCAAGGTGTCAGCAGGACCACTGTCTCTCTGCACCTCTGGGTAGAATCTTTCCTTGCCGTTTTTTACCTTCTGGTGGTGAGCATTAATCTGTGGCATTTCTTGGATGGCAGCTGCTTCACTCCACTCTCTGCTTCTTCATCAAGGGGCAGTCTATGTATTTCTTTCCTCTTATAAGGATACTGGTCATAGAGGGTTAATGGCCCGTCCTACTCCAGTCTGACCTCATCTTAATTGATTATATCTTCAGATACCTCATTTCTAAATAAGACCACATTCTGAGGCAAAGGGGTTAGTACTTCAACATGGCTTTCTGAGGGACATGATTCAGCCCAAACAGGCCCCAATCTAAAACCACCCAGCTGAATCCCGTCAACCCCCAAACTGTGAAAGGTAATCATAAATTTTAAGCCACTAAGCTGTAGGGGGCTTGACCCAAAGGAATATATAATCATAATGCCTTTGTCTTCTCCAATCTCCTTGATCTACTACTATTTGGCTTCTGTCAATGTAACTACTGACATTGAATTTGCAAGGTCAGTGTCGCTTCCCTGACCTTCAGTCCAACGGTTGGAGTTGCCATTCTAAAAGGTGACTTAGTTTATCTAATCTATCTACCTCATTTCTCCCTAAAGTTCACTGACATGAACAAAGAACTATGTGTGTAAGAATAACTTTATCAAATCTCTGGAAAACGCAGAAGAGGAACATTTACAGGTCAGAAGCTTGAAGTATGTCTTAAAAATGGAAAGTGAGGGACCAGCGTTTGGTGTAATGGAGATGTCACTGGACTTCCACATAGTCGACCATGGTTCGAGTCCTGGACCCAGTGGCTTAAAGCTCATGCCAGGCACATGTGCGTATGTGCCCGAGATCCCAAGAGGAGAATGGAGGAGAAAGGATTGAGGCATGGCCATCCCCCCTGGGGGCCTATTTCTCACTTTCTGTCTCTCTCTGTTTTTCTGGCGAGTGCATGCACCCTATAGCAAAAACCTCTAAAACACACACACACACAAAACAACAACAACAAAAATTGATAGTGACTAGAATTAGATTGAGGGGCTGGCAAGTGGTGTGGTAGTTAAGAGTGTTGGACTCCCACATGGCTGACTGAAGTTCGCATTGCAGACCTGAGAGCATATTTTTTTCTCTTTCCCCCCCTCTCTCTCTCCCTCACTCTATTGCTCTCTGCTCTCTGGTCAAATTAAAAATAAATAAATAGGAAACAGCAGTTAGCATAATGGCTATGTTGCTGGACTCCCATATAGTTGACCACGGTTTAAGTCCCGGACCCGGTGGCTTAAACTCACGCCAAGTGCGTGTGCGTGCGTGCCCAAGATCCCGAGAGGAGAATGGAGGAGATGCAACTGTGGCGTGACCATCCCCCCAGGGGATGATTTCTCACTTTCTGTCTTTCTGTCTTTCTGGTGAGCACATGTGCCCTATAGCAAAAACCTCTCCAAAATAAATAAATTAAATAAGTAAAAATAAAGTTAAATAAAATCATTCTTTAAAAAAAAAAAAAGAATTAGATTGAAAGGCAGAGCAAATACCGAGCCCAAGAATCCCTGTCTCAACAGACTGAGGAAGGGACTGCTGAAACACTGAGTACTGGCTTCCTCAACAGATTCCAGGGAAGAAGCCCTACTCAGAGTCAGCAGGGGCTAGAGCAGGGTCAGGAGGCTCTGTCAGAGAGTCCAGCCAGCCTCTCTCTCTGTTCTTCGTGCCCTACATGCAGAGCAGCTCTCAAGACATGCATCTTTATCGGCATGTGTTAGAAAGAAAACAGTATAACACTGGGGCAGGAGCCAAAAAAGCACTTCCCATCTGCTGTCCAGCCACCCACATGTCCTGCCCAGAGGGAACATCCATGTGACCTGCCCAGCCTACCCACTCATGCTAACCAATGAGGGTACAGGGCTGTTTAGGAAAAACAAAAACAAAGCATCATTAATTCAGGGCATCCCAACCTTAGGGCTCTATTGGCATTTGTCATGAGAGTCTGTCTCATAGGATGTTTAACAGCCTCAGCCTCTACCCACTAGGTGCCACTAGCATGCCCTCTCTCAAAACTTGGCACAACCAAAAATGCCTCCTAGACATTACCAAGTATCTCCTGTGAGCAGAAAGAACCACTGCTTTTAACTCATGACAGACAAACTATCTCTTTGGCTCTTTGCTTATTTCAAAACTCAATCCTCTAAGAAATACTAGGCATGTCTCAGGGTGACTGCCTCCTAAACTCCTACTCCCACTGGCTACATTCTTTTAGGGACTTTCTTTCTCCTTCACAGACAGAGCCACAGCAGAGTCTCGGACTTTTAGACAACATCCAGATGGCTGGTCTTCAGACTGCAAATGCAGACGCCTGCAAGGGAGGCTCTCTGCAATCGCAGATTTGTGATTCGTGGTTTCAGATACATGCAGTCCTTGTGCTAACTCGGAACTTCCCGCATAACAGCTCCGCACTGAGTCTGAGTAGCATAGCTTAAAAAGAGGAAGGGCAGGAGTGGGTAGCTAAAAGGCTGATACCAAGGATTTGACTCCACTTTAGTTAGGGAAGGGTGCAAACTCCTCTCTGTAGAATCAGTGTGGAGCAAGCCAATGGAGACAGTTGACTTTGCAGGAGTTCCAGCAAGCCTCACCTTCTCCTGAGAGATTTCAGACCACAAATAACCTCCATAGACGAAAAGGTGGGGTGGAAGGAAATCATGGAGAATGAGAGGAGAGATTCAATAGGGGTCATCAATGGAGTCCTTGACGGGGCCTTTAGTTGGGTCACCTCTCCCTAAGAGAGACCAAGAGTGTGTATAAAGTGGTGAAGAGGAGCAAGGGGGGAGGATGCTCCTTCAGCCCAGTCTTCCCACAGGTGACAGGCAAATTTCTTCATAGTTAAGCATCCAGTTTTCTTTCCCACAGAAGCAGATACATCAGGGGCCAGCAGGTGGCAAAGAAGATAAGGCACTGGACTCCTATATGGCCAAGGTTTGAGCCCCAAATCCAGTGGCTTAAAAATCTCACTAGGTGTGTGTACATGCATATTCAAACTCCCAGGAGAAGAATGGAGAAGGGATTGTGGTGTGTGTGGTCATTATCCCCCTGGGGAGTGATTTCTCACTTTCCCTTTCTATCTCTCTCTGGTGAGCACACATGCCCTATGGCAAAAATACTTTATATATATATATATATAT
>NW_006159804.1:1182480-1206317 GCF_000334495.1 Tupaia belangeri chinensis | reverse complement strand
ATGCAATCTTCCAGCTCTTTTCAGAGAAATCACAGCTGTCAGAGTAAATCGATGTTGCCAGCTCCACTCTTACTTAGCTACAACAGCAAACTCACCTGCCAATGCAACTGAAAGGGGAGGAGATTAAGGCATTTTGTCATCTGCAAGGATGTCAAAATGATGCCTCATTTAAAAAGAAGAAGAAAAAGGAGAAAAGGAAGAAGAAAAAGAAGAAGGAGGAGGAGGAGGAGGAGGAGGAGAAGAAGAAGAAGCAGCAGCAGAAGAAGAAGAAGAAAAAGAAGAGGATTTTTATTGCTCCAGATCAGTGGTTGGCAAACTCTGGCTCATCACCTGTTTTTGTAAATAAAGTCTTCCTGGAACACAGCCACACCCATATTGTCTATGGCTGCTTATGAACATGAGAGTAGATTAGTTGTGACAGAGACCATATGACCTGTGAAGCCTAAAATAATTACTATCTTGTCCTTTAGGGAAAAAGTTTGCCAACCCTGGCTCCAGAGCTCTGAAAGCAGAATGTTTAGAAATACTATCTGGTGTGCCTGTTTTCTTCTCTGCACTTTAGCTATACACAATGGAGGTGTGAGGTTTTCAATATAAGACTGACAATTTTTGTAGAAGATATGTTTATATTCAGGATTTCTTTATTTTCTAATCAATTGTGCTTTTCAAAGAAGTCTAGTAGAAACTGGTTTGGACCCTCCAGTAGGCTGGGATACAAGGTGGCAAAAGACAAATGGGACGAATCAGGTTTGACAAACAAGGTAAAGATGAGGCGGTGGAACTACTTTGAAAAAGTCAGACAGGGCAGCTGGGGACGTGGATGTTAAGGTGGCTGGAGCACACACAGTTGACTCGACTGTGATTGGAGTCCTCGAACCCGGTGGCTTGAAAGATACACTGAGTGTGTGCACTTATAGATTATGTGTTTGTGCATGTCCAAGGCGCCAGGGAGAGTGGAGGGGAGGGATTGCATTGTAGCCATCCTTGCTGGGGGATTTGCTTTTTTTCTTACTCTCTCCCAGGTGAGCACATGCATCCCATAGTAAAGTTTAAAACAAAAGAAAAAGAATACCCAGAACAGAACCAGGTGGCCAGTGAGGTGAGGAGAAGCAGAGGGAGCCTTGTTTTCCAGGGCCCTTCTCCACTTCCTGCCCTCCTTCCTTCTTCTATCTCTTCCACATGCCCTAGGGCTCCTTCAGTCGCAGGAAGAGTCTTTCTCCCCTGATCGGTTGCCCACCCAGGAATGCTGAAGCCCCTTGTCTCTGTTGCTCCTGCTTTGTCATCGCCCTCGGCTCTGCTCTTCTTTTTCCTCCAACCCAGACACCCTGGAGACTTCAGCCTCCAGCCTACCCCGTTGGCAGCCTTCCAGGCCCACTGGAAGCACCCTAGGGAGAAGAGAGTGAACACAAACACAGACCGTTCTTGTAAAAAACCTGTCAAATTTCATTTTAAAAAATCTCACCCTGCATTTAAATATAGTTCTAGCACAAAACAAGTAGCAAAACAGAGTTTTCTTTGTAGATTGACAGCTACAGGGTTGGGGGGCTAGTAAATGCATCTGTTCTACAGAATTTTTTGTTGAAGAAAATTCATTTAATTCCACAAAGCGCTGTTCCTATGAGCCAGCTGCTGGGGGCCTGGAGGAGGCTTTGCTCATAGAACTCTGTTTTAAAATGGTGTTAGTTTCAAAGTGGTTTTATCTTTCCAAAGTAAAATCCTTTATATTCAAAGATGGGACATCAAAACACTTGGATAATGTAACCACCTTTTTATAAATCGGGTTTTAATTTATTTTCTATTTCTTCCCATGAGTGAGAGGCAGAGACAGAGAAAGAGAAAGCAAGGGAGAGAGACAGAACCCAACAGGGTTCTGATTCAGAGACCCACTCACAGCCTCAGCTAGTCCCAGAACACAGCATAGGTTTGCCTGGTGTAGTCAGGGAGGTCTGTGTACACAAGCCCGGGACCTTCCCGTGTGGGTGTGGGCCAGCCTTTCAGAGTGTTGTCTATTGCTGCCATGCCACTGTCTGGCCCTGGCTACTTTTATTTGCTTGTATTTATGTCATATTTTATAGCAACAAAGCACTTTCAAAGAGGTGATGATATTGGTCTTCCCAGCCAATTTAGAAAGTAGACGAAATGTTATTTCCTTGTAAGAATAAGTAAATTAAGGCTCCGTGAAGTTAGCTGCCTTTTCCAGCCAAGGCTGACTTAGGGTACAGAGGGGACATGAACTCAACCGTGGTTTCCCAGTTCTTGGAGTTTTCTCCAGCATCCTCACTGTGTTCTCTAAGCTAGATAGCTGGGAGTCATCTCATAATAGGCCTCTGCTATTTTTTGCAGTTACTTACTTTCTTTCTTTTTTTCGTTCATGAGAGAGACAGAAGAACAACTGACCTTGACGGGCTCTCACTATGCTGTGATCCTCCCTCCGGCCTCCCAGCCAGCCAGAATTACAGGCATGTAGAAGCATGCCCAGAGTGCTCAGCTCAGCCCAGGGTCCAAACCCAGGCCACCCATCTGGCTCTAGTATCATGCAGTAACACCACACCACCTGCACCACAGAAGCTGGGCCACCCTGCCCTTTTTCATGAGATTCCTGAATTCCTGTGATTGCTAACCATTGTCTACACATTGACTAAGGGCTGCATCGAACACATCTAGGAGATGATGATAAATAGCACAGAATAAAATTCTATCTAAAGGCACTATTGCCACTTTTCTAATAAATGTTAAAAGTATCCATTATTAGTAGTAGTATTTATTTATTGTAGAAATAGCATGTTATTTTTTAAAATGGGAAAAAGCAAATGAATAGGTTTATTTAAGTAAGTATTACAGAACTTGGGGGAACTAAAGTGGTCTTGGACAGGGATGTGATCTTGACCAAATGGTTCCCGAGGGTCTCATCTCCCACTTCAAAAAAACCCAATTGTCATTGTAACTCCATGTAGAGAGGTTGTGTGCTTGGTGGCAAGGGGCTGCAAATTTGAACACGTTTTTAAACTTCTCTCAACTTGTGCTTCTGCATATATGAAATAGTAGCTGCTTTCTGGGGTTGCTGTAAGGATTGAATGGGACAATGCATTTTTACAAATTACTAAACACAGAGCATGGGACATAGTAATTAATGGATACGTGTTTGCTATCGTTTTCAATGGTATTATTGCCCTAAGTAATACATTTTTGGCCTTTTCCTTTGCTCATTCAGTACTCTCCCAAGTTCTGTGAGAAGATACTGCGTGGTAGAGGTGTTGGATTCTTGCAGAAACCTGTTACAGAAAAAGGTGGCTTGTTTTTCTCTTATTTCCTGCCACACGGTGTCCTTGCCTCTATTAAGCTAGCAACAAGCCCCAGGCAATATTACCTTTTCAAGATGAGGACAGCTTCCCACATCGGGCTGTCAGAGACAATTTGGGGCATGTGAGCCATTTAAATGAATCGGATCTGACAAATCGGATTTACAGATTAAAATAATGTTGTGATATTTACCAAAAGTATATATAGCAAGTTAAGACACCTCCAACAGGCAGACATTGATTGCATATTTTAATCAACTGCTATAATTTAGCTATAACCAGAAGCAAAATGCTTAGGAAAAGTAAAACTGATCATAAGTAATTCCTATTGTGAAGCATTTAACAATCAAGTAAGACCACTGTTCAGAGTTTACTACAAGGTGACACTATATCATGTGAGGTCACATCAGGATTAATTTGGGTGTGGGGAGAAGATCTGACTTGACATAAACAGATGCCAAACAAAGCATTAACGCATTTTCACCAGGTGCTAGTATATTAAGATAGACAGAGAGACGACAAAGACCTGCTGCCTGCATGTATTCACCAAATCTCCGACACTCGTGGAACTTAATCAACAGTGTTCCAGCAATACCCTCAACTTTTCTCAGCAGAACCAAGAATCCTAGCTCTGAAAGGGATCTCAACAAGTCACTTCATCTAGAAACCCTGAAGTAAGGTTATTGCTTAAGAGAAGCCTGGTCTGGCTTCCAAAATGTACTTGTTGAATGAATAAATGAATGAATGAAAAAATTCTCTTCACCTTCCATCCCCAGAAGGCTGTTTTGCCCGGGAGGTATGAAAGGGGCTGGAAAGCCTGGAGAGGCCCCAGGGATTAAAACCTTATCTACTCGCTCATTTATTATTTATACCCTGCCTACTTCTAAAAACCATTTGAGGCAGCCTACAACAAAAGATGCCAACAATAAAGAGCCATATTCTCAATTATCCCTTGCAGGGTTTTATTATCACTTTCATGATCATCAAACAGGAGTATTAAATGGCTATTTTGCATGGGATGCTATGCCAAGGGCTGAATAAATCAGGCAGAGCCAGGCTCTGACCTCCGTAAATTTCCATCCATTCAGTTTGCATTTATTCATTCTTTTGACAAATATTTATTCAGCACATTCCACATGCAAGTGCTGTTAGGAAGTGTGGAGATGGCAAAAACGAATCACCTGTGGATCTTGCCTTGCCCTCAAGAAGTGCACAGACAAGCACAGAAGGCTAGGGCGAGGGTGTGAGGCTGTGGTGTGCATGTGGATAAGGCACATGCATATGCCAGGCAGAAAGGATGAGTGCTGAGCTAGCTGCAGAGGATGCCCCCCGGCAGAACGATGGCCTACAGTAGAAATAACTGGTCACTGTTCTCTGCCAAGCTAGACTTAGGAATAGTCCTTTCTTTGTCTTTTGTTTTTGCTAGAGAATATATGTGATCTTCAGAGAGAGAGACAGAGAGGGAGAAAAGAAAGCACTCTCATTTCTTTCTCCCATATTTTTCCCTCCTTTCAGGATTTTGAGGATGCATGCGCATGTACACAATGTGTTTCCTAAGCCACCAGATCCAGGGGTCCAACCACGGGGTCAGTCATGTGGGATCTGGTTGCCTTAACCACCACACCACAGGGCTGGCTCAAGAGTAGTTGATTTTAAAAAAGGATCATGCAAGGTCGGCAGGTGGCATGGCATGGTGGTTGGGGTACTAGACTCCCACATGGCTGATGGCGGTTCAAATCTTGGACGTGGTGGCTTGGTTTCTCACTTTACTTCTTGCTCTGTCCCTGTCTCTCTCTAGTCAAATAATAATAATAATGATAATAATAATGATAAATAATAATAATGATAAATAAAATTAAATACATTATCCTTTGGGAAAAACAGACAAACAAACAAAAAAAGGGGACCATGCCTGGGAGAAAAGGATGTAACATTGACATATACAGGTACGGCTTCAGACGACCTTGTGTTGGGATGAGCACTTTGCGGTTGCCCACAAATCGAGAACCAAACAAATTCCAGCCATGTCTCCCTAGAAGACCTGGAGTCCCCAGAGAAAACTCCTCTGAAAGCTCTGACCAGCAGAAGATCTGTCTTGGCTCCAGAGCCAGAGCTTAACGAGGGAGAAGAAACTTTTTAGCTATGATCTACAGCAGTAGTTTTTTGTTCGTTTGTTTTGGTTTTGTTTCTTGGGGGTCCAGAGGGCATGTATATGCACCAGACAGACAGAAAAAAAGAGTGAAAGAAAGCATGGTCATCCTGCAATCCCTTCTCCCCCATTTCTCTATCCCACCAGGATTTGGGATATGTATGCACATGTATCTAGTAAGTTCCTCAAGTTGCCAGGATGGACTCCGACTACATTTGGCCACGTGGGATCTGGCTCCCTGTGCAGTGTTTAACAACTATGCTACGGGCTAGGCCCAAATTGTAGTGCTTCAATTTTAGTTTTTGTGAGAATCACTGGAGAATCTTAGAAAAGTACAGTCTAAGGCTCTGTACTAAAAACTCTGTTTCTTCAGGAGATCTGGAGTGGATCCTGGAACTCACAATTTTAACAAGCATTATAGCTGCCTCTGAAGAGGTGTTCTTAGGCAACCCTTAAGATACATTGCTGGGACCAGCAGTTGGCATAATGGTCATCGCTGGACTCCCATGTAGTCAAACACAGTTCAAGTCCTGAACCTGGTATATTAAACTCACGTTGGTCACGTGTGCGTGTGTGCCCAAAATCCCAAGAAGAGAATGGAGGAGAAGAGACTGCAGCTTGGCCATCCCTCCTGGGGGGTGATTTCTCGCTTTCTGTCTCTCTGTCTTTCTAGCGAGTGTACATGCCCTATAGCAAAACCCTCTCCCCCCCACACACAAAAAGATACATTGCCAAAAACATACCTTCTTGTAGGATGTCTGGAAGGATGGGACTTGTGTTTGTCTTATTCACAGAAGATGTCCTAGCACCTAGGTCAGTGCATAACTCCAATGAGATACTCAGTAAATATGTATTGATTTAATCAATGAATGATGGGAGCTTTGCCCTGCCTCCTGGAACCATAGCTAAAATGTGGGAATGGAAGGCTTGGCAATATTTTCTTGGCGAGTGGCATAGCTTCGGAAAAGACATAAAGGTATATAGCAGTATCTAAGTGAAGGACTCTGGACTATGTAGATGCAGAATGAAGTGGTAGAGAACAAGTCTGCACTCCAGGTAGGAACCACATAAGGATCTTGCCCTGCCTTGGAGGAGCTGCTAGGCTGAGGATGGAGGACAGGAGTGGAAAGAAGTACTTTGAAGCTTAGCCTGAGGTCACAGACCTGCTTACTATCTCATCACTCAACCCTTGCCTTTGAAGGCTTCTAGCAGAAAGAAGGTCCTGAAAGAGAAGTGGGGACCTGAAGGCAGGACCTCAGGACTGAGGAGGAACAAAAAATGCAAGAGCCTGTGACCATGGGAGCTGCACCTGCTCCTGACCCACACAGAACATTGAGCTCGCTTGCATCTTCGCACCTACCCTAGAGGCAGCTGCCTCTTCTGCTTAGCTAGAGCAAAACCCCTAATAGGCTACTTTTTGCCAAGGCATTTACCCTGTGGCATTGAGCCTATTGTCGGGTTAAATTTATTCTTTTGTCTTCTGACTGGCTTTGACGAAAAACAAGTGTCAATCCATCTAAGAAGAGAAATCCCTCAACTTCTTTCAGTGACTCATTGCTGGGCCTTGTAATCCACTGTCAAGAAATTCTCATGCCTCGTGTCTTATGTCAGTTAGCGGGAGAGCAAAGAGCAATCCCGACATCCATTGACTGCATCATTAGACTTCTTAAGAGCACTGCTCAGGGGTGGGTAGATCTGGTGCTGGCAGTCATTCTAAGCAAGACTAGCTGCATTACAAATCCTCCTAACATCAATGTTGACTTAGCTGGCATTTTGTCTGGTCCATTTTTCTTTCACCAGTGGAATGAAATAGATGTGGGACATAGTCAGGTTAAACTGGACTTCTGCCCAATAGCATCATGCTTGAGGAAGCAACTAATGGAACCAGAATCTGCTTTTGGATGATCTAGAAATTTTTCCAATCAATCGTCTCTTTCCCAGAGTTCAAATGAAGGACTCAGCTATAAACCGTTGCATGGATATATCTATTCCCATGCAAAAAGATAAGAAATCTAGATTCTGGCTGATGATGTGACCTTAGATAGGAAACATTATCTCTCCATCCCACAGATGGTCATCTGTAAATTGAATGGGTTCTTCTACCAGTAGTAAAAAAACATTGAACGTCTTCTCATCACACTTAAAACTCCAATTACTTACAATGCCTTAGTACGTCTATATGATTTGGGACCCAGCAACTTCATCTACCTATTTGTTCTTTACACTGGCCTTCTTTGTTTCTCTAATACTGGAGCTTATTCCTGCTTTGGAATTTTACACCTCATCCCCATTACTCACCATTCCACCATCCCAAACTTGAATGCTCTTACCCCAGATTTTTGCATGGCTAACTTGTTACAGGTGTCAGGTCAAATGTGACCTTCTCAGACAGGTTTCTCTGTTTAGCCAATCTAAAGGGTCAGATATCCTAGCCAGGCATCCTCAATCATATTCTTTAATTTAATATTTTCAAACCACTTACCATGACCTGGAATTATCTTGTTTATTTGGTAGTTTGCTTGTTTATAAATAGTTCTGCTATCATGTGACACAGTATGTTCTAAATTCCTGTGTTATGTGAAATCTTCCAGTAGAAGTCACAGGACGTATGGGGACTACTTCATTAATGACATATTATAGGGTGATGAAAATTATAAAAATGGTAGAACAGTTTTAAATATGTTAAACAGTCAATAAATATATATATATATATATATATATATAAAGCTATTATGATAAATATGTCACTATATCTTGAAAAAGACTTGAAATTTGCTTGTGGAAGAGGGAGGGTTGTAGCTTGGGAATTACTGTGAAGTGGTGGAAGGGGTTATATGAAATCAGATGAACAGTTGTAACACCAGATGTGCATGGATGTGGCTCATGACACAGGTGGATAACTGAGGGAGCAGAGCGATGTTCGAGGTACATGCACATGCCCACTCTGCGTTTTCCTATGTGACTCAGCTCAGTCGAGTGCAGTTTTCTGCCTTGTAGTTTTAAATATGTTAAACAGTCGATATATATATATATATATATAAAGCTATTATGATAAATATGTCACTATATCTTGAAAAAGACTTGAAATTTGCTTGTGGAAGAGGGAGGGTTGCAGCTTGGGAATTACTGTGAAGTGGTGGAAGGGGTTATATGAAATCAGATGAACAGTTGTAACACCAGATGTGCATGGATGTGGCTCATGACACAGGTGGATAACTGAGGGAGCAGAGCGATGTTCGAGGTACATGCACATGCCCACTCTGCGTTTTCCTATGTGACTCAGCTCAGTCGAGTGCAGTTTTCTGCCTTGTAGAGTTTCTCATGGATGAAATCATGAATAAGAAAACATGAAATCTACCCTGTGCTCAAATTGTTCTCTAGTGTATCAGTCACATTGGAACAAATTTATGTTTTCAAAGCAAGATTATGGAAGATCTGATAGCATTTGTTTGCTTCACTCACAAGAATTTATGTTTTGTAAGATGAGAAAAGTTCCTATTTTAATTATTATATTTCCAGAGTCTAAACAGCCGAGTGCATAGTAAGCTGTCCATAGATTTTTGTTGAATAAATGAATGAATGGCGATTTCTTTGACTGTCTTTTCTCTTCTCATGCTACTGATACAAGAATACAGGGATCCTCCCTGGTCTGGTGGTGGTTTTGAGTGTGTGTGTTGTGGAAGAGTGGTTGGTAGAATGAGATGGGTTTCAATTGCACTTTGTTGGAGCTTATGCTCTCTGAAAGCGCAAAGCTGAAAACAAAACAAAACAAATCTCTTAGCGGCAACTCTGATTGATATCCACCTAGGTCCTTCCCTCTTGCTAGTCATGGGAGATGATCCGTATGTTTGTCAATTACAAATACATGATTCTAATTATGAATTGTTTGCAGAGTTAGTGCGGAACTGTGGAGGCAGAGAAGTCCTAGAGGCCCTACAAAAAGTCCACAATTAGGCAGAAAGCCTTCTGGAGCTCATTCTATAAGGAATGAAAGAAGCCACAAGTCTAAATATAAACAGGCACATTCACTTGACCAACTCCAGCTTCTGTCCCTCCTCTCCAAATAAGTGTGTTTTAGACCTAAAATTTAATCATTTTTGCTAAGCCAGAGAACAGAATTAGAAGTGGCTTTGAAAGGTCATCCCAGACCGGTGGGTTATGTCATATTCCTAACGGATTTGAAAACTGTTTAAATTTCAGGGAAATTTTCTAGCACTACTAAGTAAAAGGTCAAATCATAAAGCCCCTAAAGAGCTAAGGAATGCTCTCCCCCTCTAACTTGTCTCTGATTTAAATTTTGAACCCAAGGAAATGTATTTGAAAATGCAAACGTGGTTCAGTTGCTTTAGTGTATCTGGCAAAATAAAGAATATTTTGTTATGATTTTTTACTTCCTCAGTAACTGCTCAATCTTATGGAGAGTTGAGTGGAGTAGCAAAGTAATTACATGGTGAGTACCATGTATTTACGATTATTTATGTTTTCTAGATTGGAGTACAGGGTAATTATTTTTGGTCTTATTAAGTGCAAATTACCAAGTAGTCTTCAGGAACATGTAATTACTATGTACTATAGTCACATGCCACTTACCAAGCAAAATGAATGCAGTGGAAATTTTATTTAATACAAGCAAAATGATGCATATGGCTCTATGAAGCAAAGTACAGGGGCCTGCCTCCCTGACTTGTCTTGGGTTAGGAAACAGAAGCAGTTATTAATACAGAGCATTTTCTAAATGAATTAGATCAGCTATTCTCAAAGGTTTGTGCTCATTAAGAATGCAGGTTTTGGACCCCTAACCCAGAATGTGACTCTCAGAGGTGAGGCCTGGCATCCTGAATTGTTGGCAAGTGCCCGAGGTGCTTCATATGCATACCGCAGTGAGCACATCTGCCCTAGACTCATAACATTCTCTGACCAGCAGGATTTCAAAAAATGCAACAAGTAGAATATTTTGAAAAATTATTGGATCCCAGGGGGTCATATATTTTCTGTATTTTTAACTTTCTTTTTCTTTTTTTTTTTAAATGAATGAATAACCCAGAGAGGCAGAGACAAATGAATGAATAACCCAGAGAGAGAGGCAGAGACAGAGACAGAAAGTCAGCAACCTTGACAGGGTATTGGGACTGCAATCCACCCCCAGCCTCCGCCAGTTCCGGGTCACGGGTACGTGTGTGCCTGACATACTCAGTGAGGTCTCTAGACATGAACCTGGGAACTTCCCATGAGGGTCAGCTTCAGAAAGTAACGCCTTTTACTATTATGCCTCTCTGCAGGCCCTATCTATACATTTTTAAAATCTTTGGCTAGTTTGTGCTTGCTTGCTTGCTTGCTTGCTTGCTTGCTTGCTTGCTTTCTTCCTTTCTTTCTTTCTTCCTTTCTTTTAGATTGAACTTTGAGAAGTAGCCTTCATTCCAAATATTGCAAAGGCACAGAAGTGTTATTATATGTTGCTCTCTCCCTGTGAGTGAAGTTTTTTCTATTATGCATAAATCCTCTATATTCTATTGAGAGTAGATGTTTTAGAGTTCAGGGGAAGGTGTGCATGTACCCTGCCTGTATGAACATACATAATCTGAAGAAATGGCATTACAAGGAGGATCAGAGCTAAGTAGTGATTTAGCTCATGGTCAGAACTTAGATGCAATAGGTATTTACTGAACACTTACTTTAAACGATGTAATTTCACTTTTTTATATCCACTCATCAGTGGGACACTTGGAGTAAAAAAATAATCTAACGCATTCCAACTGTTTCAAACACTACTATCTATTAAAATCTCCATGAATTTAGCTATTATCAATATATTAAACACGAATATACGACACTTCTATATTTGCCACTTATATTTTCTTCTTTGTGCTCATTCTGAAAAGAAACTATACACACATTTTTACACCTCTCTTCCTCTCACATTTTTTAAAAACTCAACCACAGAGTGGCAGGAGTAGCATATGCTTTGTCCTTGCCAAGGCAGAGAAGAGGTTAACTCTTTGACTTAAAAGAGCAGCCAGCTGGAGAGGCAGACTGTCTGCTAATGGTTAGGGAAGGGAAGCAAGAACTAATTTTAGCCATCATTCCTCAATCTCTGTCCAGTTTCCTCTCACACTCCTCCCTGCCTAATCCCCTTCCTTCTTGGACGGTGAGTCCTTAGTCTCTTTCCCCAGGGCACCTCCAGTCCCACTGGGGAGGAAAATAATTCTACAACAACCCACTGGCCTCTTCTCTTGAACTAGAGCTGGTTATGTCCCAGCTTAAACATATTCCCAACACCATAAATGCTAGCCTCCCATCACTGGCAAATAGTCACTTCTTCTCAGAAACACTGATACAGCCGTGTGTCTTTTCTGCCATCTTTTGCTGAAAGTGACTTTTTCCTGAAATGTGACACACTGCTGCAGAAACAATTTGAAAAAGTCCAGATACGCTTTAACTTGGTCTTAGAGTAAACAAGGATGAAGAAAAGATAAATGATAATGGTTGGGGTAAACCCATATGCTTGCATAACTTTCCTCACCCTTGCTGTTAAAGTCAAAACATCAAGGGAAAGGAAGAGAAAATTATAAAGTAAATATTATACTTCATGAGCATGACTTTCTGCTATGAACATTGTGAAATAGAAAATATATTTGGGAAATGCAAACATTTTCCACCTACTAATGTTCATAATTAAGGCAAAAGTTCTTACTCAACCAAAAATCCTAGCTTGGGGAATAAAAACATAAATAGAAAAACAATTAATACTTTTGCTGACAGCAGGTTTCTTCTGTAGGTAATAGCAAGTATTCTGTGTGCATGTAAGTACCAAGATGCATTTCTGTGGTACACAAACATGCATGCACATAAAATACGGACACAGGAAAAGAGGACATCTAACTGCTCAGATCTGAGATCTGCATGGAACTCATTTTGTTCTGAACTGATAAAGCAATGAAGAAAGGCTTGGATGACATGGTTTGGGCACTTCGTTAAAGAGGATTAGTCCTTTATACCAAACTGGAGAAAGCCCTGCCTGGATGTATTCCACTACTGCCTAGCTCAGGTTCAAAAAGTCAACATTTGAATTAAAGAAATATTTGAATTACAGGACTGAAAGAGGCCTTAATAGTCCTTCATTCTTAGATTTGCCAGCAGGATGAATGGCTCAGTGACCATTGGGTTGGAAACTGGGTGATTTAGTGCATTTGAGCCAACTCTGATGGGCAAGACTCAAAGGCAGGGTTTACCTGGGGCGATGCAAGGATGTCAGCAAGCTCAGGTTTTGAGATAAATTCATTATAGGTAGAAACAGATGACCATCCTCCATTCCTCCCATAGCACTCAGCCATCCACATCTTCACCTGGTGTCTGAAGCTACACCTGAGGGCATGCCTTGGGCCTGATCCTGCATTAGCCTGCATTAGCCTCACCCCTGTCCCCTGACCTCCTCTACCTGTGATGGGAAGATGCTCTGAGGTGCTGCCTTATACTGTCATCTTTCTTTTTTTTTAATTTAATTAAATTATTATTATTTTACCTTTTTTTCCATTTTATTAGTTCACAAAATACCTTAAACTAAAACTATGGACAAAGCTTGCTTAGCAAGTCATTTTGGTTTCACTGTATTTCAGTTCCACATCTCCATTGTTCTACATTTTAAAGGGTAAACCCTGAACTCGATTCTAAATATTACAGAAGGTAGAGTTCAGTGACAATTAAAAATAAATACCACCAATAAATTGGTTCCTAAAACTTAAAACACACATACACACACATACACACACACACACACACACACACACAAATCATGACAAACTAGTAATGCTGTCAAAACTTGCAGTTTGAGGGAATATCACTGTGAATAATTTTTTCTTGTAGAATAATTTTGTGATACTCTTGTTTCAGTGGGATATATCCAGATTTTTCTCTGTCATGGCTTCTTGTCAAGTCAGACTGGAAAAACCGCAAGGCAGAAAAGATGGTCTGCATTTCTTTAAATAACTCATATAGAGCATCTAGAGCATGTTCCCGTCTGTTCATTTGCAAAGCTGCATGTCCTTCGTCCAACTCCACTACCTTCAAAGGTGAGCTATTACAATGTTTTATTGATTTCTGTAAGAGATCTGAATTCTTGAATTCTTCCTTAGAGCCCTTAGTGCCAGAGCACTGACTTGAACCACCCCAGACTCCATCCCAGGCGTGCCTTCCTGTGCCTCTAGCTGGGGTCCCTTCAGCCTATTAGGCATCTGGGCTTCACTGTGACCTCAGCTAAGACAGTACTGTGTCTCTTACTGACCTCGTTGCCAGCCCCCTCCTGCTGGTAGCTATACAATATTGTTCTCTATTTCAGAAAGACTACTTATTGGGAGAAAACGATGAATACTCTGATCCTCTTTCAGCACCCTCAAAAGAATTAAGAGAGACAGTGGAAGAGGTCACACTCCATTATTAATACAGTTAATTTGTTTCAATGAGTGAAATGACAATTGTGTCCACAGTGCCCTTATTTCCATCAGCTCAGTATACTGATCATCAGATCTGGTTTCACTTCATCAGAATAGCTCAGCAAACTCCATTGGGAACTTCATTCTGTAAATATTGTGGTATCATGTTTTTGTTTTTGTTTTGGTTTTTGCCATAGGGCATGTGCACTCATTTGAGAGGGACAGAAAGAGATAGAGAGAGGGAAAGTGAGTAATTATCCGCCCACCCAGGGGGATGATCACACCATAATCCCTTTCCTCCATTCTCCTCTTGGGATTTTGGGCATGTACTTACATGCACCTGGTGTATTTTTTCAAGCATCAGGTCTGGAGTGCTGTGTTCAGCCAAATGGGAGTCTAGTGCCTTAACTGCCATGCTGCCACCCGTTGGTCCCAACAGCATCATGATTTTAATGTTAGATTTTGCTTGTCAAGAAGCTGAGAATTCTTTACATTTTATAATTTGAACCAGGTTTTAGCCCAAACTAAAACTGATCAGTTATTTCCAGAGTACATCAGTCCTGAAAATGCGATTACTCTCTATCCAAAGAACTATCTTATTCAACAACTTTTATTTAAATATGTAAGAACACCATATAGCAACACTGGAAAGCGATATATATTATGGTACAAATAACTCGAGGTAAAACTATGGTAAACTTACTTTGTATTTCTGCATAGGATTATTTTACTCTCAGAAGATAATTGCTCTAGAATTATCTTGTTTTATCATCGTAGGAGGCCAAAACATGACCCCCTTCCCCCAATTATACTTTTTTGGTACATTAAAGGATGACTATTCAGAGGGGTGTACAACACAGGATTATCTATCCTTTTGTCAAAGAAATTCACATTTATTTACATTAATAAAGTAAGCAGTAAATGCGAGCAGGTTTTCTCTGAGTCCCTTCTCCTTCATATCTACTTAAGAAAAACAGCATCACAGAAAGAGTAGAATTCTGACACCTGGCCCAAAGCCACTTTTCTCACAGGCCACCATCTATTTCCTTGCAAAGGCTGCTACCTAGGAGATTTTATCTACAGAAACAGCCTTTGTACCATCTCCGTTCACCATTGCATAGTTTACCCCCAAGCCTCCATTTCTTTCCGTACACTCTAAAATCTTCAGTCATCTGGCCCTCTTTTGAGTTTCTGGTTTTGTTTTGTTTTACAGAAATTTTTGCAAAAGGGCATATGAGCTAGCTGGAGAGACAGAGAGAAAGTGAGAAATCCTCCTCCCCAGGTGGGTGGGGTAGGGATGAGCATGCTGCTATCCCTTCTCCTCCATTCTTCTCTTAGGATTTTGAGCATGCACACACATGTGCCTGGCATGAGCTTTAAGCTGCTGGGTCCGGGATTTGAACTGCGACTGGCCATGTGGGAGTCTAGCACCTTAACTACCGCTCTACCTCCTGGCCCACTCCTTTGAGTTTTTGAGTCTTAATTTTTTTTTTGTATGATTCCTCTGCTTATGCAGGTTAATAGGTTTGTCATGAGTTTTCTCCTATAAATCAGCCCTTTGTCACTTCCTTTCAGTAGACTTAGACCTGATCCTTCAGAAGAAGTCTGAACTTCCCTACATGAATGGGAATTTCTATATCTGCTTCTTGATATTTGAGTTGGCCCAAGAAAGTGGGCCAGTATAAGCGTTTTATCTACCCACACAAGAACCAGCCAAACTCCTTTTTTCTTTTTTAAGAGAGCTGTTTTTTGTTTTTGTTTTGATTTTTTTTCACTGTAGGGTACGTGTGCTTGCCCGAGAGACAGAGATAGAGAAACAGAAAGAAAAATAAACCCCCAGGGGGATGGTCACACCACAATCCCTTCTTCTTCAGTCTCCTCTCAGGATTGTGGGCATGCATGCACCTGTGCTCGGATGACTTTTCAGCTGCCAGGTCTGGGCCTTGAACTGAGGTTGACTATGTGGGAGTCCAGTGAAATGATTTAAGAATATTTTGATGAGATATATGTACTAGAACAGCTAGTCTCCCTTTTAATTCTGGAAGAGTCAGTTTATAAGTGGGTGAGGAGTATCAACCTACAGTTTCAAAACAGCCTGCAAAATCCAACAGCTTCCTGCTTAATGGCTGGGATGACTAATAGCTACTAGTGAACAGATTACTAATGTCCAGCAGCCCCACTGGATAGGCACTGCTACTCTTTCCTCCTTTATTGATGACAGAAGTCCAGTGAACCTCTAGAAGCACACACTAAGTCACTGGCAAACCAGAATTTAAACCCAGTTTGAGATCAGAGTCCAAGTTCTTGAAATCTACAAAGCTAATTCTTACAAATTGACAACAGTCTCACAGAAGGTTTACTTTATAGAAATACAAATCTAGTAAAAAGAAGAACCCAGGGGCTGGTCCTGAAGAACAGCAGTTAAAGGCTGTGCTAAGGAACCCGGATCCAAACTGGCTAGTGAGAGTTTGAGTTCTGGCTGTGATGGTTTGAAAAACACATAAGGCACGTGAATGTCCAGGATCCTGATGGGATGGAGAACTGGAGGTAAAAAGACTGCAGTGTGACCAGCCTTGTTGGTGCTTTCTCTCCCTCTCGTCCATGAGCACACACGTTCCGACACTGAATAAAAAGGACCCAGGGAAGACCTTGCTTTGTCACATCAGACTTGATGGGGCTGCACTGGTCGGACATAGTGGAGTACAGGTGGCACCAGTCATGAGGGGTACAGTGCGCTCAAAATCATGGAGTGTAAAATAATAAAGTGATGTGGATGTTATTTATATATCAACATTTTAAGATTTATAGAGTTTATAGAGTTTAT
Source organism: Tupaia belangeri chinensis (assembly GCF_000334495.1). NCBI lineage: Eukaryota > Metazoa > Chordata > Mammalia > Scandentia > Tupaiidae > Tupaia > Tupaia belangeri. The sequence goes on along the minus strand of NW_006159804.1, from coordinate 1,189,619 downwards.
AGGTGGGAGAAATGGAAAACAAAGTTGGATAAGTAGGGTTGATTCTTGAAGAAATTTAAAGCCAGGCCAAGTTCAAACTAGGGTACGTTAGGTATAAGATTCTAGCTGAGATCAGTGAGAAAAATGTTTTTGTTTTTAGTTTGCTATAAGGCATGTGTACACACTGGAGAAAGAGAGAAAGGGAGAGAGAGAGTGAGAGACAAAGGGAGAGAGATGAGAAATCATCCCCCTGGTGGGATGGCCTCACTGAAATCCCTTTTCCTCCATTCTCCTCTGGGACTTTGGGTATGCAGATACATGCGCCTGTGTAATTCTCAGGCCACTGTCTGGGACTCAAAACAGTCAGCTGCCTTAACCACCACACTATCACTGGCTTCGGGCATGTTTTAATAGTGGCAATATAAAAAGATTCAGTGCCGTGTTCGCTATAAGAGATGAGAGAGAAGAAGACCAGCAATGAGGGACCACAGTTACCTCAGTGAGACTCAGGATGAGGGCCTCACTAGAGCGGTGACGGAGGGAGGGAACAACGTGAGGTGACTATATAAGATCTTCCAAACGGAGGTAGAATAGAGTTTTACTGATCTGTGTAAGGGTTACCTTAGAGAGATTATGAGAACAGTATTTAACTCAATGGAAGTTTGTCATGTTAAAATAATCCTGTATGCTGAAGATTTTGAATAACTTCTTTAGCATACATATATGTATACACACACACACACACACACACTCACACACACACACACACACACACACACACACACACACATATATATATATATATATACACTTTATATATACTTTGTGATTAAATCTTGCTTTCTTTATAGAGTTTATTTTAGTGTTTTAGCTTATTTTCTCAACTTTGTTTTCCAGAGTAAATTTTTTCTCTCTCTTTTTTTTTCTTTACAATAGAGCACATGCACCTGCAGGGGAGAGAGAGAGAGAGAGAGAGAAGAGAGAGAGAGAGAGAGAGAGAGAGAGAGAGAGAGAAGCATTCTATACAGAATCCTGCACACAGTGCTCCCTTTCCTCTAGTCTTCCAGTGTCAGGTCCTGGGCACTTGTACCTTAGCCTGGCGTGTCTCAGTCTGCGCAAGCCAGAGATTCAAACTGCAGTCACAATGTGGAATCCAGTTTCCCTTGCACAGTGCTACAGCGCTGGCCTGGAAAAAGCACCATTTGAACATTTTTTTTTAAAAAATCTTACTAATGGGTTCATTTATAAATTATTTTGTATGGTTAGGCTGTTGTTATATTAAAACATTTAATGGTCCTTCGTTTCTCGTATTTAATTTAAAAATTCACTTCTGGGATCAGCAGATGTTGTAATGGTTACATCACTGGACTTCCATGTAGTGGACTGCGTTGTGAGTCCCGGACCTGGCAACTTAAAACTCACATTGGGTGGGTGTTCGTGCGTGTTCAAGATCTCTAGAGAATGGAGGAGAAGGGATTGTGGTGGGCCACTCCCTTTAGGGGGTGATTTCTCACTTTCTTTTTCTCTGTTTCTCTCTGCCTTTCTGGCCAGTACATGAGCCCTCCAGTAAAAATTCACTTCTGCTCTGTTTTGAGCTGGCTATTTCTTCCCAAGTTTACAGTACCTTATATCTTATACTTTTAAAATTCTTTTTTTTTTTTTTTTTTTTGTGGGGAGGATTTTTTCTATAAGTTGCCTGCACTCTCTGGAGAGCCAGAGAACCAGAAAACAAGAAATCACCCCCCAGGGAGAATGGCCACACCACAATCCTTTCTCCTCCATTCTCCTCAGGATCTTGGGCATGCACACACACACATCCAGTGTGAGTTTTAAGTCACTGGGTCTGGGACCCGAACAGCAGTCAACTTTGTGGGAGTCCAGTTTTAAAATTTGATCAGAGAAAGACAGAGCAGAAGAGACACAGAGAGACAGAGAGAAAGTAAGAAAGCAAACCACCAGGTCCAGAACTTGAATCATGATCAACAATGTGGGAGTCCAACGCCCTCAACCACCACACCACCTGCAGGCCCCGCTGCTTCTCTCTTAAAACCTGGCTTGATGTCTGGTAAAGGTTCAGAAAATACTTACTGAACAAATAAATGGCTTATATACTTGGATAAATATATCTTTTTTAAATAATAACTCTAATGCCCTGACTATGTTAAGACCTCCTGGGAAAGCAACACTACATAATTCTCTGTACTTTTCCTGTATACGAAGAAACTGTTTCGTATATGATTTGTATGTGTATGTGTGTGAGTCAATTGTTAGCATGTCCCTAGAGAAGTGCCTCTTTAAAGGTTGACCTGGCTACCCAGGAAAGCAGGAGAGTGGTATGTGTCCTCTGGACTGATGGTAGCAGAGGCGGAGTCCTAAGGAGGGGCCAGTGTCTATCACAGGCTCTGTGATAAACATAAAAGTCATCATCTAAAATAAAACCTTCCATTTCAAAACACCTACGATCAAAGTAAAGCATTAGGAAAGTAAAAAGGATTTGGGTACTTTTCTGTATGTATAGTATACAAGGATGACGAATTAAAAATACAACAAAATAGATGCACATAATATATTTCTAAAAATAGTTGAGAACTAAAAAGTCTTTTAAAACTTAACAAGTGACCTGTCAACCTCCTTTGATACACAACTGGTCAGAGGAAATTAGCCACTACTACAGACACATTTTAAGGAAGATTCTGGATATAGCTGCTCCCTGGAGATGACACTAATACTGATATGATTGTACTAACCCGATGGCCTTTATTTCAGGAACATTCAGTGCCTTGTGATCAAGGAGGTATTTTTTAAACTGAAATTTTCAATCTCATCTAGAGTCAAAAATAATACTGTTCTAAACCCATGACAATGTGCAATTTAGCTTCTGTTTTTATACCTTAAACTAAGTACCAGATAGGAAAGTCAGCTCCAAACGGAAAATAATAGTTTTTGTTTTTCAAGGACTTTTTGTTAGAAGAACAAGTCTTTTTTCGTTGTTGTTGTTAGTACCAGGAAGAGACAAACGAAAGGAGATATATATCTATACACAAATGTGTACATATATTTGTGTAATCACAGATAACCAATTTTTTTTTGGAGAGATTTTCACTGTAGGGCGCGTGCACTCGCCAGACAGACAGAGAGAGACATAGAGACAGAAAGCGAGAAATCACCCCCCAGGGGAGATGGTCACGCCGCAATCCCTTCTCCTCCATTCTCCTCTCGGGATCTTGGGCACGCACACACAAGCACCCGGCGTGAGTTTTAAGCCACCGGGTCCGGGACACGAACCGCAGTCGACTACGTGGGAGTCCAGTGACATAGCCATTACGCTAACTGCTGGTTCCCACAGATAACCAATTTTGAGACACCATATTTTCACAATTTATCCAACATTTAGGCAATTTCCTATCCTTCGCCAAAAAATGATCTTACAAAACTTCAATATTTGTGGTTCCCATGATTATTACCCAGTGAGGCCTACAGAACTCTAAATATGCCTAAACCACAACCGTTAAGTAAAACTATTTAACAGAATATTTTCTGCAAAGCTTTTTCAGGAAACCATCCTAGCCACAAAATAGTTCTCAGCATCAGATATTTCGCTTTCTTAAACGCAGATTAAAGATTGGTGATGGTTCTGGGATGTGTTTAAATCACTCTACAATTGTAAATGGTTAATCAAATTCACTGCAGAATTCAAAGGCTTACCCTTTGACTTAATGTACTGTTCTGAACTCAAGAATTCTCTAATCAGACAGCAGAGCATCTGTAATTGGCACTCTAGAGGCCAATGGCCATGGTGACCATTTGAATAAATTCCAGGAACATTAGCCTCTGAAAATATCTTTTGTTTTATTTCCAAATGCTTTCTTCCAAACTGGGCTCCAACATTTTTTTTTTCCAATTCTAGTTCTGAGTGAGTATAGCTACGTAATACTGGCATCAAATATATTTCAAATGAGAGGGCTGAAGAGTGATTTTCCATCAGAAATGAACTGATGATCCTATCAGCTAAAAAAAAAAAAAAAGTCGCAGTGAATGTGCAAGATAAAGACTGAGCCCCTTTGCAGAGAGACAAGTGGGGATGGGAATTTAGATCAGTTTGTTGTTTTGTACCATTTTGGACTGTATGCAGTCTAACATGTATGTCAGCTTTTGGATCCATGCATGGAGGACTGAACTTGCCAGACCTAGATGTATGTCTGGCAGAAAACGAAAACGGCTGCACCTTAGTGACTTTTTTCAGACTAGTTGAAACATATTGAGCCTTTCTCAGAGCATCGGTCCACTCCATCACTGCAACTTCCCTGGCTGCTCCAACCAGCTGAAGCATTAAGTTGGGCCTTCCTGTGTCTTTTGGCCACAACTTGATCATCTGGGACAGCACAGGCTGGGAAGAGCTGTAAAATATCCCGATTTGTCTTGCATTAAGGGACAGCATCCTGGACTAAGAACTGAAATGAACGTGCTTTGGTAGTGAATGGAAGATCTCACTGACCAGATGTGGCCAGGCCTGCATGGGGACCTGGGACTGACAGTGGAGGCCAAGGATGGAAGCAAAACTCTTGAATGAGTTCCAATCCCTTCTGATGCAGAGAGACTTGGGGAAATCTCAGGTGTCAAGCATAACTAACTTTTATTTTTTTTAATCAGTCAAAGATACATTAAAAAAGAAAGAAAGAAAAGCCAAAATGGGATTTCACAAATCATGACACATTATTTACATTTAAACAAAACCAAAAACACTCTGCACAAAAGTCCCACATAATTGTACCATTCACAAGGTAATTATGGGATTTACAACAAAAAGCCTGATCAAGGGGAGTGACAGCCCAGTGGGCCACTTATAGGGGGCAGAGCTCTGCCTGGAGCCAATTTAAGGGCTATGTGAGGACCTAGGTCTCCTGGCACAGGGAGGATGGGGGCCATGGAGGTGGGAGAGGTGGGAAGGTGGGGGTGTCAGAACAAGATGGGCAGCACAGGTTTTTGAATTTTTTTACTTTTAATAAAAAAGAGGCCTCAGAATAAAAAGAAAACAAAACCTAGGGAAATACTGTGCTGGGTCAGCAATTTCCAAATATTTGTCAAAGAATCTACAGCAAGATGATGTATTGAAGTGCTAACTTGGGTGGTGTGTTATTGTGCATGAGTGTATATTTTTCTTGTTGCATTTCCCTCTTTCATTTCAAGAAGGTGACCAGCTTTGGGGTTCTTTAAAGGTGGCAGTCGTCAGAGAAGAGACATCTCCAAAGGAAATGGAGATTTTTTTTGGTGGAAAGCTATTGGGTTCTGAGTGGACTCGCTGTGTGGGCTCCTAGGTTGGCTAGATCCGAGTGCCCGGGCTTCAGCTGCTGTAGGTGTTCAGTGTTCCAGGTGGCTCGGGATACAACGAACCAGGTCTAGACAGCACATCAGCAATGACCATGGGCACCACAGGCCAGAGGGTTCTCTCAAAATGCCCTGCTTTGCATAACATCCCTAGAAATTGCATGATCCTAGAGGATATGATCAGCCCATGGGGCAGAAAAGAAGAGCTGGTAATAAGCTGTGAGATTCTTACCGACCAGAAGACATGGAGATGCAGAATCAAAGTGATTTAATTTGATTGTGAAAAAAGTAATGTGGAGGGACCAGCAGTTAGCGTAATGGCTATGTCGCTGGACTCCCATGTAGTCAACCTTGGTTCGTGTCCTGGATCCGATGGCTTAAACTCACGCTGGGCGCATGTGTGTGCATGCCCAAGATCCTGAGAAGAGAATGGAGGAGAAGGGATTGCGGCATGGCCATCCCCCCTGGGGGATGATTTCTCACTTTCTATCTCTCTGTCTTTCTCTGTCTGTTTGGCGAGCGCATGCGTCCTATAGCAAAAACTTCTCACCCCCCCCCAAAAAAAAATGTGATATTTCTTACACCTTTATGTGATGCTGAAAAGATATAGTTATCATAAAACTATATACTTTTTCTTTAGAAGAAATCTTATTCAGAAGCTCAAAGTGAAAACGGATAAATTGACGTCTTTCAAACTGACATGGGCCCTGAAGCCTGGAATCCTGTCTCCTTACTTTCTTAGTGACCAAGAGATTTCATTGGAGGTCTGGCAGTTTCATGAGAATCTGCTGAGATCAGGGACCACAGTTTGAAACTGCTGTTCTACTTAGAACTGACCCATGGAGAATTAGTGACGGTCATAAAAGTAACATTAATAATGAAAATAATACATTGGCCTATAGTTAAAAGTGTGCTTTTATATGTATCTCGTTTGTTAAAAAAATTTTTAGAGAAATTTTTGTTATAGGGGGTGTGTGCTCATCTGGAGAGACAGAGACAGAAACAGAAAGCAAGAAATAATCATCCCAGGAGAGAGCAAGGGAAGGATAGCCACACCACAATCCCTTCTCTATTCTCCTTTTGGCATCTTGGGCATGCATGCACCCACACCCAGTGTGAGTTTTAACTTGCCAGGTCTGGGACTTGAACCATGATCGACTCGGGATCCAGTGACATAACTGTTATGCAATCTGCTGGTCCCTGCATCTCATTTTTTTTTAAAGAGATTTTTGCTATAGGGTGTGTGTGCTTGCCAGAGAGACACAAAGACAGAGAGACAGAAAGCGAAAAATCACCCCTCAACGGGGAATAGCCATTCTGCAATCCCTTCTCCATTCTCTTCTTGGATTTCATCACACACACACACGTGCCTTGCATGTTTCAAGTCCATTAGTCTGGGACTCGAACTGTGGTCAGCCATGTGGGAATCCAGCAACATAACTATTACACAATCTGCTGGTCCTGGCATCTCATTTTGTGGTATTGTTATTTATTTATCTTACTTGAACTTCAAATTAAATTGTATTTATTTAAAATTTTTTTACTAGAGTGTGCACGTGCTCACCACAGATAGCGTGAAAGGGAGAGAGAGAAAGCAAGAGAAAGAACCACCCAATGGAGCAAGGTTACACCACAGTCCTTTTTCATTCACAGGGGCTGAGATGCCACCTGCAGCCAGCCATGTGGGATCAGGTTTCCCATGTGCTGTGATTAACCCATGCATGCACTCCGGGGCTGGCCTGTAGTTAATATCTGCAAGCAGATAAAATCGACATCCTAATTATTAAGAGGAAGCAACTTGCCTTGGGCATAAGATGAGTGCTATTTTTTTTTTT
>NW_006159804.1:1167663-1179763 GCF_000334495.1 Tupaia belangeri chinensis | reverse complement strand
TTTTTTAATTTGGGAAAACAAAACAATGTACAAAAAGTACTAAGGATATATATGCTAAACATGTTTTCAACACCTAAAATGAATGAATACTAACAATTTATCATCTTTACTCAAGATGCCATTGTTGAAGAAATATAAAATAGCCAATAAATAAGTGCTATGTTCCACCCCAGTGCCATCCCTTTCCTCTCCCAGAGACACCAGTATAATTATAATGTAGAGCAAGTACACATATACAATTATTTCATACATTTCAATTTATAGAGATAGACTCTGTGGAAAACTTGCCTTCTCAGTCAACATTAAATCATTTCTATTGCCATTTGGTACTACGGAATCATTTGATTTTTTTCCTTTGTCCTACCAATGGGCATTTGGATAGTTACTGATGGTGACATGATTATATACATAGCTACAAAGATGAACATGACTGTAACTGACAGCCTCTCTAAGGAGACAGCATTAGTTCATAGAATATGAGCACAATCAGTTTTATTTAAAATTGTCACTTGGTTCTCCAAGTTACATTTTATTGGCAGTGTATGGAAGTTTTAATACCTCCATGTTCTCCCTGACATTTGAATTGGCCAGTTTCCAATTTAAAAAAAAAATTAATGCAGGTGAAATAATATTATTATTGGTGAAACTGGACTGGTGTATACACACAGACACACACACACACATCATGTGGGTTTCTTCTTCTATGTGTCATCTGAATTTTTTGTAGATTTCTAAATTGGCTGTTTCTTAGTGACTTTCTTTATTCATTCATCATCTGCTCATTCATTCTTCTGTTTGGAAGGTACTTACAGAGGACCTACCATATGCTAGACCTGGCTCTAGGAGCCTGGTGAGTCCCAGCCCTAGTGGCCTAGTGGGGAAAACTAAGAACAGAAAGTAAGTGATATGCATCTAATATAGTGTCAGCTAGTGATAACAGTAGAAAGAAATACAAATTAAAGGAAAAAGGAAAGGAAAGGAAACATGTATATACCACATGGCGGTCAGAAACGGGCTCTCAAGGGAGGTCATATTCTAGTGGGAATTTAAACTGGAAAGAATCGGGATGATTTAGAGGAAAGGTATTTCAGGATCGGGGAATGAGAGTAAAGGTTGTGAGAAAGAAAAACCTTGAGATCTGAGGAACGTTAAGTGTCATACCTTTCTAAATCACCTACTACATTCTTTACTATTATTTATTATTTTTAAAACGTCTGTGTTCAAATGTTTATGTACAAGGGATCTTCAAAACGTTCGTGGAAAGGGAACCAGCAGTTAGCGTAATGGCTATGTCGCTGGACTCCCATGTAGTCGACTGCGGTTCACGTCCTGGACCCGGTGGCTTAAAACTCACGCCGGGCGCGTGTGCGTGCGTGCCCAAGATCCCGAGAGGAGAATGGAGGAGAAGGGATTGCGGCATGACCATCCCCCCTAGGGGGTGATTTCTCTCTTTCTGTCTCTATGTCTCTGTCTGCGCGGCGAGCGTGCGTGTGCCCTATAGCGAAAACCTCTCAAAAACAGCGAGCGCGCGTGTGCCCTATAGCGAAAACCTCTCAAAAAAAAAAAAAAACAAACAAAAAGTTCATGGAAAAAGTATTATGTGAAAAAACTATGCATGTATTTTTTTTTGTTCCAATAAACTCATACTTCATCTTCATTTTCCATGAAGTTTTTGAAGTACTATCGTGTGTGTGTGTGTGTGTGTGTGTGTGTGTGTGTTTTCCTCACTATTGAATTTTTATTACATTTTCGAATTGGTTACAACTTACATAAGAGCCGAGATTTTGAAGCCAACATTTCTCGTAAAAAAATCTCACATTGTTTTGGTTTTATCATGCCACCTCTCTGAAAAAACAACGGGGGGTGGGGGTACAGACCAAATATGTGGAAAATTAAGATTACAAGCAGAGATTTATAGTGACTCTACAATGGGAAATTTTTTGAAAATATTTTGAGCCCCTACTAAGACCTATCTGTTCTTCCATGCCACTCATGACCATGATAAATGCTGGTGTCAGAATAATTCCAAACAAGTTTCCACTTCCAACAATGATCTCATTCTAGGGAGTAAAGCAAAACTGATATTTTCACACCTTTTTCAACAGAGCAAAAGGTGAGCCCATTTACTTGTCCTTATAACACCTTCTTTGCTTCTCAAATAAACAAAAAACATCTTCCATCCTCCTTCAGAGCACCTCAGATTTTTGTCAGGATTTACGGCTAGCCTTTATTGAACACTACCATGTGTCATACCCACTATGCATTAGCTCCTGGATTTTCATAACGATACCAGAGAGTACTTAGGATCACTGATTTTTATATGAGAGAACTCAGGTTGGGGAAGGGTTGCTCCCCACCACAGTTTGTAAGATGTGAACCAAGTATTATGATTTCTAACAGACTCTTGCCTACCATTAAAGCCAAACAATCTGCCAGAGAAGTTCTGGAGGATGCTTCTGCTCTCCTTCGCATTGGGAAATCCCAAGGACATACTTCGTGTCTCTACGCAGGCAGGAGTTCGTCTTAGACGCTGAATCCTGGATGCGAACACATTTTGCAGTTTAATAACGCAGAACTGGTCCAGAGCGCATTCAGTTCAAGTGAACACTCCTTAGTTTCATGACCTCCTTGTCCATTCCTCTCCTCCATCATCTGCCTCACCCCTTCTCTGCTTATTATGGCTAAAAAGGATGTCCCTCTTTACAAATATGACCAAAATAGGCTCAACCGAGTAAGTGGTGGCTCAGTTACTGTGATCCAAAGACCTGGGAAAGTCTTCTGTCTCTTGTAGACCCAGAAATACAACTTTTAGAGCTGGAAGTAACCTTAATAGATGACCTCATGCAGCTATCTGCCTTCGTCGGTTGGCAGACATGATCTCAATGTCTATGATGAAGTCATTTGGACTCAGAGAGATGATGTGACCAATCCAAGGTCATGTGCTAAGGAAGTGCTGCGAAGCCTGACATCCTTTTACCACATGAATAGAGTCTCTTTGGGGTTTTGAGATACTTTTAAAAATATAAAACTTTTATAACTTGTTGTAAACTAAGGGGAAAAAATGTGTACTTATAAGGTTATGGGCTAAGAGAGAAACATCTGAAGTAGAGGGAGAGAAGGTCTTAAAGGGAAGTAAAGGGGTGAAGAAGATAAATTTTGAGGACTTCTTGCTTTGCACTGAATAAAATATACTTTGGACTTCCAGTGGTACTTTTCGGGAATTTTACAATGGTGGAGGTGGGAAAAAGGGAAAAGAAGAGGGCAACACATTATAAACTATGTGTTTGTTATCTCATTTAACTCCCCACCCACGACACGTAAGAAGTATGAGCAGATAACCAGTCCCTTATCTAAAATCCTAGGAGTGAGCTGCCTCTCAGACTCAGAATTGTCCAGATTTTAGAAAATGAATACAGTGCATGTATCATAAATTACAAAACACTCCCAATAGGATCTGGGATAGCATCCTGTAATCAAACACATTTGGATTTCTTCAGCCAGAAGTGTGTATATCCTCATTAAATGGGATAAAATGAAGATTATAAATAGCCTCACATCAGTTCAAATAAGGTTTTACAGCCAACCAAGTTCAGATCAGGTCGGGTTTTAACATCAGATGAGTTCTAAAGAAAAGATTCTATTTGGAGAGATTTCTGGAATTGGAAATGGCAGATAAGGGGTTGACATTAATATCCTGTATTCTTACCACACCACAGTGAAGAAACAGAGGCTTAAAGTTTAAGTAATTACCTAATTCACAGAGTCCCACGGCAAAAGGGGACTGGAAATCAAAGCCCACAACACCACCCATTCTCTTCATTATTATCTCTAGGGAGGGGTAAGCTTGTGTGGGCAGCTTGACACTTGTCTCTTGTATTTGTAATACCTGTAGGGGAGCTTGATGGGCACTGTGTATATGGTGTGCAGATGAACAGCCTGTGAGTGAATTAATTCTATGGTCTATAAGTGAGCATTAATTAGATTGTTGATACCATAAATGTATGGTCAGGCTTCTCTGTATTCATACTTAAATAGTGGTCAGAAATTTCTCAAAGGAGGTATGACAAAGGAGTTGCTGGTCACAGATTTATACTTGCAAAAGGGAGAGGCTCCCACCTGCTAGCATTTGCTTCTCTGGGAGAGGATGAAGGAAGGTGTGAGGGCAGTTCTCTACCTTCTGTAGCGGGATACTGGCCAAAGCGTCATCACCGGGAAGGATGCTGGCACTAGGAATTAAAGAACAACACTAATTTCCTGTCCTCCAAATGTTCTCAAGAAAAAGACAGAGGAAGACATAAGCACACAAAGGCTAATATTAATACAAGTAGGAAATGAAAGGGTCAGAAGCAAACTGTAAATAAAGGTCTGTGGGGAGCTAAAAATATAATCATCAAACCAGAGGTCTCAGAAAGGGCCTTGGAGCTGATTTCTTAGAAAGGGGTAGGATTGGAGATGGGTGGAGGTAGGGAGAAGGGCACTCCTTGTGGGATGGATGGACATACTGAATCAAGGCTGGCTGGCATTTCAGCTTTTTTCTTTTCTTCTTCCCTCCTTCTTTCCTCCCCTCATTCCCTCCCTCCCTTCCTTCCTTCTTTTCCTCTCTCTCTCTCTTTTTCTTCCTTTCTTTTGTTTTTCTTTCTTTTGTTCTTTCATCTTAATGGGCACCCAGTGGCTTATATTTATTCCCTAACTCTTCAAAATTTTCCCTAGAATTTATAATATGCTTCAAGACTTTTTGATGTTTACAACTCAATAATTTTCAAATAAATTTATAAAGTTGCGTGACTATTATTACGATCATTTTATAGCATTTCTATCACCCAGTCAAATTTCCTTGAGCCCATTGGTAATCAGTCTTTGCTTTCACACTTAGCCCCAGACAATCACTGTTCTGCTATCTATAAATTTGCTTTTTCTGAAAAGATAAAATAAAATAGATGAAATAAATCAAATCAGACATTAGGCAGTCTTTTGCATCTGGCATCTTGCACATAGAATAACATTTCTGAGATTCCCTGGTGTTGTAACATGTCTCAGTAGTTCATTCTTGTCGAAGAGTATTCCATTGAATGGATATACTACACTGCGTTTATGCATTCCCTAGTAGATGGACATTTGCGTAGTTTCCAGTCTTTCATGACTAAAGCTATAGATAGTGTCAAACAAATTACAGTTTGGATATGTGTTTTTGTTTGAATTTCTCTTAGGTGGATTACTAAGTTTCCAAAGATTGCTGAATTTTATGGGCATTTTATATTTAAGATTTTAAGAAATAGCCAAATTGTTTCTAAAGTAGCTATACCATTTTAAATTCTCACCAACATGGTATGAGGTTTTCAGTTTTTTTAACACTTGGAAGTGTCTATTTCTTTTTCAAATTACAGTCATTCTAGTGTATATCTCTTCGTAATTTCAATTTGCATTTCCTGAATGACTAATGATATTGAACATATTTTATGTGCTTATTGGCCATATGTACATCTTCGTTTGTTATAACATCTATCCAACTCTTATTAGAAAAATGATTTACAAACATTGTTTCCCAGTCTCTGCCTTGTCTTTTCACTTTTTTAATGGTATCTTTTGAAACACAAACGTTAATTAATGAATCCAGTTTGCCAAAAATTTTTTGCTTTTCAAGTTGAATTTAAGAAAACATTGATTAACAAAAAAAAAAGGGAAAATATACAAGACAAGAAATGGAAAGTTATTTGTTGATAACACGTATGTTGATGTGCTTGATTGAGCCAATATACAGTGTATTCTGGATGGAAAATTCATTTTTTATGTTGTAACGATGTATAGTGAATTAAAGTAAAACAAAATTAAAAAAAGAATAAAGTTAATTTCAAAAATTTTTTAAAAAGCAAAAAAGAAACCATTGATTAACTGAAGCTTATGAAAATGTTTTCCTGTTTTGGCCTTAGAATTTTCACAGTTAATTCATTTTAGATGTACAGTTCATTTTAGTTAATTTTTTTTACTGCAGCATGAGATTAAGTGTCTAAATTTCTTTTCTTTTTCTTTCTATCTTTCTTTTTTTTTTTGCAAGATGAAATTAATTGTTTAAATTTTTTTTTTTTTTTTTTTTTTTTTTTTTTTTTTTTTTTTTTTTTTTTTTTTTTTTGCTATAGGGTGCGTACATTCACCAGAGAGGAGAGAGACAGACAGAGACAGGGAGAAGAAAACAGAGAAATCACCCTCTAGGGGGATGATCACGCTTCAATCCCTTCTCCTCTATTTTCCTCTCAGGATTTAGGGAATGTGCACACATGCAACTGGCGTGATTTACAAGCCACCAAGTTCGGAACAGAACTGCAGTCAAACTTGTGGCAGTCCAGCACCTTCACTACCATGCTACCTGCTGGCCACTAAATTTACTTTATTTCTGCAAGTGAATATGTAATTTTTCCAGTGCCACTTACGGAAAAGACTGTGCCTTCTCTGTTGACTTTTTTTTTTTTTTTGAGAGTTTTTTGCTGTAGGGTGCGTGCACTTGCCAGACAGACAGAGAGAGGCAGAGAGACAGAAAGCGAGAAATCACCCCCCAGAGGGGATGGCCATGCCGCAATCCCTTCTCCTCCATTCTCCTCTTGGGATCTTGGGCACGCACGCACACGCGCCCAGTGTGAGTGTAAGCCACCAGGTCCAGGACTCGAACTGCAGTAGACTACGTGGGAGTCCAGCGACATAGCCATTATGCTAACTGATGGTCCCAAAGGACCTCCGTTCCACCGGGAGTTGAACCCAGGCTGCCTGGTTGAAAACCAGTAATCCTAATCGCTAGATCATGTGGGAAATGACTCTGTTGACTTATTTTTGTACTGTTGTTAAAAATCATTTGCCCACATATGTGTGGGTGGGTTTATGTATTCTCTTGCTTGTTTCATTGATTGAATTCTCTCTACCTCTGTCAATACTATCATGTGTCAGTTTATACCATACCATGCTATCTTTTTTCCTGTATTGTTCATGATGCAAACACACATGAGAGAGTGAAAGAGAGAAATGAGCAACCTCTACAGATTTAGTAACGCCACTCTCTGCTTTCTCCATTCCTTCAGCCCATCAGATCTGGGCTACTCATGTGTGTGCCGGGCATGTTCTGGGTTGACAAGGCCGGGGATTCAAACTGCAATGGCCATATGGAACTCTGTTTCTCTTTCTCTCTCTTTTTTTTTTTTTTTAAGAAACTAAAAGATTTAACCATTTATCTATGTATTTATTTTTACATTTTCCCACAAACATTTACGTTACATATCAAAAAATTTTTGCTCATACTCCATAGTTCTTGACAGTTAATAAAACAACTGCCAAAATTTAAAAAAAACTGAGTTTTAAAGATAATGTTCAAAATATTTGTTATAATTTTGTTTGTGACTCTATAACAACAGAGACAGTATGGTTTTCAATATGTTTGAGGAAATATTTACATATCAACTACTCAAATTGTTGAAAAGCAAACACCCAGCACACAAGTGAGGAGTTCATTACCACGGCACCATGGAGTCAGCTGACCACACGCTCTTGATTACTATAGCTTCATAAAATAGGTTCAAAATTAGGTCATATTAGTCTTCGAATTTTGTTCTTTACTAATGTCATTGATATATTAGCCATCTTAAATCCTTTGAGTTTTAGAATAAGTTTTTACAGTTTCTACAAGATAAAGGGTGCTGGGATATTGATTGGGATTGCACTGAATCTATATTTGAGGGGAAATAATATAAAAATATTGAGTGTTCAAATCCATAAAAATTAATTTTTCTCCATTTATTTGAATAAGTGCTTCAAATTGCTCAGCGATTTTGTCTACTTATGAGTTTATACACCTTGTACTTTAATTACATGTATTATTATTTTATTGTTTTTGATACTATTACAAATGAGATTAATTCATTTTATTTTCAATTTTATCCTTTGTTGGTACATAGAAATATACTTGATTTTTGTATATTGATCTTATATCTTGGCATTACAGAATAAATCAGAAATTGTCCCCTTTTTTATGTTTTGAAGAAGTTTGTTGATATAGGACTGGTGCTATTTTTCTTTAAATATTGGATAGAAATTAACCAAGGAATCATCTTGAACTTGGCTTCTTTTTTTCTGGACAAAATATTTAAAGTTTTTGATTCACATTTTTTAAAGGTTACTAGTCTATTTAGTTCTTCCACTTCTTTTTAAGCCAGTTATGATAATACATTCAGTAGAAATGCATTTATTTCATCCTGTTTATCTCAATTATGGCATAAAGTTGTTCATACTATTCCCTTATTCTTATAAATCTTTTATAGTCATCAGCAATGAAGTCTCTACTTTAATTCTGATTTGGGTAATTTGTGTTTTTCTTCTCTTTTTTCCTAGGTCAGTTTAGTTGTTCATCAATTTCGTTAAACATTTCAAGAAACATAGTTTGGGATAATTGACTTTTCTACTGTTGTATGCCATTGATTTCTCCTCTAACCTTTATTATTCCTTTTTTCTTTTTGGGTTTGCCAGAGGGTATGTGCCAGAATAGGTGGGGGAGGAGGATGAACAGAAAAGTTCAAAGATTTTTTTAATGGATCTTTGGTTTTCCCAGCATTGTGCATTGGTTTCACGTCATGTTCTTATAATGCTGTTCTACCAGATGCCTTTGCTTCTACAGCTGGAGAGATGAGCTATACTAATTCTGGAGATGGCTGAACAAAATGAAATGCATGGAACTTTCATTTCTATTCTCTTAAACTATCCATAGAAAATAACGAGTTTATTCAAGCACCTATAGTTTTTCCATCTTTCAGCATGCTCCGGAATGTCTTATTGCCCCTTTTATAGTTGCTGATCCTCGACTGTGCTCAAGATCATGCTCCTTTATGAAGCTATTTCTAATCACTGTAATCCATTCCAATGTCCCTTCCCTTCAATTCTTTGTTTCTAATTTTGATAGAATTAGTACTATTACTTTTGGAAACAGTACTAACTCTATCGTACATTCTTCTAAGTATTCTTTTCATGTGCTGTTAATTTTTTTTTAGATAAGTTTTCTTGTTTGTTTTAAATTACCAGAGAGTGTGTGAGCTTGCTAGACAAAGAGGAGAAAGAGAGAGAGAAAGAAAACCCCCAACTGGGTGTGGTTTGGTGCAATTCTTTCCCCATCCTCTTGGTATTTTGGGCACACATATAAATGCACCCAGTATGTTTTTCAAGCTGTGAGGGCAAGGATCTGAGCTATAGTTGGCCAGGTGGGATGTGGTTCCTGTAACCACCAGGCCATGGGGCTGGCCCTTGATAGTTTTTAATTACTATTTTACAGCTTGTTTATTTATTCCATGAATGAGAAAGACAGAGAAAGACAGAGAGAGAGAGAGAGAGAGAGAGAGAGAGAGAGAACACTCCTCAACAGGGTTCCAATGCCATAATTGATCCCTCCCACACCTCTAGCCAGCGTAGGTCATGGACACAAACATCTTGCATACTTAGATACTTAGGGAGGTACCTGGACTTGAACTGGCTACCATGAGCATCTGCTTTGCAGAATGTCACATTTTACTACTGTACTATCATTTGGTCCCATGCACTATAATTTCTATATCCCAGGAGAAATCACATTTGTTGAAGTCAGAGCAACTCTGCTATTTTCCATGTCTCATAGTTTTTACTGAAGTCCTAGATATAACTAGTGCACAATTTAGAGTTAATAAGTTGAATTAAATATGATCAACTGAATGGTTGCATAATTGTTATACTTTTGGAAAAATTCCTATCATAAAAAAGATGTTTTATGGTCTTTACACTCTGAAAGTTTCTGCATACCTAATTCACCTTACTTTTCAAATTCTAAATAAAAATATCTCTTTCACAAGCCCTTCCTGATTCCCTCCTTCCTGAACTTATAGTGCATCCTGTACTCTGCTTTTGGTAGTTTTCCACTTTCTAGGTTTCCATAGATTTTACGTATATATTTTTTATAGATATAAGCATCAGTTTCAGGCAATGATTTCTCACTGTAACCTCATTGCTAGACTGTCCCGGTATACAACTGACATGGTACTTGCATACTAAATAAACGAATGGGTAAGTGCAGTTAAATCTTAGCTTTACGAATTTCACTCAATTGGTAGACAATTATGGTTGAGTATGAAGAGACTGTCTTGCAAAGGCAGAGAAGACTAGTTCTGTAAAGAAACTTATAGATGATCTAGAATATTTTTCTCTTTTGTATGGGATCAGTGAGGTCCTGTGAAGTGAAATGACTTGATCCAGGGACTAAGGAGCAGTGGTCTTCAGACTGCCGGTGAATTTGCCTCATGTGCTTTTGCTCATTGCTCCCTCAGCGATGCAGGGTGACTGTGGCCTCGCATATATGTGCCAAGCAATTATGAGCTTTATCAGAATTTCAGTTTTTGTCGAGTACTTCTTTTTATGTCAACGAATTTATATTTAAATTCCCACAACAGTACAGCTCACCTTTCATTTGCTGTAGAGTAACAAATGAATAGGCCCACTTGAACAGTGGAGTTACCAGGTCTAACAACCAAAGCTTTCCCTTTGATGAAAAGACATTAATGGATTCCAATGTATCAACTAGCTCTTAACAAGGAAGTAAATTCAAAAGTAACAAGAAAATGTAAACCTGATGTGATTTCCCTAACCGAGAGAGCAAATAGACCCCACTGTCTGTGAAGTGTACAGCTACTAAACTTTAATGACGATATCAGTTCTGCTTGATGAGGGTAATAGTACGTCCTCGGTTCATCTATTATAAAGATTGGAATTCGGGTTGATTTCACTGCACTTGGCAGGTGGCCGAGCATTAGTGAGCTAATGCAGGCCACATTCTCACTGTACTTAATGAGGGTGGTGTCTCAGACATCAACTTCAAGCCAAAAGCTTATCTACATATCTGGTCCAGCCTTACTAGCGGAGCATTGTGTTTGTAAAGCTGTTGATGTGTAAGAGTATGTTAAACTCAAATGAAAGAAATAGTATAATCACAATTGTACATTCTACAAATTGAGCTAGGTAGCTAACCATCACAGCTATGTTTTCATTTTAATGAGATGAAGGCACTTAGCAAAATGGCACTAAAAGAATGCCTGCTGGGTGTCAAGCATCCCCATCAATACCCTCTTATCCTTTTAAAAGAAACAATGTTCACTTTTTAAAAATAATTATTATATTTAACTTTATTTATTTATTTTAATTTGGCCAGAGAGGGATAGAATGAGAGTGAGAGAAAGGGGGAGAGGGAGAGGGAGAAAGCAATCCATCAGGTCTGGGACTTGAAACGAGGTTGACCATGAGGGAATCCAGCGCCCTTAACCACAATGCCACCTGCCAGTCCCCCTGTTCACATTTTATGCAAAGCCAGTGGAGACTTCTCCTGAGGCCCTCTTCCCCTTTACACATTCTGCTCGTAGGCACCACACTGATCCCAATAGCAAATGAGAGCTATAACTTGTGATGACTGCACTTACTTCTTGTTTTTTTGGAGAGATTATCGCTATAGGGCGCATGTGCTCGCCAGACAGACAGAGAGAGACATTAGAGACAGAAAGCGAGAAATCACACGCCCCAGCTGGGATGGTCATGCTGCAATCCCTTCTCCTCCATTCTCTTGGGATCTTGGGCACACACGCACATGCGCCCGGCGTGAGTTTTAAGCCACGGGGTCTGGGACGCGAACCACGGTCGACTACGTGGGAGTCCAGCGACATAGCCATTACACTAACTGCTGGTTCCCAGCACTTACTTCTTGAGAACGTATTATGGACCAACTTTTCTTCTCTCTGCCCATGGATCATTTAATCCAGACATATGTTTTAAATGAGGCATTGTCAATTGCATTTTAAAGATGAGGTATGGAGACTCAGATAAACTGATAGTCTCAGTCACAGAGGTGGTAATGGGTAAAGACTTGTTTTAGACACATGAAAACCTTTGCACTGACATTTTAGAGCAATCCCTTGAGGCTTTATTTTGACTAAACACTCCAAAGATATCACTCCTTACTGTCTTTAACATCTCTGTCCAAATCAGAGCAAAAAGAAACACAGGACTTTCACCCAGTTATGAGCCCAGTGCTCATTCCACTGGGAAGGTAGATTCCACAGCA
>NW_006159804.1:1163130-1167653 GCF_000334495.1 Tupaia belangeri chinensis | reverse complement strand
AAAAATGGAATTTGAAAAATTTTTCCTGTTTAGTTCTACAGGCCCAAAATATCTTTGGGAAGTCATCCATGGTATGCATTTCTAAGTATGGCCTATAGATGATAACAACAGAAATATAAAAAACAAAACAAAACACAAGACTTTTTCTATTATATCCTATGCAACATGTCTAGCATAGTGCCTTACATCAAACAGGTAAGTAACAAGAAAATTTAACATTTTTTATAAGAAAGTGTTCTCAAAAAATTCATTTCTTGGGGTCTATTTTATATGATAATCTTCTTCATCTATCCATTACACATTGTTAGAGTATTAACTGGAAAGAGCAGAGAATAAAATTTGATGCATACTATGATTACAACTAGGAAAAGTCATGAATGCAGACGAAGAATAATTGGAAGGGAGTGCAGAAACGGAAGCAATAATTTGTTGGTATGGTGGGATTGTGGAATAATTTTTTTCTTCCATTTTTGAATCCTGTTAAAACTGTTGTGTTGTTTGTGCAATAAATTTTAAAAGTATAACAGTGAATACCAATTAAAAATAAGACGTGTAAGGTGTGTGCCAACACCATCAGGAAGCATAAACATAGCATTTCTATTTCTGCTGAAATTCTGGCTCCTAATGAGGTCTTTATTCTCACTGTCACAAAGTACAGTCAATCTCCAACCATGTTAAAGGTGGGATGTGTGGGTAAGGATCATTACCCACCAGTGAGGAGGGGCCCAAGAGACTCCAGTTTTCTATAGAGACCTTTCAATAGTATGCTGGCGTGAAAGTGTGGTAGGCTTGGTTCTCTAGGTCAATTATGCTGACAACCATAAAACCAGCTACATTTTGGTGTTCTTTCTTTTCTTAATATTTTATATAATTTTTAAAGAATTATTTTATTTAACCTTATTTATTTTACTTAAATTTGACCAGATAGGGATAGAGAGAGAGAAAGAAATGGAAAGTGAGAAAGCAAGCTGCCAGGTCCGGGACTCCAACCATAGTCGGCCAAGTGGGAATCCAATGCCTTTAACCACCACGCCACTTGCCGGCTCCCCATTTTGGCTTTCTTAATTGAATTGAACCCAAATTGTAGTCATCAGTTGTCACTTGATATCATTTGATAATAATCAATAGTACTCCCAGGTCTAAACTTAGTAGGTTTCAATGTGTAGTCCCCTGAGTTGCAACTTTGGAAACATTTCAGAAATTCAACTACTCTGGCTTCTCAGACTTTCTGAATCAGAATCTCAGGACTGTGTTCAGTAAACTGTTTTAACAAGTCCTCGAGCTGATTTTGATGTTAATTCTGAGAACCACTGGACTAAACATACCCCTATAACGTTGCCACACTCTATTAACAAAAGTGTCTAATACTCTTTTTTTTATTTTTATTTTTTCAGAAATGATTACTTCCTTCATATTACCCCCTTTTTATTTCAGGTTAAAACAATGAAAGCTATTAAAATGCAATATGCCGTGTAGTTAGGATAGTGTTTTAAAACATTGTGTGGGATCAACATATTGGATTGAATTAATTTGTCAGTTCACCTTCAATAAATGGGTTCTTTAGGATTTGAAGATGGAGAGTTTGACAGTAGAGAACAGTTATGAGAAGAGGAACCATGACCAGAAAGGGGCAGAGGCCATTACAGAGATGGAGGTGGGGGAGAGCAGCATTAAGACATTCTTGGGTCCAGAAAGTGGCATGACAGTAAAGGCACTCAACTCCACATGGCCAAATGCAGCTTGAGTTCTGGACCTGGAGGTTTGCTTTCTCAGTTTCTCTCTCTGTCTCTCTGATGAGCACACATGCCCTATAACATATTAAAAGTAATAATAATAACAATAATAAATAAAATTAAATAAATAATTTAAAAAACATTCCTGAAAGAGGTAAATCTAGATCTTAGAGATCTTTACCTAAGTCTTTACCTTAAACTACCTACACCAGCATTTTAGTCATTAAAACTAATTCCACATCCTCTTTGGGAAGCTTCCCAGCTATCGTGACTTCTGAGTGAAGAGTTGATGTATTCGTTCTCTGAACAAACATTAGGGATTTACTATTCAAAATGGGCCTGCTTTGAAGCATCAAATTTTGTCCAAAGAGAAACAAGATAGAATATTGCCAGCTTATGGGATGCAAAGCTATTTTCAATCAGAGCAAAAAATAATGTGCAGCTCAAGTCTTGTCTTCACATATAATTATAAATCATTTATCCTGGATTGAGTCCCGCTGAGCATGGTTTCATCCTAGGATCATCGTAATCCCCCTGAGAACACAGACCTCCTTGCTTCAGCACCTCCCCACTGAGGGCTTATTAGAGAAAATACACAGAAACTACACGACCAAAACAAACCATACCTGAGACTTATCGAGGATGTTACCTACAGCAGTGACACACATCACAGGAAGAGAGGGTTTGCTCACCCACCATGCAATGTCACTGATCATTATTTGTATGTCCCTTTGGGTTTGACTTCACAACATCATCATGGTAAAAATTAACAGGAAGATGACAAAATAATGAAAAACATAAGGCTGTTTTCTTGGGCATTAGAGGAAATCTGAATGCTGAGATCATTAACACATACTTACCAGCTAGGTGGAGCCACGCTCAATCTTTGGGCAAGTCTATGCTCTGACATAGTTAATTCCCTTCCAGTGCTATGCCCTTTTCTTCCAAAAAACATCTTCTCTCCCAAAGTGCTAGCTGCTTGGTCTGTAGCATGCAGGGGCTCGCCGTACTCCAAACCTCGTCTGACTTAAACTTCACGATTGGTACCTCTCTTGGCTAGGCTAAGCATCTGTGGCTTTCTGACTCTTGTCTCTTGACAGTGTAGGAAAGCTGGAGAGCATAATGGCTATGAATATGGATTTGCAAACTAGAGTGTCTGAGTTCAAACCCTGCCTACCCAGTCTAGTAGCTACGTGACCCTGGCAAGCAACTCAGCCTTTGGGTTTGTCAGCTTTCTCGTGAATACTGTGGTGAAATACAGCTCCCTCGCCATGGGTGGTCAGGGTTAAACGAGATAAATACAAAGATACCCCAGCACACATTATGTGCTAATACAGAAGTCTGCTTTCTTTCCCATGCCTTTCTATGCTTTGTCTCATTGTCACCTTTCTCCTCTGGTCACACTCCTCACTGAACAAGGATTGCTAAGAAACAGTACACGTGGAATGCACTGCCCCTGGAATGGTTTTGTTCCATGTACTAGACCTTCCATGTCTCCGATAACATACACATCTTTAAATGTAACCCACTTTTTATAACAGAGTTTGGGCAAGCCCTTCTTCCTCTCCCAGATACAATTTATTTGTTTACAAATATTTTATTTGTATTGTCTTTTAAAACAACACTGAAATGGTCCTTATTAAGATGGAAATAATATAGAAAAAATGCTTTAGCTCAAACACTGCTGAATAAAGCCTGGCTTACATCCCAAACCAACTTCAACTTCACTTCTAATCATGATTTTAATGTCTTTTTACCCCCCTGGTGTTCTCTTTCTCAAGTCCAAAATTCACTGGTACAATAGAGCAGTAGCTTTAGAAAAGCTCTTCTAGGCAGGAAATGTG
This sequence comes from Tupaia belangeri chinensis, assembly GCF_000334495.1. Lineage (NCBI taxonomy): Eukaryota > Metazoa > Chordata > Mammalia > Scandentia > Tupaiidae > Tupaia > Tupaia belangeri. The sequence continues at coordinate 1,164,076 of NW_006159804.1, read as the reverse complement.
AGCTATTAGCAGGGCTGTAATATGCCAGCAAAAAAGAAAAAGGGTGATAGGCTGATAGGCGTGGGTGTGGGCAAAAGGCGTTTTATGCAACCCCACTGGGACATCATCACTTTAGAAAACAATTTTACAGTCATATAGTTAAATTAACTGGTAGTTAGAGGCAATTATGTGATAAAGTAAAAATATTTATGTTCTTTAGAGCTCCAAAACTGTCATTTGAAGTGTGACAAATTTTTAAGTAATTTTACCTGCAAGTTTTGAAAGATTCTATGACTAAGGGCATAAAAGCGAAACAGACCGCCTCTGTGAAATAAAATCAGACCTATCTCCTCATAATTTGGCTTGAAGTTCATGCTCATGAAATGTCTCCAAGTCATAGTTCTCATGCTCAGAATAAAATAAACAAATCTTTATTTTCTAAACAACCACAATCCAGAATTCAAGATTTAAAAATGTCACTGCCCCCTGGGAACCCTGGAATACGTACATGTGCATCAGCAGATATGCACATGCACACTGCCCAGTGCCTGGCCATTTTCTCAGTGATAAGCATGAGTTCACCCTTGCTTCCCTTTTTACTGTTAAAAAGTGCCCTGAGAGCCATAGGCCATAAAAAGGGAAAGAAATCACCTACTATCATATTTTCTACATTGCTATTTTATTGTTGCTCATTACCATTTCCGTCTCTGTTTATATACATTTACATTTTTACACAATTGCCAGCACAGTGCATATACAATTTTGTGTTTTTCCTCAGCATTTTATATCGTGCATTTTTAGCATTGTTACGAAGTCTCCGCAACATTTGAACAGGCTGCAGAATATTCTTCTGAATAGCTGAGCCGTTATTAATTATGCTGTTCTACACTTGGGCACTTGGATGGTTTCCAGTTTCACGATGGCACGTAGAGCTGTGATGATCATGTTTATGCTTATGACTTTCTCT
>NW_006159804.1:1160774-1162831 GCF_000334495.1 Tupaia belangeri chinensis | reverse complement strand
TTCCCTATTTCCTTGGGCTTCGGTCCCACAGGTACGATTACCAGGTCAAAATCTATGCACATTTTATTGTGGTAGCTTTCGATATCTCAGGTCAAATTGCTGTTCAACGTGTTTAATCAATTTACATGATCTTGTAAGTTCATCTATACCTTTGTGTATTTTAGTTTATAGCAACATGTTTATTTATATGGTTTCAATGATATCATACATAATTCTGAAGTATTTACTATGGCTCTGAATCTTTGGCCTTGGTGGAAGTTCTTTTGCTCCTGCAGCTTTAATGAATGCTAATATCGCAACATTCAAATACAAGTGCCCACTGGGACACTGTGGCCCCAGATGTTCGACTTGGATGAAGGTGAGAGGTGGGAAAAATCAGTCAAATATTTGTCCTTTTGTACTGAAGCACTAGGAAATGCAGGAAAACGAAGTGGAGAAGGTGGAGTTCAGTCTCCTCTCTCTTCATTCTCCTCTCTTCTTTCCTCCTCTTCACCAACTCTGTCCTAGGTCCCAGGTTTGCAGAGATTGCACTCTCTTTGATTCATGGCAGGGTACCAGTCTTTGTGTATTACTGTTGGTTCACATTTCAGTCTATTTTCTGTTGCTAATAATAAAATATCACAGACGGGGTGATTTATAAAAAATAAGAGTTTTATATTAGTTTACAATTCTGGAGGTCCAGGTTAAGGGGCTATGTCTGGTGAGAGTCTAATTGGCAGAGACTCCCTGCATGGTCCGGAGGTAGGATAAGGAATCACATGACAAGAGGGTAAGAGTGTATGTGTTGGTATAAGCTCTGGTTTCTCTCCTTCTTCTCATAAAGCCACCAGAATTCTCTACCCTGGTGACCCTATCTAATATTGATCACCTTCCCATAGTCAGCTTAAGTTTCCACTTTCTTAATACATTACAAAGGCAGTTACATTTCCAACACGTGAACTTCGGGAAACACATTCAAACCACAGTAGTTCACCTGGCCTTTTGCTATGGCCTAACAGCCTCTGAATGTCACAGCAACGATAAGCGTTCATCAGTCCGTCGCTTCCCCCAACCCTACAACCTGCCCTCAGCAAATACACAAAGGACCATCATGGTGCTGCGCATGCGGCAGACCCTAGACTGAAAAACAGCATCCGGGACAGATGTGCCAAGCAACAAATAGCTCCCACCTATGTGAATCATGAGTTGTGATCATCTAATCACGAGAGAATGGGTCAGAGCCAGTAGCTCATTTCCCATGGGTCATTCAGGAGCCCAAGACAGAAAGAAGTTTGAATCAATGCAATCAAAAGGTGAAACCTCCATATAACTAAAGGTGCCAGGTGCAAAGCTTATCAATATCCTAAGTTGTTCTAGCTCTCATAAAAAAAATTATAGCTTTGACCTTTCATAAACGATGGTTCTAGTCTAATTTTTATCATGATGTTACGGAGAAATTATGCCTATTTTATGACAAATGTGCACTTTTTAAAGTGATAATGTCATAGTCACTTTTATATGTTATTCCACATAGAATTTCACCATTTTGGGAATTTTCTGCTTAGGACAGTAATCATAAATACCACCTCCTTGGGGTTTATAAAACATTAATTTCTCAGCTACAGGAAAATGATCATGACAATACTACAGGTGCCATATACCTCTTGAGACATTTTTACAAATGAGTTTTGAGGGCTACAAAAGCTTAAAAAAAAAAAAAAAAAAAGAAAGAAAGAAACTGCTATGTGCCTTTGCTGAGGAGGATGCTCACTTCTCCAATCCAGCATAGAGCTGAGCCGACAAAAATGGAGAAATGGATGGGTGTACAAAACAGGCTTCTACCGGGAACCAGCAGTTAGCGTAATGGCTATGTCGCTGGACTCCCACGTAGTCGACCGTGGTTCGTGTCCCGGACCCGGTGGCTTAAAACTCACGCCGGGCACGTGTGCGTGCGTGCCCAAGATCCCGCGAGGAGAATGGAGGAGAAGGGATTGCGGCGTGACCATCCCCCCTGGGGGGTGATTTCTCGCTTTCTGTCTCTATGTCTCTCTCTGTCTGTCTGGCGAGCGCACGCGCCC
>NW_006159804.1:1124771-1160743 GCF_000334495.1 Tupaia belangeri chinensis | reverse complement strand
AACTACAAAAAAAAAAAAAAAAAAAAAAAAAAAAAAACAGGCTTCTACCATGAAGCTGACCTGCTCATCAAAGGAGATGAATACGGTCATAGAGATTTTCTTGAAAAACACGTGCAGATTCTTTAGTTATTGTTTGGTTCTCATATTAGGGAACACATTTTGTTTTTATAAAAAAGGTGACGTCTCTCTCGAGATCTATTTATAGGGACCAGCAGTTAGCATAATGGCTATGTCGCTGGACTCCCATGTAGTCAATTGTGGTTCGAGTCCCGGACCCAGTGGCTTAAATTCACACCGGGCGCATGTGTGTGCATGCCCAAGATCCCGAGAGGAGAATGGAGGAGAAGGGATTGCGGTGTGGCCATCTTCCCTTATTTTTCTTGCTTTCTGTCTCTCTCTGTCTTTCTGGCAAGTGCACATGCCCTATAGCAATAATCTCTCCAAAAAAAAAAAAATCTATTTACAAAATTAACTAAAAACAGGAACAAGATGCATCATGCTATTTGTCATTTAATCAAAAAAGTGAAGGAGAATAAGGTATCTGGGTATCTTCTTTCTCCCCTCTTCCTGGTTCATTCTGTCTCTCTCACATCCTCTTTGGTGCTAAGTATTTAAGTTTTATTTTATACCATTAATATTAAAAAATGGACCCAGAGGAGATAACTGACCATTCTCACCCAGATCAAAACCATGTAGGCTCAGAACGTGGAAGGAAAGACAATTCTAGCTCTAAAGTGTATTTTTTCAATCAGTTTTTCTCACTTTCAATTTTGGCTTCCCATAATATAAGTGAAATCTCTTCAAAGATTATGACGACCGACCATAACAACACTGTCCCTCTTATCTCCATGAGGCCAGCACTGGGCAGCAACACTTCTCTCCTTTGTCCTTGGTAAGAACTTAAGGAACACTAGGCAAGAGATTCAGATTCCAGTGACCTCTGAAACTAACTCCTGTGCAACTTTAGGAAGCTACTAGGATTTTGAAAAAAAAAAAAAAAAGAGTCATGTTCTTAAGGGTGAATGACACATTCTGGGGCTCTATCATGAAGAAAGATACGCTTTTTATACTTCCAGAATGCCTCTCATTTTCTCAAAATTCAAGAATTCAGGTGAAAGGGAGGAAGGGTTCTACAAATCAATACGTAAGCTTTTATTTTTGTTTTAAACATAAATTTTTATATTTGCTATCATCATGTCAGTAACTTTAATCCTGTTTCTTAGTTAAAAGTGGTTAGCAGATCTAGATAATCATGCTATTTGGTAGCACACAAAGTAACTTATTTTCTTGTACTGTAAAACTCACGTGAAAAATGAGTAAGTAGAAAATTTAAAGATCACATTTAAATATTCGTTCATTTTATAGAAGAGAGGATTAAGCGACTTCCCCCGTAACAACTTCATGTCACAGAATGGCACTGTATTCACCACCACCACCATATGGTTGTTTCATGTTCCGACTGCAGTTTCCTAGAAAATAAGCAGACCATGCTGGGGAACCTTAGCCCTCCTCATAGCCATTCTGTGAAGCCAGGTGACTTACGGGACCCTCAGGGTCACTTCTTTACTTCCAACCTTGTGGCCTACAAACGGTCTCTCTTTATGCACAAGCTGGCACATCTCCAGTTTTCTCTAGCAGGTAAGACTGGGGAGTTCTCATTCCCCTCTCCCAGAGCTGACTGAAGCTTTTCTTGTCCAGGTTTTTTCATTTTTTGTTAAAAAAAAAAAAAAGACGGTTGACTCCACTGGGCCTGAAGAGTCCCTTGTGACACACTAGCTAAGTAAGTATAAGTATTCTCTTATACCTAGGGCTAGGGCTATACGAATTGATTCAGATGGAAACGTAACGGTCTTCAGCAACACATCCTTATAACTGATGAGGTGACTCAGAAAGTGTGCAAGACACACTTCAAGGCCATGCTTGTTTCTGTTCATAATACGGATTGATAACAGTGATATTTTCATTGATAAAAATAACAATAACAGACAGAAATATTTCCCAGAAAAGTTTGTTATGATTTTATGGGATCATACATTCCTATATTTTTCAAAATGTGTATAAAAAACATATTATTTTAGATTTAGAAAAAGTATATATATATATGTCTACTTTGTACATACATATATATGTATGCATATGTGTATATATATGTGTCTGAATACACACACATACACACAGAAGCAAATTTTTTCATTCAATCAATCACTTTTGGGAGCACAATGTGCTATCCAAAGGGCATTCGTGCTGCTATGAAGAATGTTCAAATGGCAACCGGGACAGCTCGGGAGAGTTCTGTGAAGGCTACATTAAAGGGCAATGGCTCTTTCCATATTTTTGAACATGTGCAATTCCCTGCCCTACACTTTGTATACTTCCCCATTTCTGTATTTGCCTCGAGAAGAGAGAGGGCCAAGAAAGCGCTGAACTTGTTCCAAAGGGAGGTCTTTCTGGCAGGTGTGAGGATTTGAAGATAATAAAAACATGTAGCAACCAGCAGTCTCCTCAGCTGAGCAGCAGCTGCCTCTCCACGCTGCCTACTAAAGCCTGCTTTGGAAGTGTTCTTGGCTTCAGAAACTAAGCAGACCCACTTCTGAGTTTCCAACCATTTGATCTTCTTACCACTCAGCCCATCACTGGGGATTCCCAACTACTAAATTAGGAAACATTGAAAAGCTCTTCATTTCTACCAGTTCCCATCAACTCTGCTAGGCAGAACACAGTCTTATCTTAAGGACATCATTTTCCTCAAAGAGCTTATGGCAAGTAAAAAGACACAGGGATCAAATGGAATCATGGGGAAAAATATGTCTGCAGTTACATATGGGGGGGGCAAATTTTCACTTCAGAGGTGGGAAATTCCAGAATTTTCTGTTTCTCGACTAAACATAGGGCATGTGTAGTTGAGAAAAGAGAGTTGTCTTTTATTATTTTTTATCTGCTTAACAAAGGTGAGCGCCACAGTGAGCTGAAACTTGACTTCATTTTGATTACTTTCATGTAGCTAGGAGATGGATGTTAATAACGTTTTAGACATACATTTTTATAAGGGTTTTAGAGGCCTTAGGCTAACGTGGCTGGTTTTCTAAGATTTCCTTTATGCTGTGTGCACATTTTTGAGCTGCAAACTAAGATTCTATGAGCCTGCTATTTTTGAGTGCAGATAACAACATGATTGAAACAAATCTCTATTAAAGAAGAACAAAGATGGATGAACACATTTTCTTCCATTTTATTGGGACTTACCAAATGTTGAAAGTTTAAAAAAAATAGTCAAAAATCAATACAGAAAACAAATGGGAGCTTTGCTGGAATATTTGATGTTTAAAACAAAAACAAAAGCAAAATCCTAGTCAAGGTATTGCACAAAAATTACCAATAAGGTTGGAAAGCAAGACATTTTAATCTTCAGTAAGGTTTCTCAAGCTTTGGGGTATATAAAACTAAGCAGTGAGTATTAATTTAGCCCCACAACAATTTTCTTGTGATTAGTGGTGATGGTGTTCTTGCTAAAGTTCTAGAAGGATAACTGGGGTTCAGATGGTATGAGAGTTTTTAAGTGGTAGGTTTTGATTTAGGCAGTGTATTTTTACCTTTTTTCATTTGAATCTTAAAATTAGCTTTATTACCCAAGCATATATGTCAGGATCCACTGAAAATAACAATCAACGAGACTTTATATATGTATAATTTGATCTGATATAAAAATAGTGTCATTTCACATGTTCACATACTGTCAGAGGTATTTGCGTGCATGTATTTTATAAGCAGTGATCCCACCATTGACTCTGCCCAGAGTAGGATAAGCTGGGAAGAGGCTATTTCAGTTAGCTAGAATGCCTGGCTCTTGCTGCAGAAACACTAGACAGAACTGGGTTGGAACATGGTGTGATGGGGCCAAGGTCACAGGCTGGATGCCAATTAGCATTGCACTAGGAATATGACTGTGTCCTAGGGGCACAGAAGACCCAGGTCATCTGACTGGGAGCTACATATGGTTCTTAAAGGAATTCTGAGTGTGAATGGTTCAGTATGGTCAGTCATGTCACTGAGATACACAGTGAATGCTCATGGTCCACCACAGTGAAGCCACTTGACTTCCCCTTCATGGTCACAAAGTGTCGGTAATGTGTCAAGGTAAAGGGTGGGGTGAGTGTGAGCGTAGGGGACTTCTCTGGGTTCCATGGCTTTATTTTGTAAGTACACATTGGAAATTTTTAAGTCAAGGTTTGATTATAATCTGCAACCATGTTCTACCCTGCTTCAAAGTACTTAGAGATATAATACACTTATATGAATATATCTACATCTATTCAATATGGGCTACCTGGCTAGATTTTATTAGACAGGGCAGCACAATAAAAAGAAACTCAACTTTAGGAGCCAGACAGCAGCACAGAGGCAAAAATGTGATGCTCTGTGATGCAATCCCACTTGGGGAGGTTCTGGGTTCAAATCCAAAGGCCTCCTTGAGTATGTTGGGCAAGCACATGCCCATGATATGGGGGTGGCTAATGGTTGGGAGTGAATCATGGTGTCAATTCCCCATTGGGAGTTATATCTCTCTCTCCCTTTTATTTCTCTCTTATGAAAGGAAAAAAATAAAATAAAAACAAAAACATTCTTAAAGAAATTCAACTTTAGAGTCAGACAAATTTAAATTAAAATCCTACTGCCATACTACTTTCTAGTTGGGTAACTTTGAGAAATTAAATAATTCATTGAGCACTGGTTTCCCAAATCATAAACTGGGATAAGTTTGGTACTAGTATTTTTCCTATCTGATGTTGGTAATACTCTGAACTCTTCTGTCTTTCTCCACAGTACATTCCAACTTTCTTCATTTATAGCTTGGAAGTTTTAAATTTCCTTAAATGAAAACTCCTTATCTGCACCAATAACAACTTTGAAACTTTCATTATGCCTCTCCGTAGAGTGACCTCCAATCTCTCCATCACCAACACTTACACAAAATTTCTCTAGACAGTATGGGTGTGTACATATTCTCATGTGTTCTGGATAAGCACTTGAAGCTGTTTTTATTTTATTTTGTTTTTTATTTTTATACATTCAGTCATTATACATCATTTAGTTTGTAAAGAGATTTTACCCAACATGATATATGCCACACAGCAGATAAGTTGATGCTATTATACATGACATCACCAACGGGCAACAAACCATATCTGTTTAACACAGATGTCTTACTTCTCCATATTTTCCCAAATTTCACTTCCTGCATTCTTCCCCTCCCCCACTCTTCTTCCACTTTGTTTCCAGTGCCCATAATAATTTTTAATACTTTTATGTCTTCCAGTCTTTCAGTCTCTATATAGTGTATACAGCCAGTATAAGTTAAGTGGAGACCTACAATGTCTGTTTCAAGCAAGCACGACTTGCTTCACTCAACAATAGATCTTCCATGTTCGTCCACTTTCTTATTCCTGTACCCCTAAACCTTCCTTGAATTTTGTGCAGCCTTCTGCTTCCCATTCAACAGGAGACTTTTAAGTTGCCTAGCTCTACTGACACATTGGGAGGGGGGGGGAAGAAGAGAGATGAACTGTAAAAAGGTGATGTGACAAGCACACGATGAAGATAAATTCTGAACTGGCACAAGAATGTCCTCAGATACACACTCCAGAGCTCCTTTCACTCATTTTGTCCTGACAGAAGACTTTCGTTTTAGTCTACTAGCATTTTCATAATATATATAAGGAATACTGTTAGCTATATTAAAAAGTTATCATATTTACTTAAACCTTAGAAGCTAAAGTTAGAGTAATCAATTCATGGACATGCAAGTAAAAGAAGACTTCATAATTAAATTCAGAAACTGACAAATTGAGTTGAGAATGCATGTTAATATTCTGAGAAAATATCTTTTAATAATTGAGAGAGTGTGATGTTGTAACATAAGATAAATTCTAATCTGATTAGGTAGTATCGCTTACGAGATATATCTTTCACAACAGACTACCAACAACCTTAGTTATTGATCATCTGATCCAGAACAGGTATTGGTAGTTATAGTGCAAATCAATATGTGTTCATTGTATTTACTCTGTGATGAATAACATAGCAGTCTTCTTCTGTACCTTAATTTGCAATTCAATTGTTTACACATTTTCCCCTAAAGTGTTAATCAATTTCCAATCAAAACAGATTGATTTGAGGATGTTTACTGGTTGTTTCCTTCATGTTTCCATCCTGAGTCCCTTCGGAATCCTAAAGCATTATTTATTTTGAAAATAAAACTCAACTCTTTAATATATGTCTTCATTTTCTTGGCAAGGTCTTAGTATAGATTTGTTGGTTTACTGACCCAACAAAGATCTACCTCCTTTTCCCTTAGCTCATGATGTCTTGCAGAAAAGGAAAGAAAAAAATTCATGTACAGAAAATTGCTATATGGTAGCTTTAGATAAATCTATAATTTTAATGACAACCTGCCCTTCTCTAGGTTTAGTGCTTTTTATTATTATTTTATATATAGTTATCTTAAAAAAGTCTGTCCACTTACCCACTTACCGATCAACAAAACCATTCAGGTCACTTAATGGTTTGCTGATATAAGTTCTTCAGACAAAAAAAAAAAAAAAAAAAAAAAAAAGTTGTTTTAAGCTACAGCTGCATTGAAGGCTACCCAAAGAAAATCTCTGATTCTTTTAACTCCCCTAAAGTTGTTGTCTGTGTTCCCAGAGTAACATATGGGAGCATTCTATCTTGCTCTGTATGTCCAAAGTGCTCCATATTGTAGGAGGTTTCCTGGCTCTTACTTTCTTTTTTCCTTCCTTCCTTCCTTCCTTTCCTTTCTTTTAGAAGATTTTTCCAGAGGGCACATGCATTCATGAGAGAGAGAGAGAGAGAGAGAAAGAGAGAAAGTAACCCTCATGGAGAATGGTCATGCCACAATCCCTTCGCCTCCATTTCTCCCTCCTGTCAGAATTTTGGGCACACATGCACATGTGTCCAGAGTGTTCTTTAAGCTGCCAAGTCCAGGATTAAACTGTGCAGTTGACTATGTAGGGTACAGCTACCTTTACCACTGTGGCACGGTCTGGCATTGGTTCCTTTCTTAGTGATGGTTTATCTACCCTGAGTTCCATTTTCCAGGACTTATTGGATGTCATGTACTAATCTGAATTGTTTGACCTTAGAGGTTAATGGAGTACAGTGATCCAAAGTACTGATACTTTGGTATTTTAAAATCTAAGCACTATTATAGACTAGACCATAGTATTTTTAATGTATTTTTGATGTATTTTTGAATCCTAGATTCCCAGAATTTTAGTGCCTGACAAGTAGTAGAAACTCACTTTTCAGCCAATAATATATATTTAATAGCTATTTGTTGAATAGATACTAAGAATACTTAGTATTTGCATTCAAACAAAAGAGTTAGTTTTAACCCACAGGTTTTATGATTATGGTGATATCATAACCCAGAGTACACTATAAAAGGGTATTTTGGGACTGGAGTATTACAGATGGTATACTGAATTTTGCATATTACTGCTCCACAACGAAGGCTAATAAAATTAATTTCACAAAAAGAGTTTTATATAATATCTGAGTGCATTCATTTAGTAGACATAAAACATTCTAATTGAGTTAAAAATACTTAACCCTGAGCCTATATTCTTTAGTTTGGCTTATTCCAGCAATCAAAATTAACTTTTTTATCTACTATATTAGAGATGAACAGGAAAGCTTTTGATTTATGTCAGAGACTTCCTAATACTCTAAGGCAAGTCTACCAACTAGTCTAAGATTTCACTTGGGAAGTTCACTTTTTCTGGTCTGGCAAATTCTTCATTTTCTGATTATTTTATGGGATAAAAAGAGAAACAGAGAAAGAAACACACACATACACACACACACACAGAGACACCTCCAATGGGGTCCTCATGCTGCGGTCCATCGCTGGCCTCAGATAGCCTGAATCACGGGCCCACACTCATGTACTTGGTGATTACAGAGAGACCTCAGGACATGAATCCAGGACTTTTCCATAGGACTTCTACCTCACAGAACATTGCACTCCCACTGTGTCACTGTGACTGGCCTTTTAGGCTTCATTCTTACTTGTTTGGGAGTTTATTTCTCCCCAATTTGGCACTGTGAATGCATCCAGAATCAATGTTAGCAGGTTAGCATTGCCTTGTCTTAGAATCATTAGACCAAAATAACAGGATTAGACCAATAAGTCACAGGATTCCAGATCTGGAAAGAAACACTACAGATCACCTAGTTCAAATCCTTCAGTGAGAGAAACAGATTCACTTTAATAATTAGCCCAATAAGACACAGTAAGTTCACACTAAAACTTAGGCCCTTTAATCCTATTTCCGGATTACGCTGTAGCACTATGCTTCACTCTTGGTTATAAAGTCATTAATTCATTTCTAATCCATTTTAATTGAACATCTATATTGTGTTAGCACTGTCGAAGCATTGGCAATGCAGTGATACAAGACTGAAGATATCGTAATGTACTGACCACATCCTCAAGAGTACTTGTAACAACAGATGTCTAAACAGAACTATCAATAATGCACAACTACAGGGCATTGTGGAAATATCTGACTTTGGCTTTTCTCCCAGTTACACTGGAACTGTTTTGGAATTCCAGTAATCCATTCTATGTAGTTCTGGCTATAACTAACAGATGAGATGATCAACTAAAAAGAAATATTTCATAAAAAAAAGAGAAGAACACCGATTCAGGTAAAATGATATTCTAAAATTTTGAAACGGAGGAGGAAGGAAAGTAGGAATACAGAAACTTCTAGCTTAGTAAAACAGGTCACATGTTCAATGGGGTCACTATTAGTGTGTACCACACAAGCTTAACTAATTATTGTAAATCACCAGGCAAAACAGGCCACTTCACAGTGTCCTGAACTGCTTGTGTAGAATAAAGAATAAGACACACTTCTAGGTCTGCTGAAAGGGAGTGGGAGCTATGGCATAAAGGACATCTTAAGTTTGGGGACTTGGTGCCAAGTTTAGAAAAACCATATAAATACCCCATGATTTATATATTTCAGGATGTCACAGGCATGGCTTTTAGTCTAATCAGCTTCTCACAAAAATATTCTTGTCAGGACATTGGGTTATTTCTCTTTGGAGAAAAACATTTCTTGAATATCACAGTGAAAATCAGAGGAAAATAGAATATAATAGTATGGACTTTCTTAGTAGCTTGTTATTAGAACACAGGTGCACCTGCAGTTCAGTTCTGTGATTGGTCTTCATGAGGATTTTACTGACTGTCAATGTCTTCATTTTTCTTGTTATAACAGCCACCTCACTCTCGCTATATGCATATATAGCAGTTTTTTTAAGAGAATGTGAAAATGTTTTGGAGGGTCTTTTTAAAAATCAAATAAGCAGCTGCAAATGGGGAAATAACCATTCCGACTCTGTTTGGGAAACAGCTCTGATCACTCAGGGTATTCAGCAACTGCACAGTGAACTTATTTAGAACAGCTCTGAATATAACACGAAAACGAGTCCTGAGCTAATTCGTCTGATTGTATTCTTGGCAGCTCTTTTTTGGATTGCTAACACTTTGCAGCTGTAAAAATAAAACAAAAACACCCTTGAAATAAGTTAGGTGCATATATGAAAAGCACAGCTGGGCTGTCCCTCCAAATCATCTGTAGATACAGGATTCTGTTTTTAAAGGGTAGTTTGCAAAGGGAAAAGACCATGAACATCTCTGAAGAAAAGCCAGACTTGCAAAGAGGATTCATTCACAGTTCTTTTTTACTCCTGTACCGTTTCTCTCCTGTGTGTCTGACACCATTTTACTGAGTTCCATAAAGACCGCTGTTAAAAACATCAGCTTTGGCTGAGTCCACACAAAACCAAGTAGCGATCAAGCAATTTTTTGAAGGTTCAGAATAACAGAATCTGGTTGAATCTGGGCATGAAAGATTTTTATTTACTAGAGGAGTTCTTTCATCGTGAATTTTTTGGATTATTGTTTATGCTCATCTGATCTTCGTAGGGAATACTTAGAAGTTATGAGTCAGATTACATTGCTAATTCTTTGGTGTAGAGCAGTGAAAATTTCTTTAGAAATGAGATGAAATGAAATGAAAGAAAAGATATGAGAGAAAACTTTCAGGCCATCTCCAGCCTACCTAATAGCATTTTCAAAGCCAAACACTTGAGTAATTTTTATTAAAAATGTTATTTCCAATCTTGTACGTGAATGTTTGGTTATATCCAAAAACTTCAGTGTGCTCCATGGGGGTAGGGTCTACATCTTTTTTCACGCACAGCAGCCTTGTATAGTGCTCACCTTGATCATGTTACTCAGTTTCTTCCGCAGTTCCCCTTTATCTTCGTCATAAATCCTGTCATTTATGCTCAAGTCTTACTTCCTGTCTAGTCTTTCCTCTTGCACTCCATCAGCTTTCTTTTCTATCACCAATGAATATCTTGATCTTGGTACACTCCAAGTTTGCTCACACTTATCTGCCTTTAAAAAAAACGTTCCCCTTTGTCTGGAATATACATTTATTTTTGGGAGGAGGTACAGGGTTCATGTCCTTGTCAGAGGGAAACAGAGATATACGAAGAGAGAGAGAGAGAGAGAGAAGTGAGAAATCTCCTCCCCAGGGGGAATGGATATGCCACAATCCCTTCTCCTCCATTATCTTCTTGGGATTTGGGGCATCCACACATATGCACCTGGCATGATTTTCAAGCCACTGGGTCTGGGGGACTTGAACTGTAGAGTCATGTATACGGGATTCAGATGCTTTAACCTCTACTCTGCTTGCAGGTTATGGAAGATGCTCTTAATTCTGCCTTTTGGCTGCCTGGGATGCTCTATTTGCCTGTATTTGTTCTTCCAGCTCACTATGTTCATCCTTTTTAAACATTCTTCACCTTCTATAGGGCAGCCCTACTGTCCCTTTCCTAGCAGTTCCCAAAAAAAGAGTGAATTACTTAATTATAAGATTGGTCATATTGCCTTTCAAAGAGCTGGAACACTCCCTAGGGCCAGGGCCTTGTCTTTTCGATCTAATATTCAAAAGTGATGTATAGACATTGACCAATTAGGATACCAGTTCATCTGTACAGGTGCACCCTGGCTGAGGACAGCCTGCCTGTGTTGCCAAGACCTACCATACACTCACTCACAGTCACTAAATGAATTGGGGAAATTGATCAATAAAAGAATGAATGAGTAAATTAATAATTATTGTTTCAATATGAATCCATGAGATAACTTATTAACTTGTTTCTTAGTGGCAAAAAATGCCTTGCTAATTGTGAAAATTTTTTAAGAATTATTTTATTTAACTTTCTTTCTTTCTTTCTTTCTTTCTTTCTTTCTTTCTTTCTTTCTTTCTTTCTTTCTTTAAATTTGACCAGAGAGGGACAGAGAGAGAGAGAGAGAGAGAGAGGAAGCAAACATTCAGGTTCAGGACTCAAACCACAGTCGGCTATATAGGAGTCCAGTGCCCTTAACCACCATGCTACCTGCTGGCTCCTGCTAATTGTGAAATGTTACATCACATTCTGAGGTTCCTCACTATAAAAATCTGGAAATAAAGTTTCTTGATTTTTTATTAGGATCTTATTTAAAGCAGATTTAAAGCTACAGCAAATCTCATTTATATGTGGGTGGATTTTCTGAATTATGGTTTATTCAGAATAAACCATGTTTTAAAGTTCTTATTAAGAATTAGCACCTACTCTAAATTAATTAAGTGTTCACAGTGTGGCTTCATTACATGGTTTGAAGTGTTTTGAAATCCCAGAGCACCAGACACATCCATATTCAAATGTAAGTGGAAAAAAAATGCACATTACAGAGCTAAATATAATAGTCTTCTGGATCACGTTCCTAATCATCTTTCACATCAGTAAAGTCCTTCAGGCTTCCCAAAGTGTGTTCACATGTCTTTCTTGAGAATAGGAAGGCTGATGTCTTCCCTTTTTACATATGAGAGAACAGATATGAACAGGATCAATGATTTTCCTAATGAAATGCAAGACTGTTATGGCAGATAGGCCCAGAACCACTATCTCTTGGATCAGACTTGGACTTGTATCTTCTGTCCGTTGTCTTTTTACTACACTTTTTTTTTGTAGTTGTGTCTGTTCCTCCAACAGTGTTAAGTATACATAATCAAGATTTGTGTTTCTTCTATTTGTTCCTGCTTATATATTTATTTCCTTGGTATAAAGCAGAGCCCAAGATAAGTGGCCTTTGTCTCGGAGACATATACAGTTGCGTTATTATAACATTATTCATCTTTTGATTATGTAGGCCCATTCCTCTTGAGAATAAATTTACAATGTTTTAATTGTCACCAGGGTATGTGGTAACTACTGACACAGTTGTAAGCAGATGTTAGTAGAAATTTCTATGGCAATACCAGGTGATGACAAGCATATCACAATACAGGAAAGGCTTTGAAATAAAATTTTTATATTCTGAATTCTCAGACTGGATCATAAAATTCAGCAAATAAGGATATTTCTTGCAATAAGCATTCTAACATCTTGTCGAGGAAAGGTGTGGTTATTAATTTCCCTGAAACTTAAGACACAGTTTGAACATTTTCAATACTAAGAAAATTTTTCAAGATTTTTAGCTTAATGTCCCCTTTCCCAATCTTATCTCATGAGCTCTAAATAGTTCTTGATACCAGGCAAATTAGTTATTTCCTTATCCTATGTTTATATCCTCTACATGTTGTTGAAAGTGTGTCTGTGCTTTCTTTCTCTTCAAATAACCACATTTTCTAAACTTAATTTTTAAAAAATATTTCTCCACACATCAATGTGCAGACACTAAATAACAATTTCATGTAGAATTTATGACAATTGAAAATTCTGAAAAGGTTACTTTCTTGAAAGAGAGAGAGAGATTTTTTGCTGTAGGGCATGTGTGCTCACTGAAGAGACTGAGGGAGACAGAGAGAGAGAGTGAGAAACTATCTGACCACACCACAATCCCTTCTCCATTCTTGTCTTGGGATTTTGGGCACACATGCACACATGCTCAGCATGAGTTTTAAGTCTCCAGGTTCGGGACTCAAACTGTGGTCAGCCATGTGGGATTCCAGCACCTTAACCACTACAGCACATGCTGGCCCCAGTTGTTCCTAAGTTCAATAAAAAAATGTGTATTTATTAGAACATCACAGTTTGCCCGATTTAAGCCTGTTTGTTGCTATTTCAAACAACTGCTGTGCTTATTCCACACACAAATCAATAGGCATGAATTCTGGTACAAATAATTCTTTTGGCTCTACAAGATACCTTTGCTAAACTGTTGGCTTTCTTTTCTGAAGTTGGTTAGTCAAAGCTTACTACTGAGACTTGTTTTGAACTTTTAACTCACAGAGGTATAAGAACTTTTGGGGGGGGTGCGTGCGGGTGGTCTTCTAAGGCCTCAATGTGCCTGCTGTGCTGCTGGGTCCTATGGAAAATGGAGTGGAGGTTAATACATACGACAAAAGACTCTAACCTCACTGCTGACTTCCAAGTTCTTCAAGCTTTTCTTGGTAAGTAGTCATTAATAACTTACTTACTGATAACCAGTTACTATGCCAGATGCAGAAGATATAATATGAGCTAACACAAGTAGGTGATTCAAGAGCAAATGGAAGGAACTATGTTACTCAGATCATCATATGAACAGAGTTAAAAACACATCTGTAGCAGGTACTGCGAAGGCAAGGAATATAGTTCAATGAAGGCATGTAGTAGATTTCATTTTAACAGGAAGTGACTGACAGCAAACATAGGTGTTGCTTCTAGATTTTTTTACAACAGAAAACAAGGCCCAATGAAAGTATCAAGTGGTGAGAGAAGGGATCAGAGGATTCTCTGATTTCCTGTGCAACGTGTAACTTTTACAAGTATACAAAATGCCTCTCAGTATAGCTCTCCCTTCTCTCATGGAGGAGTGGTGATCTATTGTAGAGACTAAGTTGGGTTAAGAAGACTTGTATAAAAGGTTGAGCTCTTGGGAGCCAGCAGTTAGCATAATGGCTATGTTGCTGGACTCCCACGTAGTCGACCGCGGTTCGCGTCCCGGACCCGGTGGCTTAAAACTCATGCCAGGCGCGTGTGCGTGCGTGCCTAAGATCCCGAGAGGAGAATGGAGGAGAAGGGATTGCGGCGTGACCGTCCCCCCTGGGGGGTGATTTCTCGCTTTTTGTCTCTATGTCTTTCTCTGTCTGTCTGGCGAGCGCATGCGCCCTATAGCGAAAATCTCTCCAAAAAAAAAAAGGTTGAGGTCTCAGGACAAGTTGAAAAATAAAAGATAAATGTAGTGAGAGACATAAATGAGAAGAAAGTGGGGGTCTGACAATGCTTCAGTGGAATGTAACACTCTATGAAGTCGACTCACATGAGAAGGTTCCAGGTTCTCCTCTGAGTATTTTCCTGAACACAGTGGGTGCACACAAGTCCACTATCTGGGTTTGATTAAAACAGGAGGTGGATTGTGGCAGGAAAAACCTTTTGGGAGTGACTGTCTCTGTCTCTCTCTTTTTTGCTCATCAAATAAATAAACAGACTTTAAAAAAGAGAGAAAAGAAAGGTAAAGGAAGAAGGGAGAGATGGGAGTAAGAAACATAAAAATAAATACTGGTCATAGACCTTCTCATTGTAAACTTGAATATCTAAATCTACATACCACAAGGGATCCGCTGTGGTGAAGACATCCAGCAGATGGTGATAAGGACAGATTAAGATTCACAAAAGTGTGGCGACTACAACAGAGATGGATGTGTAGCAACATCAGAATAAAGTGATCAGGAGTCTAAGTAAAAAGAGAACTGAGGGAGCAGAAATTTGAATGACATCTTGGAATGCTCTCAATTATAAGTGATTATAAAATGAGTAGTTTCTATCAAAGGACTACAGTTTTTGTAAGAATCTAGTCATGCTTGTCCTTTTACCTCTTTGATCACATCTCCTCAGTTTTCCCACTTGTATGTTCCCACTGCTCCAAATTTGATCTGGATAATCTCTTGTCAATTTCAACTCACACAGCCCAAAGCAAACTACACATTCTCTCCTTACTACAGAATCTCCAGCCCAGCATCCCCTGTTTCTGATAATGTCCCTGTGTAATCCCAAGCACAAAGGTAGAAATCCTTGAAATATGTTTTAGTCATCCTTGGGTGCTTCTTTCTTTCTTTGCACAGTCAGTTCATCACCCGGACCCATGATTCGTCCTTTGAGTGACTTTCTAGCTTGCCTCATCTTCTCATTTCATCTGGCAAAACTCTGGCCCAGGTCCACGTAGGTTCAGCCTGGCACATAGCAGAGCCTTTGAACTGGTGTTCTTCCCTCCAATTCATTCTAAATACATTTATTTAACGTTCCATAAATTAAAAATAAATATATCCCCTTTTTAAGAAGTTAAAATAGCTCAGTACCTTATAGCATCCTATATAAACTCTTCGCCTAACTTTAATGCCTCTCATAATGCAGCAACCTGAGTCACCTCAGTTAAGCCAGTGCGTCCCTCTCAGGCTGGGCCAACCTATACCTTCTACCTCACACATTTACTTACTCTGTCTCCTAACCAGAAAACACCCTGTCCTACCCTCTTAACCTGTAAAAGCTATATGTCTTCTTTAAGGAGGCTCTACTTTGAGATTTCATAATCTATTTAAATGCATTCCTACTAGATATGGTATACTTGTCAAACTTTAATTATGTGTATTATGAAATTAATTTCTTCCCAGTTGTTCAATATGAACTTAATTCACGTTAATTATGATTTTCCAAATTATATACCACCTCTGTGAGACTGGGTGACCCGCATTTTCTGGTTCTGCTCTTCTAAGAGGCTTCTTATGCCGCCTTGGTCCTATTTGACTTTTGTATTTAAATACTTTTAGATGCATCACACTGACGTTTTCTTAATTAAATGCTTTCATGCACTGTTATCTAAACATATTATGAAGACTCATTAAGTGAGAAACAGGCTGTGATTGTACACGGAGAGATTACTCCCTAAATTTTCAGTGACTGCTTGATTGGGTTGAGTAATTTTGTTTTTCCATCTTGTCAGGTTTCACCATGACTTCAGCCTGATAGAATACTATGGCTATTGGACTTTTGGATTTTAGCATGAGTGACCTAAATACATTCTGACTGACTAGTCTTAATGGATGTGAAATAGATGTTTGTGTGTTTTGTTGCTGATTGCATTTTGTTAGCTCAGTACTCATAATCAATATTTACCCTGAAAAAGATAATGTAGGACCAATAATGAGATACACTTTCCATGGGAAGACTAAGATATCATTCCTGATTTGTACATATTTAGTTTCACAGTGCTAAAAAAGTGCTTTGGTCTGAGTCTGGAGACCAACTGTACAACCTGACAACTGAGACTAATCTTGCATCGGAAAAAGGAAAAAGCTCCTCATAAGCCTCACTGTATTCCAATTGGAATTGACATCTCTTTCCTTTGGCCTTCACAGAGCTTTGTGCTTCTTTTTAACACTAGGAATGCCTGTATGGAGCGCCTTCGAGTTGAAGATAGCTTTTTATTTATTTCCATGTTCCTCAAAACCACGTTTCTACAGAGTTCTGGATATGTGATAGTTACACTGAATTGAACACAAATGAATAGCTTTACCCACTCTGGACATTAACATTTCAAGTAACCACAGCATTCTAAATTGTGGCTAAATCTTACCAAAGCACAGTTCAAACATTTTCAGGACATCGTAGCTATTGCCTGGGTAGTTCATTTTTTCGAAATATCTGATCGAAGGACTCATTTAACATCTCTCTTCAGTCCTTTTTTCCCTTTTTTCCCTTTTTCTCTTCTCTCTTTTTTCCTTCTACTTCTGAGTTCTTTCTTATGGTCTATTTCTGACTTAGAGCTTTCTATTAGTGAGTTGGTTTAGAAAGAGGAAGAATGAAGGATATTGCATCCATGTATAATCACATAATGGAATACATATAAGTATGTATGGTGAGAAAACAAATTCATAGTTTCCAAAACAAATCTAAGCACTCCAGTATAGCTCCCGATGGCCAGAACCTAGCCTATTTTTCCTGTCTGATTGCCCACTATTCCTCACAAGACAACATGAGCTAACGCTACTTACTGTACATGTCTGAATGATCTTAACCCCTTCTTCACGGTACGCTCTTATTTGAATATTCATTCAATCTTTGCATGTCTAAATTCAGTTTACCTTTCAAATGTCCTTTTCATGAGGCTTTTCCTCATACTCTCTCCCTCTCTACTCACATCCTTTATTCCCTGCTAATTGGAAATGAAATGCTCTCTTTTGAGAACTTTAATATTATTCATCAGCATCTTCCTTCTTATATTTATGTCATTTTCTATCTAGTAGTATAGGGGCTTTTGTAGCATCCCTAACCCCCTTTAAAGTAGTGTCCTATCTGATTTATTGTTTACTCTCCCAAGGTGCCTAGCTTTTAGACATAGCAGGTGTTTAAAAAGCATGTGATGAATTGCCAATAGAATTTTTTTCTTTACTTTTTTAAAGAATTATTTTATTTAACTTTATTTATTTATTTATTTACTTTAATTTGACCAGAGAGTGACAGAGTGAGAGAGAGGGAAAGTGAGAAGCAAGCCACCAAGTCCAGGACTCAAACCGCAGTTGGTTATGTGGGAGTCCAGAGCTCCTAACCACTATGCCACCCACTGGCCCCAACTAATAGAATGGTTTTCAGGAATCACACCATCTCTTGATAGATCCACTGCCCCATTTCAGAGACAAGGCCTAGTGGCTGGATAACACAGTGGTCAATAGCACGGACTCCGTTCTTATCCCATCTTTACCTCCTCCTGTGCAGTGACCTTAACACGCCACTTGACCTCTGTCTGTCTTTGCATTCTTATCTGTGGAATGGGATAACACTTGTTTCGACTTTATCGAGTTTAGAATTAATAAATAATGTACGTAAAGCACTTGGAACAGTATCTAGTACATAAGTAAGCATCACACAAACATTAGTTTAACCTCTCAGAGCAGTTTTCTCAGAATCTATTACTCATTTTTGAAAAGTCTTTTACTGTCATTTTTCACTGGTTTCCTGTCACATTGCTTTCTTTCATCCCTCTTAATTGCCAGATCCTGAATTATGTAGTGCTGAGTCATTTCCCCCATAGCTGTTTATTTCGTATTAAGTCAATTTCTAGTTTTCATGAGCCTCATATTACAAATAGCTACATTTACATGTACAATGCCTAGGCTAGCATTAGCATAGAGAGCACAGAGTGCCACATCTGTAATATGCACAGGACAAATGGGTTTTTACCAGTATGGCAGGGAGAGATGTGGGAGAGAGAGTATGTAGTAGAAGTAGTACTACAAAAGGAAATTGTGTATGTGAGCATGTTTGCGTGTGTGTGTATGTGTGGGTGTGTATGTGTGTGTGTGTGTGTGTATGTATAAAAGGGAGAGTGAGATAGGGCAAAAATTCATACTGGGTGAAAAACTAATCCTTCCACATGGAAATATTCTTCAAGAATCACAAATATCCAAAAGTATTACAGGGAGGGCTTCACCAGAGGGATATCACCAACCCGAACAACTCATCCATTTGCATGAATATTTATTTATGAAAGTCAACACCATTAGCATGCACTGCATATAACTGTATTGTTAGTAACTATCTTATTCATTTTTCATGAAAATTATATTACTCGGGAACCAGCAGTTAGCGTAATGGCTATGTCGCTGGATTCCCACGTAGTCGACCGCGGTTCGCATTCCGGACCCGGTGGCTTAAAACTCACGCCGGGCACGTGTGCGTGCGTGCCCAAGATCCCGAGAGGAGAATGGAGGAGAAGGGATTGCGGCGTGACCATCCCCCGTGGGGGGTGATTTCTCGCTTTCTGTCTCTATGTCTCTCTCTGTCTGTCTGGCGAGCGCACGCGCCCTACAGTGAAAATCTCTCCAAAAAAAAAAAAATTATATTACTCGGCTACTTTAGGAATTAACTTTAGGGAATAGTCATTGTTGACCTAGATGCATGTTTGCTATTGATGTCCTACAGAAGAACATGTATGTTGTATATCCTCATGTTCTCCTGTGCTCTGGCACTCTGGCAACCTGTACCACAAAGCACTTATTTATATATAACTTTGGATTGACTCTGTATGTGGCGATTTCATATTTAATGTGTGTCTCTATGTCTTTGCACTACAGTTAAACCTAACATATCAGTGGGGCCAGAAGGAGGAGTAGTGGTTATAGTGCTGGACTTCCACATGGTCAACTCTGGTTCGAGTCCTAGACCCAGAGGCTTAAACCTCATGCTGGGTGTGTGTGTGTCTATGCCCAAAATTCCCAAAAGGAGAAGGGACTGTGATGTGGCCATCCTTCCTAGGGAAAAATTTCTCACTTTCTGTCTCTCTCTGCCACTCTGGCAAGCACACGTGCACTATAGCCAAAAAAAAAAAAAAAAAAAAAAGTCTGTCTTAAAAAAGCAAAACAAAACAAAACAAAAACACTCAAGATATCAGTAACATTTCCCAGTGAAAATGTTAAAAGTACTTACATTACAAATCTGTCATAATATATTTTGAATTTTGAGTGCTTTTCCAATGAAAACAATTGCAGCACATGCAGTCTGAATAGCACAGGCCTATGTGACATCCCAGTTTTGGCTTCATTGCTAAACTCTGTAAACAAGTTCCCTCTATCTCCCAACCATTTAAAAAGCCAAAAAGCTGCTCTCTGCACATTCTTTTTCCAATTGACCCTCTGTCCTCCCACAAATAGATGATAATGGTTTGGTGTGGGCAAAGTCAAGAGGTACAGCTTTGGCAGATGTAATAATCTTCACCCCTTAGGCAGCCATCTGCCCCTTAGAGCCCATCTCAGCTCAGTGAACTGTCACTTCTTGGTGTCTTCACTTCCTGCACTGCCCACACACTTTAGACAGAGTGAATCTACAGACTTTATTTTGAACTTCAAAGAAAATGACCAAGTGAAAATACTTTTTTTTTTTGGCTGACTATGATACTCTTCATAATATTTCAAAAGATAAAACAGTTATAAGCAGTTATTTAATAATTTCCTTGACATGTTTTATAAATAAATGACATATTCAATACTTATCATCATGCTTATGCTCAAGTTTTTTTGTTATAAACAAAAAGTTTATTCAGTTCGCTCAAAAATATTGATAAAATAAATTTCAGTTGCAATTTCACACATACCAAAAATAAACTGATATTTGCAACAATGACTTAAAAATTAATGAAAAACTACAATGTCTTGAAAGACTGTAAACATTTTGCATATTAGTCAGACCTATTCGTTTAGGCCAAGTGCTTTTTTGATGACAGATAAATGAATAAATACACACTTGTGTAAACTACTTCAGACAATACCAAAAAAAGAAAGGTTTTGATTTGTTTTTCTCTTGTAAACAAAAGTTTATCATTTATAATCTTTTTTCTTTCTTTTCATTTTTTTTTTGTTTCACACACACCATCTGCCACTCACTCCCTACCAATTACTTTCCCTATCACCTCACTAACATCCATACCAATCCTTTCCACCATCACATCTTCAGATTTCTTAACCACTGCCATAAAGTGCAGACACTTAGTACAAATCGAGTGGGGATATACAATGTGTATCTTTTAAAGTTCAGGTCATTTTGCTTAACATTAAATCTACATTCATTCATTTTGAGTTGAATGACAGGATCTCATTGTTTCTTATAGCTGTGTAATAGTCTACAGTATATGTGACACAGTTTTTCAACTTAGACATAAGATTTTGGACACTTAGGTTGGTTCCACGTTTTAGCAATTATAAATAATGCTACAATACACAATGTGAATGGGCATATATCTTTCTGATTGTGTTTTCTTATTCTTTTGGTAGTGACCAATAAGTGGGATTGCTGGGTCATATGGAAGTTCTATTAGTAAAGTTCTATTAGTAGGTTTTTGAAAAATTTCTTTTGTTTTCCAGAGAGGTTGGACTAATTTACATTCCCACCAACAGTGTAAGAGAGTTCCCTTTTTACCACAGCCTGACCAACACTTATCATCCTTTATTTTTTTGGTCCTAACCATTCTAACTGGGATTAAATGATATCTCATTATAGTTTTAATTCTATTCCCTTATGACAAGAGGCTTTGAACATTTTTTTCATATGGCTCTTGGCCATTCATAAGTTTTCTTAGAGAATTGTCCGTTCACTTAATTTGCACTAGTTTTTAACTGGATTATTGTTTTATTATTATTATTGTTTGTATTATTGTTATTAATTTAAAACTATTTCCAGAAGACAGTAGAGGTTTTTTTCTCTGATACCTTGCAATGTTATGTTTTTTAGGGGCTTACTGATTTATTCTTATACCTCCTGAACTAGATTAAGTCTTCTTTTTGGAAATTTTCAATTAAGGATTATTATAATTTATTTTTATCTACAGATACATTACACAGATAGAAAAATAAAACACAATATTATCTGAGGTATAAAAATTTTAGACACTAAAAACTTCTAAATTTTATTACAGCCTTTTTATGGGTTATCAGTGGTTACACTCAAAATATTAATAACATCTAAGGACATTTTTTCTATTTTACTTGAGAATGTGTCATAAAATGAGCTATTTCTCCTGTAAGATTAGCAATCTCATCATCAATATTTGTCTCGTTAAGGAATTTTTATGAAATTATCAAATTGCAATTCCACTATGCTCTATGATATACATTTTACTTTATACCCATGCCAACTAAAATGGGCAATGAGAACAACGAAATGTAGATATAGTGAATTTTCTGCTATTCAACATTACTGAGATTAGGAATATTTAGTTTAAGAAAAGATTTCAATGACGTTAAGCTACTTGGTCAACTTGTCATGCATCTTCAACTTTCTCTTCTTGCTCAATCTGCTTCAGACAATAGTTTGAAGGACATATGTCCACAGGATCTTTACTGATGACTGGGCCAGGAGTGGACAAGAGACCTAAAACGAATCAGTCCATTCACTGGCCACCCACCAATTAATACCCCTTCTTAAGAATTTGAACTGAGAAGCCCAGAAGGACAAGGTAAGGTTTCCCTTTGACATTTGATAAAGGTTGAGGGCTAGAATCAGTGTTGTAACAAGTCAGAGCTCCATGTAAGCCAAAGTGATGGGGAGCTGGAACTAGGAGTCTTGAAGAAAAGTCAGTGCGCAGTGAGAAGAACAGAGCACATGTACAGCAGAGATGAATGACAGTGGAAATTTAGAGGAAGGAGAAAAATAGGCAGAGCTTCCAAGAGAGTCAAATATATTTCATGACATTGGATTTCATTGTAACCTTTCACTTAATGCTTTATCTATTGAGAGTTTTTTCTTTTTTTTTTGGGGGGGGGGGTGGTGGTTGCCATTTAAAACTAAACTGGGGAAAGTAGGCAGCATAGTGGTTAAGGTGCTGGACACTCCCGCATGGCCAATCATGATTTGAGACCCAGATTTGGTGGCTTGCTTTCCTGCTTTCCCTCTCTCTATCTCTGGTCAAATTAAAATAAAATTAATGAATAAATAAAATTAAAATAGATAATTCTTAAAAAAAGATTTAAAACTAAACTGTGCTTGACCAAGACATTAGTCAGCTAAGGCTAGTTTTCAGAAGACTAACCTGCATTCATGCTCATTATAGGAAAACTTCCTGGATTGTATTTGATTTAAAAAATCATTATTTCATTTAAATTTATTTATTTATTTATCTATTTTTATTTGACCAGAGAGGGACAGAATGAGAGAGAAAAAGTGAGAAAGTAAGCCGCCCAGTCTGGGACTTGAATCATGGTCAGCCATGTGGGAGTCCAGCACCCTTAACCACCATGCCACCTGCTGGCCCCCAGACTGTATTTGAATGGATATTGATGGTTGAGAAGGTTTTCTAGGATCTTGCCATGGTCAAGGTTTTTGGACACCAAAAAGAGGGGCAAGGAGGTTAAGTGCTCAGACATAGTATAGAAAGAGAAGTATGGGTATATTCTGCCGTAAGGAACATTCTGTTAGTTCACTGGGTGCTTTTCAACAAGTTTTCCCAATACCAACACATACAAAAAACTGGGCATAGTAACATGACCTCCATGAGGAAAATAAAGATGGGGGCAAGGGTAGGCTGAAGGAAGGTAAGCTGAGGGCTTTCTCTCCAGTTGATTTCCAACACCATTGCATCATGATACTGACCGCCTACAGAGGATGAGTCTGTGTAGAGACTCACCTTTCACCAGTACCTGTGCTGCAGAGGAAGCACTGACTAACCCGTTGGATTCATTTGTTAAAAAAGAAGATAATCACAAGTGTGTATGCACATATGCATGGTCCTTTTTTTTTTCTGAAAATATGTGCAATAATATAATGTGCTATTTAAAATAGCTTCTGCCAAATGTGCAATTCCTGTCTAATACCTGATAATTTTGGTCAAAACTGTGCTACAGAATCTGGTGTGTGTGGTCATATAATGAAAGACTAAATATAATTTGTCTATGCAAATGGTAGCAAAAGGGCCGAGCAAGGTTATGATGAGGATTTCCTGTTTGAATTCTGGTTCTCTTTGCACTTCAAATCACAATCTTAATGCCAGGCTATTTTGCACACGTAATTTTAGGTTATCTATTTACTATACATGTATTTACAGGAAATTGTCAATGTGTACTTTCTTCACCAGAGTCTAATCAGTCAGAAAACTTTTCACATACATAGAAAGCAGTATACATCTTTGACTTATTTTCTTCTTCTCTTAGATTTTTTTTTTTTGGGTCATATCAAAGCAAATTGAATAGACTGCTACATTTTGTTTTCTCTAATTTTTTTGTGTGTAAATATGTCATCATTTATAAATAAATGTAGTAAAGTAATTATACCCATAGCTATGGGCAATTATTAAATACTTATCTGAGTCACATAGCATGCTAAGTTCCTACCTTGAATTATTTCATTTAATGATGTCAACAGCCTTATGTTATAGTCTTCATTTTAATAGATTATTAACCCCATTTTATAGCTAAAGAAACTAAGGCTACCAGAGGTTTTATTAACTTTTCCAAGACTATCCAGCTAATGAATAACAGCATTAGGATTCAACCCAAGTTGGCTATTTCCAGGGTTTATCATCTCCACTGTGGAACCATACTTCTATACTTTTCCTCTGCATACATCTCCTATAACTGTAGACGATCTTTTTAAAAATATATTTATCTAATTTTATTCATCTATTATTATTATTATTATTTTAATTTGCTATAGGGTATGTGCACTCACCAGAGAGAGAGAGAGTTGAGGGAGTGAGGAAACAAGACAGTAGGTCCAAGATTCGAACTATGGTCAGCCATGTGGGAGTCCAGTGCCTTAATCACCACACCACCTGCCAGCCCCTAAATGCAGACAGTTCAAGCTGGAATTTGATATCTAGAAACCTGAGTCTTAAAATCATCACTTCTGACCTTTGAGAATGAATTTTAGCTTTCACAATATATTTAAAATCCATCTGAGGTCTCTTTAAATGTCTTGTGATCTTAATTACAAAACTATCTATGTCAAGGAAATAATCACAGGGGATATTTTTGATGGAGCCAGAGGTTTTGAGTTTAGGCATACATTGTATATAACAACAGTTGTTTATACAAATGCCCTTATTTAGAGAATCACTGGTTAATTATGAAGTCTCTAATTTTGTTGTTTTAAATTAGAGCATTTGGTATTCAGAATGAAACATGTTAATGCATTTGCTCAAGTCCCTTTGGATTACTTAGAAGTTTGATATTCTGTCTAAAGGAGTTTGTTATGACAGGGAGGTATGCAGGGAAGATTTTAAAAACATGAAATCTACCTTTTCTAAAGGAGATTCAATTGACTCAGGCCCTCTGCACCTGTGATATGTGTTGGTCATAAGAACAGCTTCTTCTGCTGTACCATGTGATTCAGGGCCTGAGAGGATCATCAAAAGAGCATTTTCTGGCTGGCCCTATGGGCTACTGGCTGACAGAGTGGGATCCTACATGACTGACCATGTGCTTCAATCTTGCACCCGACAGTTTAAAAATCATTGCTGGGTACACATATATGTGTGACCAAAATCCTGACAGGATGAAAAAATGGAGAATTGGAGAGTAATCATACCCCATTGGGGGTGCTTTTTCTCTGTCTGTTTCTCACTGTCAAGCATGAGTTCCCCCTGGTCCAAAAGCTGTGGGAGCGGGTGGAGATCCAAATATTCACGTGATACCTTTGCTTCCCTCCTGCCAGCTGGGCAGAACTGTGGAGACCATCTCCTCTTCCCTGTGGTGGTAAGAGTTTTGTACTGAATCAAGGTACCAAGGCTCAGGATTAAATTGTGAGTTTTGGTATCAGACACATTTCTGACTGATGCTATTATCCAAAAAGAAAAGACAAAATACGTGAGGCTTTAAATATCTTTTTGGAATACGTGCTTCCAAACTAGCAGCAAATTAATGGAATAATCACCTCTTCAGATGAAATAATTTATAACTTAAGAAAAAAAAGTAGTTTTAAGAAATAATGTGAAAGACTCCTTTAAGTCCTAACATTTCTGGAAGGTGTATATAGATGATTTTCATTTGTAGAACAAAAGCTCTTTTAAACAGGGCTCCCAGAGCCATCATTGATTAAATATTAAGAAAATAAATTTTTAAAAGTAAAAAAGAATATGCTTTAAAGTGAGGCTGACTTTCTTAGTGCCATAGCTACGTAAGGCTAAAATAGAGAAAGATCTAGAAGCACATGAACCTCTCAAGTGTGAACAGGTTAGCTTTGGGAAAGCAGATGACCACCCGTGTTGAAGCTTACTATAGCCTAACTTCTCTATCTTGAGTTTTCCCTACCAGTTAAAAGCTTATTACCCAATATTGACTTTCTCCTTCCAAAGTAAAGGACTCATCAGCTGCACAAATGAACACCCAGTATCAAGACTGCATTTCTCAGCCTCCCTTGCAGCTAAAAGTGGCCTAATTCTGGCTGATAGGATACGAAAGGAAACAGTTCATCAATATTCTATGTAACAGCCTCAGAGGAGGAGCATTTCTTTCCGTCTACCTGCTACATGGTGGCAGGCCTTCTTGGACGATGCATATAAGGACAACACACTAAAGACAAAAACATTCCTTCCGTCTCACAGTTATAAATGAGAATCAAAATCCAGTCACCTAAATGTTGGCCAACTTCAAGGAATGAACTGATAAAGATGTAAGTTAAATGACCCCATACACCAACTTGCCTGTTTTTCACCGTATTTCAAACTGAATACCTTTCACAAACGTTTGAGGACTGTACTCTTTGTTACCCTAAAAGAAGAATCAGATTTGCCCTGAGATGGCATGGAGCAACGAAAAATATCTAGCTATTCTTCATGGAGATGCTCTCCTCAGCTATTGCTTAAGTAAAAAAACAAAAACAAAAACAAAACTAGGGGAGGAGCAGGTGGCATGGTAGTTAGGGTGCTGGATTCCACATGGTCAACTCTAGGGTTCAAGTTCTGGAGTAGGTGACTTGAAAAACATGCCATATATGTGAGCATACAAGCCCAAATTCCTGGGAGAAGAATGGAAGAGGAAGGACTTTTGGCATGTCTTTCCCCCTGGGGGGGGGTGATTTATCACTTTCTCTCTCTAGCAAGAGAGACAGAGAGCAGGAAAGAGATTTTTGTCCTATAGCAAAAATCTAAAATAAATAAATAAGTAAATAAATAGCCAAACAAACAACTCCCCCCAAAAATGTATAAAAATTCAGTTATGCTTCCGAATGTTGGTATAGTGGATGAGTGTTAGGGGAGCAGAAGCATTGGCTGTAATCAGTTATGAATGTGGTGTCTGCATTAAAGTTTAAAACAGTACTAGGAATTGTCTCATCCAAGTGCCTTACACTTTCCTTGCTTTTGCTGTGGGTGCAGTCAAGCATGAGGAGTTGAAGTGGTGATCCTCCCACTCCATGTCTGGCTGGCAATAAAATGACGCTACCTTTTGCTACCTAGGAAACAGTAACTCGCATAGCACAGGAACTTTTCTTGTTAAAGCCATACTGGAAACCTGGCCTTAAAATAGTAATAACAAAAAATTGTGCTTCACTACACTGACATGCAATATCTTGAGATCTGCAGGGGATTTTCCTACCTGCTGGGGGTTATAGAGTGTGAAAAAACAGCTGTTAGCAGTTTCGAGAGTGGATTATTTTACAGATATTTTCATGAAAAAAATTCACATGCATTTTCGAGTATTTATTTATTTTTCATTTTCTTCAAGAATCATCTAAGAAATAATATAAATTTAGTTTCCTTCCTTTCCCTCCCACTGCTCGATATGACCTAAAGGGAACAAATACAGTACAGAAATAAAGTAAGAAGCTATGAGTTTTATAAGATTGGCATACAAAATTGCCATCCTTATTTTGTGCTATGAAAACAAACATTTTATTTTCTTTAGGAAGAGAAATCCAAACACACATATATACAAGAACACATTTCATTTTATTACTTTCACAAAAAAAAAAAAAATCTTTGAGAGCTTCATTTTCTCGTTCTCTTTTGGAATTAGATCCAGAGTTCCAGAACAATCTACATGTGATAACAGGACTTCAAAACAAAAATCTTTTTGGCATTTTCATACAATGTTTGGCCCAGATATCTCTTTGCAAAAAGGACACATCCATCGTTCTCATATATGAATGCAAACTACTCATACATTTAAAGACTATCTGTATACCTTAAAGAAAAACATTTACTTTTTATACAATTTTTTCTTAGGGTATGTATATATTTAGTGTGTCATGGCCAGTTTGAAAATTAAAATATTTTTTTTAAAGTTTATTTATTTCTTCCATGAGAGAGACAAGAGCGACAACATTCTCCTGACGGAGTCCTCATGCTGGAATCCACTCTCAGCTTCAGCCAGGATGAGGAGCACATAAGCACTGAATATGTACAGGGAGACCTTGGGACACAAACCCAGAACCTTCCCACATGGCTTCAGCCTCACAGAGTGTCTCATTACCACCACAGTGTCTAGCCCTTTCTATTTTTATCTCTTTGAAGTGACATTTTGTGTGTTTCTGGGTTTTTTTGTTGTTTTTGTTTTTGTTTTATCAGAAAAAACATAATCATCTTGTTTCAGGTCCAGTTTGCACCCAGTCAGCAGCAAGGCTTTCAAGTGTTTGGCAAACATTCCTCTCTAGGGGTCATTCCTGTCAGGAGCTATTTGCTGAGCAAAGCCCTGAGACAATGAGTAATAACCAACAAAGAATTACTGCTTCCATTTTGGAGCCAAACAATAACCCAAACCCAAACCAAAACAAGCAAACAAAAAACACTTCCGGTGGGTAAAACAGTTGTTGCCTCCACCATAATGATGATATTTATCTACTGATTACAGATTTGAAATGAAAATGTCCATCATGTTCTAACAGGCATTGTGGAATATCGGCCATGTTTGTAAGCACTGGCTAACCCTTTGGTCTGAGTAAGTCTGGTCCTTTGGGAGAACAATTGATAATATTCAGGCTTCCAATGTCATGGCCTAACTTAAAACCAGCCTTTTACCAATAGATACTTGCTTATAGAGAACAGTTTTGCAAATGTGGTTCTGGATACCTCAAAAAAGGTTCTCATTCTACAGCTTTCCTTCTCTCAGCTGTGATATATGTCTTCTTCAAGTTCCTTAATAAAAGTAAATAGTTCTAAGAAGCATGGTCACAGCCTTAGTATTTCCAAATGACAAAATGTGTGTGACATCTGGTCATGAGCAAAGTCCTGCAGGAATGGAGTAGCAACCGATAATGGAAATAAAGAATTAAGGCACATCTATTGGAGGTAAGGCTCTTAGATGGGTGAAGAGCCCAAATCCTAGTTTAAGCACACAGAATGTGTCTTCTTCCCATGCTGCTTGCTGAAATCCTTAACTTATCAGAGAGGTTCTATCTGCGAGGCTTTCTGCCCTGAATAGGTCCAGAGAGCTTCTATACCAGCTTTCTCCCTCCCCTCTCCTACCTCGCTGGACTTCTTTCTCACTTTGTTTATTGTACTTTTAGTCCCTATTTTACATTGCTCTTTGAGTAGACGACATAGGAAGCTGCCTATATGACTTCAGAGACCCTTGAGAGGCTCCCTTGCTCTACTATGCTCACTGGAAACCTAACTTGCACTGTGAGTATTAACAGATTTTTACAGAGGACCGGGGTCCTTTCTTTACCCTCTCCAGAAAATGAGTAATAGCTAGCAATTATTTTAAAAGTGAAGCTCTCTAAGGGCCTGCGGGTGGTGTGATGGTTGAGGCACTACCCATATAGACAACCACAGTTCGAATCCCAGACATGAAGGCTTGCTTTCTCACTTTCCCCTCTCTGTCTCTCTCTGGTCAAATTAAAAAATAATTTGATAATAAATAAAATTCAATAAATAATTCTTAAAAAAAAAAGAAGTGAAGTTCCCTATGAAAATACTTATTTTCAATTTCCAATCTCTCTCTGCGGATGATTTA
This sequence comes from Tupaia belangeri chinensis, assembly GCF_000334495.1. Lineage (NCBI taxonomy): Eukaryota > Metazoa > Chordata > Mammalia > Scandentia > Tupaiidae > Tupaia > Tupaia belangeri. The sequence continues at coordinate 1,131,245 of NW_006159804.1, read as the reverse complement.
AAAAAATTTTAAAATCCACCCTGAAATAAAGGATTTGGTAAAAGAGAAAGGGGAACCACTGTGAAGCAACTAAGAAATAGAAGGAAAAGGAGGTCTACTTTCCCAGGTGGCAGAAGAACCTGAAGAGTCCAAAGGAAGTCCTGGAGACTTTCCTCAAATATCCACTTATGCTGCAGAAGTCCCACCCTGGTTTGATCTGAAAGCTGTGGGGTACCTTCTAAGGTGTCTCACGTATGAGGTAGTTGTCTGCAGAAAGGTGAGGACCGTGGCTATATTTACATAAAAGGTTCATGGTGATTTTAGGTGGTCCTTAGGCAATTATCAGTCTTATTTCTGCTATCTTCAGGAGATCATTTTGCCTTTTTTCTATCTCTTTAAATCGTCTATTCTCACTGATCCAGCTCACCTACGACAGAAACAGCAAAGGGCAGAGAGGAAACTGATTGCTGAAGTGGGGGACAAAGGCACAAGGAAGGATGACAGGTGAAGATCTTGAAGTGGGCAGAGGAAGAGACTCTGCCTGTGGAGAGAGAAGCAAAAGCAGAAGGGAGCCCATTTCCTACTCAGCCAGCCTCGCTTTAGGAAGGAAGCAGCCCAAAGACATGCTCAGGTGGCCAGACTCTTAGTAAATTTGGTCCACAAACATTTTCATGAGCGAATCCTTTGTCATCTCATTAATACGCTCGTGCCCCACCTGGTTCACCAGATAGCAAGACAAAAACACCTTCTTGTGATGGCTGGTCTCGGGAAGGGCCCTATTACTTAGTGCCTTACTAGTTCAAGAAAGCAATTATGAAGCAATATACTTCAGTAGCCTGAACCCAATTCATCTACGTGGGAAGGTAAATTTCCTTATTGCCACCAAGATAAAGCTAAATATGAGAAGAAGAGACTTCCTCGCATTAATAACAATCTTGATACTGTGGTACTGTCTCCCTCTAACTAATTAGGTTTCAGAATGATCACACCTCTGAATCTTTTGGGTCCGACTTGGTATTAAGTCATTTATAATTAGGCATAAACTATAGCAAGCTTTCTATTTGTCTATGATTTATCCGTGGTATCAGGCATCTTTAGGAAAGTAAGCCCTTTATATTTCTTTTATCGGCAGAAACCTCATTAATTTGTTGTGTTTTTAATTTTTTTTCCCTGATAAGGCTCAAATTATTACCAAGGTAATCTTAGAGTAAGTTTCAATCAGCAGCCTCACAAGGGGAATGGTATGCAGGCATGTGGAAACACGGGCCCAGCCACCTGCAGGAAAAGCCTTCTGCTCATCCTCCTGCACAATTCGCAGTCTCCCGGGGAGATGAGGATTAGGTTGAGCATGTTAATTCAGGATGGAATAAAATGGCTTAAATCTTTAGGCAGTTCCATCCAGACCCAGATACGGCAGCATTCACCATGCAGCAATCTTGTCAGCGAGGAGACATAATGCACAAAACTGTCACTAAATTATATACTGAAGCCAGTTTGTATCGGTGGCAATAGATTTTATGATAGATCCTGTGCTGAAGCAGGGCACATAATTTATATCTATCCCACGTCCCTCGTCTCTCCTTGATAAAAGTCAGGAGGAAGGCATATTTGTATTCCTCTGTCCTCTGCCGAGGGTGTTTAACATGCTTATAGGGCAAATGAAGCCGTTTGGTTGTTATCTCCTGGCTTCCAGAAATAGTCGGCTCTGATAATGTGCCACTGGAGTTCTGAGTTACCACATAATGATGTAATGGCTCGGGGAGTACAGTGAAACCACAAACGTCCAAATGAATTGACACAATTTCCTGTAGAGAAAGCAATCTGAAAATAATAGGTAGAAATTCTGGCTCTTTTTACACTTAGAGGAGATGACAGTCATCAGGAAGTGGTGTCTGGGAGCATTCTGGTTGAGCCACACAAGTGAATGCTCACAAAAATGCTCAGGCTTTCCTGCGTGGAGGGTGAACCCCTCAAGTGTTGCTTATCAACCTTCTAGGAGCACATTGGGAGCTTTGGGAAGTAAATAATTGACACCAAGAATCACCAAGCCTTCCTGTTTTAAGTTGAGGCATCCCTTCAAAAGTTCACGAGGCGATGATGATCTCTTACTTCCTGTCTCTGCACCTGTCCTTTCCACAACTTGGAACGTGGAATTTCTTCTCAATTATTCTTCCTTTCTTCCCGAGTCTAGCCCCGACTCCTTCTCAGCCTTAAATTGCAGCTTTAACTTGTCCTTCCTTGAGATGTCCTCACTGAAGAACATCAGAATTTGGAGGAGTCTTCTCCATGTGCTTTTCAGCAACCTCACCACCTGTCTCCTCTTAAAGTCCTGTTCTTTCCACTCACTGGGGGCTCCGCAAAGGTGGACACTGTGTTTTATTCATTTATTCTTCTATCAGGAGCCTTCCCAACACCTGGCACATAGGTGATGATCAGCTGATACTTATTAAATAAATAATGAAAGAAGAAACCACAATTACTGGGTGTTACTTTTGTTGAAGTTTGTTAATTTTGGTTTTCCTTTCTAAGTGCAAAAAGATATCTACAAGTTGTCTCCAGAAGTCATGTGGATTTCAATTAGATTCATCTGAAGAAGGACACCATTAAAAAATGAAAGATGGAAAGAAAATCGGATGGGGATATTTATCACTTCCACCATCCCCACCGCTTCATTGGTGCATTGGCTCTGTCCCTCTATTGGAAAACCATAGTCTTCTTGACAACCTTCTACATCTTTGTGGCTATGCAGAGGCTCTCCTTGCACAGAGGCCTAATAGCAGTAACAACTTCTCTCCATTCCTGGGTGTAGGCAGCTTTATCATCTCTTACGGGTGTCCCTTAACCTATATATACCTTCACAAAGGTCTCCTCATTAATTTCTCTATAACCCCTGGCTTGAGAGTTGTCATTTGCTTCCTGCGGGACCCCCACCTGATGTGCTTCCCCTTCCTCATTCTGCCCGTCTGCGATCATGAGGAAGGGACTATGGTGGACCAACTAGAGAGACCACACAAAAGCCTTGTCACCACCACCACACCCCTTCCTCTGGGAGGAGGGCTCTATTAACACTTGCTGGAGCCACCAGACATACCTTTGAAGACCTCCCTTTGCTTCCTTTGCTAGAGGAAGTAAAAAAGTAAGAGCTTTCGGAAGATGTCAACCTGTCTAATTTTTCATTTATTCATGCAACACACATGTGTTGAGGCTCTGTGTTTGCCTCTCCAAATATAAATAAGAGTGCCAAAAAGATAGGTGCCATGAAGCTTATTGACTGAGAAAGAAAAATCAGACAACAAGCTAGACTTAAAATTTATAGTTATGGATCATACAAAGAGTGAGGAGAGCTCCAAGACTATCTGGTAGTTCATATAAGAAAATATTTCTTTCCTGTATACGTTTCTGTATTTAAGACACTGAATAAACATGATTGGGTATAAAAAATGACAAAAATTTTGCACTGTTATTAAAAAGCATAAGACACTCTGAGATTCCCTCTAAAATTGGAGCCCATGGCATCCACTGGTTTCACACCAGATCCTCAGGATAATCTGTATACAGTTGACCTGGTGCCCACACAGCTGTGCTATCAACCTGTTGCTTGAAGCTGGCTTGCACAAGCACAGTCAGATTACTGGTAGGTAAACTGATATATTGCATGGTCAGGAAAATCAGACATATCTTTGCATAGAAAAACAAAGAAAAAAATATGTCATGATTTTCCTGATGACCTAGTAGTTCCCCTAAAGGGCACTACTGGTAATGAATCTTATGATATGCTTGTTTCCTATTTTAAGAAAGGATTTTTTTTTAAAAAATCAAAACAATCCATTATTGCTCACTGTTCTGAGGAGATTGTAATCCACAGTGGTGGTGTCTTCAAATAAAAGGAAACTGTTTCTAAATTGGTATACGCAGTGATCATGATAAAGTGCTATCTACTTATTCAGTTAATTTTCCTTGAATTCATTCCACTGCATCTAACATTTTTGAGCAGACAGTCAATGATTGTTAACTGAATAAGTAGAGAGCCCTTACCATGATGCCTTACCCTGTGCCTAGGGGGAGGCAGAGGTGGATAGAGGCAAGCAGATCTTTGAGGAGTTTCCATTTTAATGGGGAAGATTCTCTAGAACTCCAGGGCAGGACACAAAGCAACCCACACTGAGGCAATTGCTGTGAATCTTGAGCAATATCAGGTGAGGAAAAGTGTCTCCTCCAAAACATTCTGCGGAAGCCTGAAGTTTCAGTGGAACCCAGGGTTCTTCCTCCACCACTGCCCCTCCAGCAATTCCCATAGGATATCTCTTCTCCTTCCAGATGCCATCAGAGAGCACCAGTGTTCATCTAGGTGATGTCAATTAGTGTGTAATGGAATGAGTCCATACGGACCCATGGAGCCTCAGAATGGCCCGGTAAGTGGCACAAAAGTATTCTTGACAGTGGGACTCTGAGGTGTTTCTATTTTGATCACAGTAACACAAAAAAGGCAACTTTCCACTATCCCACTCCTCTTCAGACAACATTCATCCTGTTGGAAGCCAGGAAATTAAGCTCAAGAAACACAAAACCCAAACTTCCTCTAACACTCTCTTCTGTCTCAAAAAACACCAGCTTGGGGACACCACAAATAGACATGTCTGCTTTTGCTAGACCCTGACTCCCTTCTGGCACGTTCTATTCCATTTAGTTTTGGTCCCTCAACATGTGTACCTGGTACTTGATGTTGAGTCTTCCTTGCAATCTCCCAGCATTTAACCTTTGAACCTTTCGATTCATCTCTCCTTTCTCACACCATGCCCTCAAGGCCCTGCCATTTGTGACTGAGATTGCAGGTGCTCATGGGACACCTCTCAGAAATAATTAGCTTCTAGAATTTTCTGAAGACCAATGCATAGTATAGTATCTTTAATCCTGACTTTTCATTGTAGTGCATTCTGACAGGTGGAATGGGAGATAAAATTTTTAGATTCAGCCATTTAGTAGTTCAATTATGTTCTTGTAGGTGTTATCCAAGATGTGGGTAAAAAGGTGTAAAAACAATCTTATGTCCAGCTTATGTCTTTCATGTTGAGAAAAATATGATCATTAGTCAGTGTCTTAGGAGACTTGTTTCTACTACTCACTCTGCCCCTGGTAGAGGACCTAGGAATACAGGTTCTCCAGATTCCCATTTCGTCATAACACTATTTTACTATTATGTTTTTTATGTGTGAGATAAATTCCAGATAAATTTATTTTTCTTTAAGTTTTTAAAAAAATTTATTTCTTCCATGAGAAGGAGAGAGAGAGAGAGAGAGAGAGAGAGAGAGAGAGAAAGAAAGGAAGATACAGAGGAGAGGCAGCACCTCCAAGAGGGTCTTGATGCCATGACACACCCCCAGATTCAGCCACTTTCAGATCATGGACATGTTCATACTCAGAGTACTCAGGGAGCTCTCTGGACATGAACCCAGAACCTTTGCATCTGAGTCAGCTGCACAGTGTCATGTTTAGCTGCTAACTCCAAGACAATTTTTGAAGTTTTAAAGCATATATGCTGTGTGCGTGTGTGTGTGTGTGTGTGTGTATGTGCCTGCATGCACACATGTTTAGTGCTATAGGATGCATGTGTTTACTGGAGAGAGAGAGAGAGAGAGAGAGAGAGAGAGAGAGTTGAGGGAAAGTAAGAAAGGACCCCTAGAAGGGATGGCCATACCATAATTCCTTCCCCACCCTCCTGTTCAGATTTTGGACATGCTCACACATACACTCATCCTTTTTTCAAGCCACTGGGTCTGGGATGCAAACAGCGTAGTCAACCATGTGAGATTCAGCTGCCTCAGCTACCATGCCACTGGCTGGCCCTAAACTATATTTTAAGATCAAAGGAGAATTGATTTTGTACCATCCACTGGTTTCTCCATTACCCTCCCTGGTCAGAATAGCCCATGTATAATGGAGACCTACAATTGCACTTGAATAGGGAGATGTGGGGATTCTGTTCAGCCTTTTCCTAAAGGTCTTGTTCAAGGAGGAAACTCTCTTCTCTTTTTTTCTAAGCTCTTTTAAGGAAAAAAAAAATGAAAGGTTATCCATATGAGGAAGGATTAAATTAGACTGGGAGTCTGATACTGAAAGAGGGCCAGTCCTAGCATGCAATACAGTGTGAAAACATCTTCCAGCATTTTGTGACGATAATGAGAATGACAACATCATGTATTTCTCTCAAGAAGCTCAAAGAATTTCATAGGCCTTGCATCAATCAACCTTGTGCAGGAGGAAGAGGGCAGGCACTAATATGGTATAAATGGCAGCTGCAGAGAGAGCCTTCACATTGAACTGCAGTTCTATAAATTGTTCCTGCTCCCTTGTAAGCAAACAGTGCTATAGTGAAAGAGAGGGACTGTGACAGTCTCAGGCCAGAAACTGGATCCCCTCGGACACTTCTAAATAAGTAGGTTCACCCAACTTTTATTTATGGCACTTTGGACAAGCACTTAGTAGTGATTCAGGAAT
>NW_006159804.1:1112972-1124740 GCF_000334495.1 Tupaia belangeri chinensis | reverse complement strand
TCTCATACTTTGCAAGTCATTCTTGAAGCCCTGATAATGTTTACTGAATAAAATCTGGTTTCCACCAATTAGTAATTACTGGATTTCCCCTTAGCCCTCTGATTGTCATTTGTATAAACAATTATCACTCCATGCTTACCATCTGAGTGCTTGTTCCTTGACTCTTTTTAATCTAAAAAAGAACCAAATAGAGTCTCATTGCCATTTTTAAAAATATTAATAAGTGCGGCAAAGCCTTCTCCTGCTTCTCACTTTGTAGGTTTCTTCTAATATTTCTCTAGTGGAAATATCTCATTCTCTACTCTGTCCTCTGACTCCTTTCTGTCCCGTAAGTCTTACTTGCTTTTTTCCTTATTATCAAAAATTCCTATCCTGTTCTCTAAGTCATACCCTCACAAACACATATATTATTCTAGTTTAAGAAGTAAATAAGTAGTGGGATCAGCAGTTGGTGTAATGGCTATGTCGCTGGACTCCCATGTAGTCAACTATGGTTCGAGTCCCAGACACAGTGGCTTAAACTTACGCTGGATGCGTGTACATGCATGCCTGAGATCCTGGGAGGAGAATGGAGGAGAAGGGATTGCGGTGTGGCCATCCCCCCTGGGGGGTGATTTCTCGCTTTCTATCTTTCTGCCTCTCTCTGTTTTTCTGGCAAGTGCACGCACCCTCTAGCAAAAACCTCTCAAAAAAAAAAAAGAAGTAAATAAGTAGTATGCTTGGCCATTGTAATTGTCCTCACTCACTGTAGTTGTCAATATTTTATGGGTTCCTATGAGGTTCAAGACATAGCACTAGTCAAAGAAATATGAAGCAAGCTATAGTCCTAGCCTTGGGAGAATTTGCTTCTTGAAATAAGTTGGTCTAGCCCATTTGGAAAAAAAAAAAAAAAAAAAAACAAGAACAAAAATACTTAAAAAATGAAAAGATAGCTTTCAGAACTTTTCAGAAAAGTGAGGAAAGACAGCTTATCTGACTTAGTAATGTTGATTAAAAAAAATTTTTTTAGTTGTTAAAGATAGAGGTCAGTCTGTTGAGGGTTACAGAAGATGTAGGGTTACCGAAGAGTGAAGAGGACCTAGAGGCATTGGGAGTAGGTCACTCTCCTCAAAAAAAATAAATAAATAAAAAAGTAACAAGAAGGAAACACAACATCCAGGAGTTATTCCAAGGTCAGAAGAGCCCCCTACCAAGTAAAAATGTCCTAGGTTGTCAAGGCAAGAAGGAAATGAATCAGCAATAATGAGAATAACGATGACAACAACAAATTACGTTTCCATCATCTCTTTTTCCTTGTTTTGAGGCTAAATTTTGCTCCCAGTCTTAGGTTTCCTGAGGTACCTCTAAAAAAGGAAATGGAAAGCTTGAAATAGGATTCGCTGCATTCCTTGGACCACAATATAGGTGTGTAATGAATGCATGGGAGAGGACAAATAGGTGTTTCCTATTTAAAAAAACAAAACAACAACAACAAAAACCCACACAGCTGTCATGCCTGAGTCCTTCAAGTAAATAAATTTCAGATTTGAGGCTGTCTGACCTCAAAGACATCTGCCTTCCAATCTGATAGTCTATGATTTATGATCTCATTTCCAACACACCCATTTCGACAACTCCTGCTAAGCAGTAACTGACGATGGGATCACAGTGGAAAAAGCAGGCAGCCAGGGACTGGTGGGTGACCATACAACTGCCTCCTAGGGAAGTGTCTTTCCCCTGAATGCTAAAGATGGCTCATTCCTTGCTCATTACAAAGCTAAAGAACTGAAAACTCTACTGCCCAAGGTAATACTTTTCCTAGAAATGTAGCTAGGAGCTACAAAATTAGAGAGCAACACTGACTCTTAAAAATGCTCTTTTTCTAGAAAGCATTGCTCTGTGTCCAAAGAAACTGCTTCAGTCCAACACATCCCTCAACAAGCTTTCATTCTTCTTGGGCATTTAAAGTTTATTTATTTATTTATTTAGTTAGTTAGTTATAGGGTGCATGTGTTTACCAGACAGACAGACAGAGGTGGAAAATAAGAAACACCCCAGGGGAGATGGCCACACCTCATTCCCGTCTCCTCTATTCTCTCGAGATTTTGAGCACACACACCTCGCATGTTTTTCAAACTGTCGGGTCCAGGACTCAAATTGCATAGTTGGCCACGTGGGATCCAGCTAGTGTAACCACCACACCACTTGGCTAACCCTATTTATTTATTTTTAAAAGTTTAAGTTATTCTTTATTTTGAGAGAAAAAGTGAAACAAGCACCCTTAATAGGCTTCAAGATGCTGCAATCCCCTCCCCTTCCCCACCTTCCAGCCAGGAGCTCTGCCAAACCTGTGGGGCGCCCAGTGTTCAGGTGGATGTGTGGTCTGAACCCTGGGCCTTTCCACATGGCCCCAGTATCGCTCAGTGGTTCCTTACCACCTGCACCACCATAATGGGGCCTAAAGTTGATTTATTTACTTAATTTTTTGAAGGAGAGGTTTTTGCTATAGGGCACGTGCGCTTGCCAGAAAGAGAAACAGAGAGACAGAAAGCAAGAAATCACCCCCCGGGGGGATGACCATGCCGCAAACCCTTCTCCTCCATTCTCCTCTCGGGATCTTGGGCATGCACATACACACGCCCTGTGTGAATTTAAGCCACTGGGTCCAAGACTCAAACCGCGGTCAACTACATGAGAGTCCAGCGACATAGCCATTATGCCAACTGCTGGTCCCCTAAAGTTTATTTTTTAAATTGATTTTTTTTTCTTTTTACAGACAAATAAATAAAATACATTATTCAAGCAGCTACTTCTGAGTATGGATTCCTTGACACATGGGGGACACTGGGCTCTGCATCAACTAGTAGAGTAGTAGTATTTTGGCACTTGGTAATTATTTTGCATGAGCAGGTCTTATGACTTACCAATACTTATCACTTTAATCATGTCCTTTTCTAACTAATTGCTCTTATGAAGTGAAGCCCCTCACTTGTTTGCGATAGCCGAGGGCACTTCTTCAGTGATACATACTAATTCACAGTGTCCCCAACAGGGGGATAAGAGTTTCCTGTCTCTTAACTTTCCGTCCACAGAGCAACAATGGGGAGGGGTTCTGAACAGTTAGTAATGTAGGCTTTTACCCATTTCCTGGAAAGGTACAACAAATTGCTGAGAGAGTAAATGAGGCCTTTGATAAATCAACTCAGTTTGACAGTAATGGTTAAATTCAAAATTGGATCATAAATAGCATTAAAAAGTAAGTAGATTCTGTCACTTTGATGTGCCAGTGGCTGCTGTGAACACCCAGGGGCACACGTTGTACACCATTTCATTCTAGAAAATTCTTTCGCAATTGTATTTAAGTTACTTGTAAGGCCTGGCTACTTATCTGGTGAAACTGTTGAAATACCGGGTGCTTCGGCATGCTAATGCGCTAAGTAACTGGATGCAATACAACTCACTGGATGCAATAAATCTGACGCTCTAGAAACCAGGGTTGGGAGAGCCACTGTAAACAAAATTGTTGCTTCCACATGGCTCAATGGGGCAGCTGCGCAAGCAGAATCCCAGAGCTTACAGGTGTAAGGCTCAGCTTGGCAGCCAACCACAAAATGAGGTGTGGTTCTCTCGCTTCCAAAAGTAACTTTTCTATCTCTATCATCCTTCTCCGACCCACCCAAATTACAGCTTTGGCTGTGAGAAAGGGTTGGAAGAATGACTACGTAGTGAACAAAATATATTTTGAAAGGTAATTGCCCTTTTTTTTTTTTTTTGGTTCTGCTCCAAGTCTGGCCCACTGAGCCAAAATATATAGAAATGACATAAGGCAGCCTCCTTGCAAAGCTGACCCATGTGTGACTCCTGCCTTTCACAGGCTGGAGATATACTCCCAAATACCCTGTTGTAGATCATATTCTAGGAAGTGCTAACTTTATCCCAACTTCTCAGAGATTCTCTAGAGGATAAGGAAAACACTCTCTGCAAACTCCGCTTCCTCTGGGGGGCTGCTTCCAGGAGAGGGTTTCATCGACTTCTTTTGGACTTTCATATTCCATTTGGGGGAATACAGAGGTCCTACCATTAGAGACAGTTGCTGCAAAAATTTACATCCATTCTCAGAGTAGCAAGTGGCAGATTATCTCTACTGCATCTGTCAGTTTGCTCAGCAAGTATTTATTTACTGAAAGCCAACTAGGTGCCAAGGGTGATTTTAGGTACTTGAGATAGATCAGTGAATACCTTTGTAGGTCGACAGGCATTAAAAGGGATAGTGGGAAAACAGATAGTAAAAACACATAATAACTAACTATGATAGTAGAGGACAAGGGCTGGGAAAAAATAAAAGAAGAAGACAGTAGGATTAGGTATTGGGATAGGGGTGGTTTGCAAATAGAATCAGGGATACTGGGTAGGCTTCTTTGAGAAAGTGATATTTGAGCAAAAGCTCGATGGAGGTGAGGTAGTTAGTGATTTTGCTGTCTATAGGATGGTTATGTCAGGAAGAGGAAAGAGCCACTGGAAAAGCCGTAAGTCAAGAGCATGCTCATCATATCTGAGGAACTTGTATGGAAACACAAGAGGGTAAGTGAGGGTAGGAGATGAGAGCCAAATCATGTGGAGTTGTGTAGACAAGTCCTTCTTAAACTTCAAAATATATATAAATTAACTGGGATCTTGTAGAAATGAAGGGTCATGGGAACCAGCAGTTAGCGTAATGGCTATGTCGCTGGATTCCCACGTAGTCGACCACGGTTCGTGTCTCAGACCCAGTGGCTTAAAAACTCACGCCGGGCGCGTGTGCGTGCGTGCCCAAGATCCCGAGAGGAGAATGGAGGAGAGGGGATTGCGGCGTGACCATCCCCCCTGGGGGGTGATTTCTCGCTTTCTGTCTCTATGTCTCTCTCTGTCTGTCTGGCGAGCACACACGCCCTACAGTGAAAAATCTCTAAAAAAAAAAAAAAAAAAAAAAAAAAAGAAATGAAGGGTCATATCTACTTGGAGTGGGGCTGAGCCGCTACATACCTCCCAAGGTCTCTGCCATCTGTTGTGTTGCTGTTCTGTGGCCCACACTTTATTTGTTTATTTAAATTTGACTAGAGAGGGACGGAGAGAGAGAGAGAGAGAGAGAGAGAGAGAGAGAGAGAGAGAGAGAGCGATGGCGAGAAAGCAAGCTGCCATATCCAGGCCTTGAACCACAGTCGGCCCTGTGGGAGTCCAGCACCCTTAACTACCACACCACCTGCTGGCCCCAGTAGCAGGATTTATGATTATTATAACTGACTTTACTCTGAATGAAGTGATGGTCCATTTAAAGATTTTGGGAGTGCTGGAAATAGACTGTGGTGGGGGGGAAAGAAGAGAAGTAAGGAATCCAGGTAGGAGGCTATTGCAATATAGCTAAGAAATGACAAGGCCTTGGATCAAGAAGGCATCAGTGGAAGCAGTTATATTCTGGGTACATTTGCAAGATAAGAGCTGTCAGAATTTCCAAACAGATCAAAAATTGTGTGTGAGAGAAATCAAAATGATGCTGAAGCATCTGATCCAAGTACCTAGAACAAGGCATGCTCATCAGTAGCGAAGGCTACACCTGGAGCATGTTTCAGGCGGTAGGTCAGGAGTTCCATCTGGTAAAGGAACTTAGAAGACTGGGCTAAATTGGGGATATGGATGAAGGAGTGGCTGATACGCAATATTCGAAGCCAAGAAACTTGATAAGATCATCCAGAGAGTAAACATAGATAACAAAGAACAGACCTGGAGGGGCCCTGCGACACGCCACCTGGCCATCTCCTGGAGTTCAGTCAGTGTGTCTCCTGTCCCCAGGAAACACAGCAGAAGTCTAGAAAGATAACTCTTTTCTCAGGTTCTTCTGGAAGCAGCACTTGTGGTCTGAGCATGTGGAAGTGCCTCTAATTTCCCCATGCCACATCTCAGTCATTCACAGAACAAGACTACTGTGCCTTATGCAGTGACATGGGGAAGTATGGAGGGGACATAAAGAGGTGCTTTCTTACCCTCTAGAACCTCAGTTTCATAATGGAGCTTTAGCAATCAGTAATGAATTATTATTAGGGTGGTCAACTACTTAGAGTCTCTGTCCATTTTGTTGAAACACATCCAGAAGAAATGTCCACTTGAGGTGACCACGTAGACATTTATTCACTCATTCAACAACAATGAGCATCACAGTGCGTATGACTGGCCTAAACAACATGGGAGTTACGGAGAAGAATCATCTATCCCTGACTCCTTTGGTACCCTGAAAAGCTGAACTTGACTTAGTATGCTCCAAGGTAATATTGCTCCTGGGAATCTATCTTAGAGCCACATCTCAAACTTGACATTCCATCTGGCCAAGCTCCTGTTGCAGATACCTCTTTCCTACTTTTTTTTTTTTCCTTCTAACTATTCCCTTGTTAATGAGACTTCAGGTTGATCTATTTTCCTAAATTACATTCTTGGCTCAGTTCAACCCGTGCATAAGGCCAGCTGAAGATCCCAAGACCCAGGGAAGGAAAAACTGTATGCTGCCTGCTTATTTAGGATGAGAGATGGTTAGGTACTTGTCTCAAAAACATTGGGGCATGGGACCAGCAGTTAGCATAATGGCTATGTCGCTGGACTCTCACGTATTTGACTGCGGTTCACGTCCTGGACCTGGTGGCTTAAAACTCACACCGGGCACGTGTGCGTGAGTGCCCAAGATCCAGAGAGGAGAATGGAAGAGAAGGGATTGTGGCGTGATCAACTCCCTGGGGGGTGATTTCTCGCTTTCTGTCTCTCTGTCTCTGTCTAGCGAGTGCACACGCACTATAGAAAAAAAAAACCCTAAAAAATTGGGGCTTAAAAGATATCAATATTGTAAGATTGCATAATAAATGAATCAGGGCATGTATGTGTGAATATATATTTTGATATAAACATAGAAGTAAACTATTAATAGCATAAATACGCATGTAACATATATAGTATATCGGAATCACAGGTATAAGCTGTGTAGATAACAGATCCATTCTGCCTGACATCTTTTTTCCCCCGAGGGGAGAAGACTGTCATTCCTTGATATCCACCCAAAGGTTAAGTGTGTGCCTCATAACTTCCCCATTTCTATTAATAGTCCACTCTGGGTCTCTCATCCATGAATTTATCTATACCTTTTCTGAAGCTATTGACATTTTAGAATGTACCTCCTCCTGGGGTAATGACATAGCATTTTATGCATCACTGGAAAGTGACAATGGAGAAGGTATCTGTCAAGGCCTGCCTTGGTTCCTGCTCTCGCCGCCCACCTCTCTCCACTGCAGGAGATACATTCCTCCCACATATAGACTAAACCCCGCTCCAGGCCCTAGCATTAATCTCAAGGATTTAAAGAGGTCTCTTAACATTCAGTGACAGGAGCCAGGCACCTGAGTCACCAATTCTGATAGATCTCCTGACCTTCTATAAAAGACCTTCTGCTTTGGTCTTGAGTTCAGCTTACCACTTGGTACTCCAGTTCTGGCAGCATGATCCTTGTCTTGCATATCTAGATTTCCAACTTAGTAAACCACCCAATACCCCAGGCCCTCTAGGAATAGTCTCTGCCTTTTTTTTTTTCCTGGAGTCTTTGTGCACTTGATGGGCCTCCTTTCCCTGAACCCTGGGGTTGCCAGTTTTCCTGATGCTGCATATCCATATGTCTGTCTGCTTTGTATAGCTCTCTTCACCTGTCAAGACTGCAAGATATTTGGTATATTTCCTTCTCCACTCACTGCTTGCTGGATCCACCTGCTGGATTCACCTGTTGCTGAAGGTTTTATTATGTGGATATTATGAGAAATGTATAGATATTTGCTCTACCATGTACACACATGCAATAGACATAAAGAATATAAACCATATTGTTGCTTACTGCTGTGTTACATACTGTCTGTCAAAGGGTGCCATATGCAATGTGGGAAAGGTAGAGCCCATCACAAGGTTAAAGGCACCCCCTGGAGTTGCGCTGTGCAGCAACTCTTGTGCTAACCACTGTTTGATATCCTGACGCTATAACTAAAGGATTGTGCTTATGTGAGTGGTTATCAGCATATGCATCAATATCAGCTTTTAGGTGTACTGATGTTGACTGAAAGCCTGGAAATGCTAATTATAGCCTAAAAATAGGGTCAGATTTGAAAAAAAAAAAAAAAAAAAGATGAGGCAGGATGCCTAACCTCAAATACTTGATACAGTTAAATAATTTAATAGACAATAAAAACAAAACCTTTCCTAATGGAAGCATGAGGACAGGCAAGCTGCTTGGCCAGGACAGGAGGCTTAATCCTAAATGATATAGTACAAAATTCAGATCGCAATGGCTCTCACAGCATGTGTTACCTGAGGGTTGCTAGTGCCCTTTCTGCTCTCAATCACCTCCTCTTACCTACCAGAGATTCTGGCTTCTCACCGTTTAAATCAGGTTTTAGGAGTAGTTAATTTGCAGTCCAATTCAACTGCCTCACTTTCTCCTCTACCCTCTCCAGAAAACTTTATCTTGGAAATCTATTAAATAGTCAGTTTAACACGAATCCGTATTATTGACTTAATGACTCATGTCAGTTTCTGAGGGGATATACTGGATTGCTGGAAAAGTCATGACACATTTTTTGCATAGAAAAAAAATACATCATTCCTTTTCCAACAACACACTATTACTGGCCAGGAGTGTGGGAGAAGGAAGGGGGAGACAATATGACAAGTTACGGGGACAGCCTAATATCTTTAGCAGGATGGGATACTGGACATGATCTGAGGGTAGGAGATGCGGGATCCCAGTTGAGATGAGACTACACACAACTGTGCAGGCTTGGTCAAGTCAGGCTTCAGTTCTGAGTATCTGCCCTTTCAACTGAAATGATAAGGGGAGAGATGATTTCTCAGGCATTTGCTACTGCTAAGATTGTACACGATTAATCTGGAAGTTGACAGACCAGCAGTTAGCGTAATGGCTATGTCGCTGGACTCTCATGTAGTCAAACACGGTTCATGTCCTGGGCCCGGTGGCTTAAAACTCATGCCGGGCGCGTGTGCACGCGTGCCCAAGATCCTGAGAGGAGAATGGAGGAGAAGGGATTGCGGCATGGCCATCCCCCCTGGGGGTGATTTCTCACTTTCTGTCTCTCTGTCTCTCTGTCTGGCAAGTGCACGTGCCCTGTGGCAAAAACCTCTCCAAAAAAATAATAATAATAAAATAAAATCTGGAAGTTAAAGCTTTTATGCATGGAGTGTCAGAGTGGTGATCCTTGGACAGCAAAAGGACATAGGCTACACCGATGCTAAAGAAATCCCCAAAATGGGTGAAGAAATCCCCCAACTCAACACCACCTTCTCCATAATACTCCCCAAGGCAGTTCTGAAGGAAGATGAGCACTTAATTGCAAAGCAGGCCTCACACAACAGCATGCCTAATTGAAAAGGTAGTTTCACAGGCACCATTTACACTTCAAAGAAATGAGAAGCTTTACATGTTGGCATTCATTCAAAAGGTAATACTTGTGAATACCTTGTATACAATCAGATTTTCCTCTCATAAATTAGATTATAATATACTTGGTTAATTCCAGCAAGGTATTACTATCATATTAATCTGAGTCATAAAAATAAAGGATTTTTTGGCTCTTATTCAACTCTTTAAGAGCCAAGTACCATATGGACGGTGGTGTCAGAGGAAGTATGAGGTTCATAGATGATTCTCCATGCTGAGGTCGAGGAAATGCAATCTGGTTCTTTTAGGTTCACTGAGGTCCTCTGTCCTTCAGGGTCAGCTCAAGTCCCGTTTCTCCTTGAGCAGCCCTCACAAAGCCTGCCTGCAGTCTCTACCCCTCCCCTCTCATTTCCCGATACTGCTGCTCCTCTGCATTCTGGCCATTTTATGATTTTGACTAATCATCTCATATATGTAAGTCTTGGCACTTCAGCTAGCTTGAAAATTCCATCAGACCAAGATTCCATGTTGCATTTCTCTTTGATCTCTGCAAAGCACTGGAGGCTGGTACATATAAAGTGCTCAATAAACAGGTAGTCAACATAATTAATTTCACAGACTTTTGACAGTGTCCTTTGGGAGATATATAACAATGGCTAACAGAATCCCTGCTTTAAAAGCATTTATAAAGCGAAAAGACAATGTTTGCAGTAATCACTGGGAATAAAGATCAAAACATTTTGCAATCGCAGAAGAGAGCAACATGTTTCAAAAAATAAGCTACGTCAGTGGTTCACAAATGGTAGCATGCATTGGAATCACCTGGGGGGTAGATCTGGCAGGGCCCCACTTCCTGTTTCTTACTGAGTCTGGCTAAAGCCTGAACATTTGCATTTCTCACTAGTCACCAGGCAACTTTGACGTTCATAATGCCAGAGCGATACTTTAAGAATTACTGGGCTAAGGGATAAATGAACCTGAAATAACCTCAGCAGCTATTTTTACCTTTTTATTTTAAAGAATCACAGAAGGACACTGTCGAATAAACTGTTGGGTAAAGGTGCAAAGGTACAGACAGCATCGTACACAGTATTTAGGCATGGAAAATAGCTGTATAGAGAGAAGAGGTTACCAGAATTCGGAGACGTTATTTTGGAGGACGTCAACGTCATGCCGGGGAACCCGGATGATTTACTAGTCTGTAGAGAATACGGGGAGTGTGATACATGGCTCCAAAAGAGGCTGACAACAGGAGGCGATGGCAGGATGGACTGGAGGGCTTGATAATTAAGCCGCTAGACCAAGCTGTCTTTATTAAGGGGAAACCAAAATAGAACTGAGACATGTGTTCTTCCAAAAGTCACTCCATATGTTTCTGAAGTGCATCTGAGTAAGCAGGGCAGAGGCCTCGATTTGACCACTGTGCAGGGTCTGGGGTTTTACTTTTATCATCACATACGCAGCACGCAGAGGCGCCCCAGCATCTAGCACATGCTCCTCACACTTCCCCTTGAAGGACTGTAACTCTGAAATTAAGATTTCGTCCAGCACTAAATACACAGGGTGAGATGGTTCTCTCAGTTCAAGTCAGAAACTATCCAGAACGAAACTAGATCTGCAAAGCGGAACTGAAGAAGAGAGAAGTATCATAACTGCGAATAGAGCTGTCTTTGAAAGAAAAAAATTGAGTTTCGGCTCTGTCTCCCACGATAAAAATAGCCGCAGGCACTTTAAAAAAAAAAACTATTACTTTAATTTTATTTATTATTATTATTTAATTTGCGATAGGGCACATGCATTCACCAGAGAGAGTTGAAAGGGAAAATGAGAGAGTAAGTCACCAGGTCCAGGATTTGAACTGCGGTTGGCCGTGTGTGAGTCCAGTATTTTAACCACCATGCTACCTGCTGGCCCCAGTAGCAGACACTTTTTAAAGTATGATAAATGCATTATTTATTCTTCACTAAAGGAATGATTACTTCTAAGAGAAAACCAAGATACCGAGAAGTCAAGAAATGTGATGAGGTCACACAGCAGTGAGAGGGGAA
Source organism: Tupaia belangeri chinensis (assembly GCF_000334495.1). NCBI lineage: Eukaryota > Metazoa > Chordata > Mammalia > Scandentia > Tupaiidae > Tupaia > Tupaia belangeri. The sequence continues at coordinate 1,113,262 of NW_006159804.1, read as the reverse complement.
GTCAGAATTGAACTCAGAAAGTCCAAAAATTGGCATTTCTGTGTATATATGTGTGTTTGCTAAAGGGTACGTGCACGGGAGAGAGAGAGAGAGAGGCATGGGTGGGGTGGGGATGGGATGGGAAAGCAACCCCCAAGGGTGATGATCGCGGTGCAATCCCTTCTCTGTTCTCTCGATTTTGGCCACACATACACACGTGCCATCATGTTTTTGAACTAGCCTGGTCGAGGACTTGAATTGCGTATGGCCATGAGGAATCCAGCTGCCTTAACCACCACACCACAGGCTGG
>NW_006159804.1:1110376-1112170 GCF_000334495.1 Tupaia belangeri chinensis | reverse complement strand
AACCTGGGTGAAGAAATCCCCCACCTCAACACCACCTTCTCCATCATACTCCCCAAGGCAGTTCTGAAGGCAGATGAGCACTTAATTGCAAAGCAGGCCTCACACAACAGCATGCCTAATTGAAAAGGTAGTTTCACAGGCACCATTTACACTTCAAAGAAATGAGAAGCTTTACATGTTGGCATTCATTCAAAAGGTAATACTTGTGAATACCTTGTATACAATCAGATTTTCCTCTCATAAATTAGATTATAATATACTTGGTTAATTCCAGCAAGGTATTACTATCATATTAATCTGAGTCATAAAAATAAAGGATTTTTTGGCTCTTATTCAACTCTTTAAGAGCCAAGTACCATATGGACGGTGGTGTCAGAGGAAGTATGAGGTTCATAGATGATTCTCCATGCTGAGGTCGAGGAAATGCAATCTGGTTCTTTTAGGTTCACTGAGGTCCTCTGTCCTTCAGGGTCAGCTCAAGTCCCGTTTCTCCTTGAGCAGCCCTCACAAAGCCTGCCTGCAGTCTCTACCCCTCCCCTCTCATTTCCCGATACTGCTGCTCCTCTGCATTCTGGCCATTTTATGATTTTGACTAATCATCTCATATATGTAAGTCTTGGCACTTCAGCTAGCTTGAAAATTCCATCAGACCAAGATTCCATGTTGCATTTCTCTTTGATCTCTGCAAAGCACTGGAGGCTGGTACATATAAAGTGCTCAATAAACAGGTAGTCAACATAATTAATTTCACAGACTTTTGACAGTGTCCTTTGGGAGATATATAACAATGGCTAACAGAATCCCTGCTTTAAAAGCATTTATAAAGCGAAAAGACAATGTTTGCAGTAATCACTGGGAATAAAGATCAAAACATTTTGCAATCGCAGAAGAGAGCAACATGTTTCAAAAAATAAGCTACGTCAGTGGTTCACAAATGGTAGCATGCATTGGAATCACCTGGGGGGTAGATCTGGCAGGGCCCCACTTCCTGTTTCTTACTGAGTCTGGCTAAAGCCTGAACATTTGCATTTCTCACTAGTCACCAGGCAACTTTGACGTTCATAATGCCAGAGCGATACTTTAAGAATTACTGGGCTAAGGGATAAATGAACCTGAAATAACCTCAGCAGCTATTTTTACCTTTTTATTTTAAAGAATCACAGAAGGACACTGTCGAATAAACTGTTGGGTAAAGGTGCAAAGGTACAGACAGCATCGTACACAGTATTTAGGCATGGAAAATAGCTGTATAGAGAGAAGAGGTTACCAGAATTCGGAGACGTTATTTTGGAGGACGTCAACGTCATGCCGGGGAACCCGGATGATTTACTAGTCTGTAGAGAATACGGGGAGTGTGATACATGGCTCCAAAAGAGGCTGACAACAGGAGGCGATGGCAGGATGGACTGGAGGGCTTGATAATTAAGCCGCTAGACCAAGCTGTCTTTATTAAGGGGAAACCAAAATAGAACTGAGACATGTGTTCTTCCAAAAGTCACTCCATATGTTTCTGAAGTGCATCTGAGTAAGCAGGGCAGAGGCCTCGATTTGACCACTGTGCAGGGTCTGGGGTTTTACTTTTATCATCACATACGCAGCACGCAGAGGCGCCCCAGCATCTAGCACATGCTCCTCACACTTCCCCTTGAAGGACTGTAACTCTGAAATTAAGATTTCGTCCAGCACTAAATACACAGGGTGAGATGGTTCTCTCAGTTCAAGTCAGAAACTATCCAGAACGAAACTAGATCTGCAAAGCGGAACTGAAGAAGAGAGAAGTATCATAACTGCGAA
>NW_006159804.1:1108567-1110337 GCF_000334495.1 Tupaia belangeri chinensis | reverse complement strand
TCCTACGATAAAAATAGCCGCAGGCACTTAAAAAAAAAAAACTATTACTTTAATTTTATTTATTATTATTATTTAATTTGCGATAGGGCACATGCATTCACCAGAGAGAGTTGAAAGGGAAAATGAGAGAGTAAGTCACCAGGTCCAGGATTTGAACTGCGGTTGGCCGTGTGTGAGTCCAGTATTTTAACCACCATGCTACCTGCTGGCCCCAGTAGCAGACACTTTTTAAAGTATGATAAATGCATTATTTATTCTTCACTAAAGGAATGATTACTTCTAAGAGAAAACCAAGATACCGAGAAGTCAAGAAATGTGATGAGGTCACACAGCAGTGAGAGGGGAAGTCAGAATTGAACTCAGAAAGTCCAAAAATTGGCATTTCTGTGTATATATGTGTGTTTGCTAAAGGGTACGTGCACGGGAGAGAGAGAGAGAGAGGCATGGGTGGGGTGGGGATGGGATGGGAAAGCAACCCCCAAGGGTGATGATCGCGGTGCAATCCCTTCTCTGTTCTCTCGATTTTGGCCACACATACACACGTGCCATCATGTTTTTGAACTAGCCTGGTCGAGGACTTGAATTGCGTATGGCCATGAGGAATCCAGCTGCCTTAACCACCACACCACAGGCTGGCCCAGCATTTATGTCTTTAACCACTACAGGTTAGTACTCTTGGCTGAGTAAGGATCCTGCGTTTGAAAAATAGTCTAGATTTGCCTCAGACCTTCTTTCCTCTGCCCTCCCTTTCACCCTTTCTTCAAATTATCCAGCCTCTATGCAGTGTCAAACCCTACACACACAGACTGAAGCTGCTTTTTTCAAAGCTGAGCAAAGAAACTGTTTTATTTTTTTAAAGAGGTTTTTGCTATAGGGCATGTGTGCTCGCCAGAAAGACAGAGAGAGACAGAAAGAGAGACAGAAAGCCAGAAATCCCCCACCCCCGGGAGTATGGCCATGCTGCAATCCCTTCTCCTCCATTCACCTCTCAGGATCTTGGGCACGCACGTACACATGCCTGGCGTGAGTTTAAGCCACCGGGTCCTAGACTCGAACCGTGGTCGACTATGTAGGAGTCCAGTGACATAGCCATTACGCTAATTGCTGGTCCCCAAAGAAACAGTTTTAAGCAGGGATATAATTCCAGCAGTGATTTATACATGGCGTCTTCAAAAAAGTTTATGAAAAAATGTGTATTATGAACAGACTATGCAGGAGTTTCACAAATGTGTTGCACCATAATAAACTCATACTGTAATTCCATTTTTCCACGAAGTTTTTGAAGTCCCTTTACATACATGAGCGGTATGAAGAGTCTCCGAAAAGATCAAACCACTCTATGGGACTACCCTCTTGGAGGGCAGCTTCGGCTCCATGTAATAAAAGTGCAGGACCTCATGCCCAGCCTCATTCAGTTTCCTGTCACAAATCATTTTAGGCCTTTCTGCAATGTCAAATACGGTCCAAACCCCCTAGAAGAAGACAGTATAAAGACAGCTTTCATATAATTTTTTTTTGGGGGGGGAAATCTTAAAACACATTCATCTGAAGCCTTCCTTCAATTCTCCCATGGTATGCTAACCTTTATTTGCAGTTTGTGAGATTCATGTCAAAAGCTTGCTGTAGCCCGAGGTTTAAACTAGAGAGATTCTGACTTGGTCCTGAGGCAGGTACCTTTGTAGCTTTCTAATCCCTTTCTCTGCAGTTCAGGGGCTTTTAAGAGAGGTTGGTGATGTTCCCTGCAGAGGATTTTCTGTCATTTCATGGGCA
>NW_006159804.1:1079848-1108256 GCF_000334495.1 Tupaia belangeri chinensis | reverse complement strand
TTAAGAACTGAAGCTTAAATCTCTTTACGTTTTGCTTAATTGCCATTATTGGCCTAATTGCAGGTACAGGGCTCAAAGAGAATGCATGTCACTTGCCATCTGTAGCCGGAAGGTACTTGAATCAAACTGAATCTGTTCAGGATGCAAAAGACACTTTAGCATATGCAGATGCCTGAAATGGCTTTACAGACCCAAATCCTTTTAATAAGCTTAAGACAGGCCTGAATTTATGTAAATGTCTAATTCTAAATGTACGTATGCCTGGTAGTAATGTTTACCATCTGTCTGACACTGCCTGTTGAGGTAATTGTCAAGCTACAGTATGACATATGGTGCACATATTTGGACCTTAAATATAACAGCCTTGGCATGAAACAATTGGAAACCAAGATTTAATCTTTGGTATCATTCAAGTTGGAGTTGAACAAACAGACAGTTCTGGGCTATTACTGTTTTCTTCCTTTATGATAAATACTCCTCTGTAGGCATGCCTGAGAACAACATTGGCGTGGCAGGCCTGGTTTCAGCGCACTGCCTTTTCCTTGCTCTGCCGCTGGTACGTAGAAACCCAGTTGGAATAGCAATTCTGCAGTGGAAGCCAGAAGCCATTCGTCGGCCCGGCAGCATCTGGTCTCAGCCAAGTAATACGAGTGTCCCACTTGACAGCCCAGAAGAGCTGTTGCCTTGGAAGGAAGAGGCAGGACAAGACAATCACAACTGCAGCTCATTTTTCTAGTCTTTATTTTATTTTTCTATGTTCTCTTGTATCTCCATTCTATTCTGCTTCCCAATTTAGTTTTCTCATCATTGTGTCCAATATGGTGGGGTCAAGGGAAGGGAGGAAGAGTGGGCGGAGGCTGACAGCTCCAGAATCCCCCTAATGCCTTGGAGACATGCTCATGGCTCCAAGAGAGGAGAATAGCACCCTTTTCAAGTTATTTTGGTTAAATGATAGAGACCTTAGAGTGACAAATATCTCAGGCGCTGTGCCCTTTTTTCTTTAAATACTAGCAGCACTGTAGCATTAGATACAGCTGTGTAGCTGCCTAAAGCCTGACTTGAAAGACCTACTTTATGCTTGGATTAGAGGATGAGTGTAGCTATTGTCGTTGCAGTCGCTGTCTGGATCTAAAGCGATGTAAATATGGCAACAGGAATAATGTAACTCTTGAAGTAACGTAAGTAAGAATGCGGTCAATGCCTCTTCTCAATGGCTATGCCATGTCATTATACACAGCACTCCATACAATAATAGCTCCCAGTGTAAAGTCAACATGGACACTCTCGAACCCGCTTCGATCCCTGGGCTGCACTGCCTTTTCACGGGGAATTCTGGAGGAAGAACAGAATATTAATAACGATGTGCATGCATGCACGTGTGTGTGTGTATAAATGCCTGCATAGTTTAGGAGGCCTGGCCAACTAAAATGACAACACACGAGGTCAGCCACCAAGATAACTCAGCCTTGGATTCTCCCCCAGTCTGAAATGACGACTTGATTCTGGTACCCTGCCAAGTTCTGTATTTAAGCCTCCAGCTTAACATGTGCTCTGTTCCTAATTAGCAATGAGGCTAAATTTAGCTAAGGTTTCTCTGGTGCCACCACAGGCACAAAATGATTCTAACATCCAGCATGAAGACATGCTACTTGATGGATTTAGGGGAAAAACAAACCAAACCTGAAGGTGCCTATTAGGGATCTGATGGTTTAGGAGGCTAAGAATTGTTGAGGCAAAGGGATAAAATTGGCCATTGTATAAATATTTAACTTTTGATACAGGAAATTCTCTCCCTGGAGGTCCAGAGTCCACAATGTGGCAACTCAGGGTTAAACTCTCAGAGTGGCCTGGCCCAGGGGAACCAATGGGAAGAGGGGTAAGATTTGTTTCTCATGCATCCCAGCTCCACTTGAGACTCCCACTGCTATCCCAGCCTGACCCTTTTTCTCTGGTGTAGTCCTTGACAAGCCCAGATTCTCCAGGGCAATCCCACCACCTTCTCACTCCTGCACACACGGAGAGTGAAGTGACCTAGCCATAATATCTCACCTGCAGCCCTTCCTCCTGATGCGTCCCTCAAACACGCTAGTGCTTCTCACCCTCTACAATTTTCATTTTCAAAAATTTCAAATCTATAGAAAAACAGCACGGATAATATGATGAATGGTCAGCAGGCATATAATCTTCACCCTGAGTCACCTATTATTGGCGTCTTGCCATGTTTATTTTTTCCTTTCTCTTTCTTTAACTGTGTGGGAGTGTGCATGTACACATAGGGTATGTGTAATAATTTTGGTTTGATTACTGAGCCATTTAAGAATTATTTAGATGGTTTCATTCTAAATATTTATTCCTGTGCATGTCTTAAGAATAGAGACTTTACTTGGATAACCACAATGACAACATCACACGTAGAAACTGTAGCATCGATACTATGCTACCAGCTACCGGGCAGTCCATGTTCATATTGTCCCATAATGTCCTTTATCAATTTTTTTTGTAGGACTTTGATATTTATTAAAGGTCTAGACCAGTTTTGCAGAATGAACCTATTCTTTACACTTCAAGTCTTGCTACTTCACTAATAGTCCCAGATGTCAATGGACAGGGTTTAGACTTAAGTTCTCATCTTTACTAACAAAGAATGAAGGTGCTGGAAGAGATGCTGCAGGCTTACTGCCTACTGCTGGCAGAACTGTGCAGGAAGAACCCATTTGTCCTGACAGCCTCAGACCAGCCAGAGGAGCTGGGCAGAAGAGCACAATTATGGTCCTTTCTCTTCCCTTCCTATGCCTCCTATAACCCTCTGCAAGGCCTGATCTCCTTCCTTGCTCCTGGCCTACGGCCCGCATCTGCAAACGACTGCACTGAGTCACTGTAATTCTGCTTTCCAGCCCTGGGTCTGCCTGGCGGCCCAGGTCTCTCCAGGTTCAGATGATGGGAATGATGCAAGTTATCCGAATAGGGACAAGCCTTTATTCCTCCTCCTTTTTCTTTTCTCATAGAGGGAAGGGAATTCTCAATTTCTCTCTCATAGAGGAAAACCTATGGAGGTGATTCTGCAGACGCTCCCCTGAGAGGTGACTGGTAAAACTGGAGGATGGGTCTCAGCACAGCCAAGTCAGCATCTTTCTTCCTCTTTTGTTCGAAGCTGTCTGTCGTAGTCAACACACTGACAGACTCCTGTCACCCTGTGTGTGCGCATGCGTGTGTGTGTGTGTGTGTGTGTGTGTGTGTGTGTGTGTGTTGGGTGCAGGAAGGACAAGTTCAACTTAGAAGGCACATTAACCTATGGAGGTGATTCTGCAGACGCTCCCCTGAGAGGTGACTGGTAAAACTGGAGGATGGGTCTCAGCACAGCCAAGTCAGCATCTTTCTTCCTCTTTTGTTCGAAGCTGTCTGTCGTAGTCAACACACTGACAGACTCCTGTCACCCTGTGTGTGCGCATGGGTGTGTGTGTGTGTGTGTGTGTGTGTGTGTGTGTTGGGTGCAGTTAGGAAGGACAAGTTCAACTTAGAAGGCACATTAAGGCACCCATTTGTGGCACATCAAAGCCACATGCCATTCTAATTAGCTTTATCAAAAATAAAGCTGCTACTTGATGTTTATCTGTCTGATGTCAGCTATTCCCTGTTGTTTTTCAGTCTCAGGAGGGCAAAGGGTCTTATTCATTGGCTTTCTGAATTCCCCACTTTTCTCTCAGAGGATTAATCATAACAGAGCAGTGCAGGCCTCATATCTCCCTTGCTGTGGGGTTGGATGAGCTCTATGCTTGCACTGAACCCTTCCCTCCTGAAGGAGAGGGAGCGGTGCCTCGGCTGTGGGACAGTGGGGCCGAGGCAGCTGGTCATTCTCAGCTGAGTCTTAGCCAGCTGGTTTGCCCAGAGACACCATGAAGAATTCAGCAGGTGAGAGGAGAACCTGATTCTAGTAAGCAGGTGCAGAGAAGATAAAAATGGACGGGAGAGCCCCGTTTTAAACTCTTCGTTGAAAGGGCAACCTAGCTGAAGCTGTTGGCAATGTGCTGTCTCTGATCTCTGTACCAAAGGCTACTGGACTATGGCAGGAAGGGCAGAGGGCTCTGGGTCCAGCCGCCAGAGGCTAACATTTTTGCTGTGGAAATAGTCTCTGGGTTCCTACCAGCTTCTCTGAAGACACTTGGGCTTCTTTACCAGGAGGTGACTTGAGCCGTCCTTTCTAAAACAACACCTTGCCCTCACATATGAAGAAAAATGGCTGTTGTTAGTCAGTGGTGAGGGAGCGAATAAAGGTTAAGTGGGAGTAAATATACACATTGGAGTCTCTCTGCCATTGCTTGCATCACTAAAATTTTAAGTTACTCCAAATGATGTTCGGCTTGTTTCTGAGTGTGGGAAGAAATGGAAAAAAAAAAGAATTCTTATCCAAGAGCAGAAGGGAAGTGGTATAGGTCTTGAGTTATCACATATAGGGATATATGTGAATGTCTAAAAGTGTGTGTGTGAGTGTGTGCACACACATGCACGCGTGTGCATATATGCATATGCACCAACACAATCAAAGATATTGATGTTCCACCCAAAGGAAGGGTGAATGAAAGGGTCAGATACTTGTGTCCTGTTTTGTGAGTGTGAAACAGTAGTGGGTGGAGGTTAACAGCAGCAGGTTTTAGCCACAGCTCTGTCATGTTAATGGGGTGATTTGGGGTAAGTTACTGGCTTTCCTTTTCCTTGACCAAGGGAAATAGTAAGTACTATTTTGTGCTGTTGTTTGAGGATGTCAAATTATGGGTCGACTACATAGTAAATTCCTGGTAGTAAGAACTCAACACAGTTTTGATTAGCGCCGAGTCTATTACTTTATCAACAAATTGCTTTGTTGGAAAATATCCTCACTGGTTTTATCATCTGCCTAATTAAGATGGCTGGATTAGATTCTCATATTAATCAGAGTATCTGCCATTGTTGTGTGTGTGGGGTGGTAGCCCCAAGGACAGGGCTTGTCTTAGGAAATCTTCACAGGGAGCTTTTAAAGTTCTAATAACTTGGGGGAATTGTTTAATGAAAAATTTTGGTTTTATATAATACCTGCATTAGTCTAGAATTAGAAAAGTCCATTTCTGGACATGTACAAATTTTAAAGTATGTTAGGGAAAAAAAAAAAAAAAGCCCTGATACATGAGGATTTGATAGCTATGTTTTCAAAGCCCTATATTACCAATCAAATCTAAACACTACTTTTTTTCCCTGCCCACCAAATATTCTGAATTAGATAGAATAAACCAAAATCTTATATTTCTATGCTACTTACCTACATAATAATCTATAAAGGAAGCACATGTTACTGTGTCAACTCAGAGTACTGCTACCCTCAAATGTCCAGTTAGGGACTAAATGATTCATTCTTGCTACCCAGTGACATTATTGCTACCCAGTGGCATTATTTGAGTTATGGGACTTCTCTTATAGCTGACATCATTAGTAGAAAGTGTAGAGGAAGCAAAGTTGGGCTCCATAGACCATATATAGCCTGAATGTGCTTGTGAATGTTCATATGTATGTGTTTGTGTATTTGTGTGTGTGTGTGGACATAACAAAAATGCTCAGAAACAACCATATGTCAATTTCTTGTCCTGCTGCCTTTTATTTATTTTTCCCCTCCGATGCTTCAACTTGGTTCTATGTTTTTATATTTTATTTCATGAGAGAAAGAGAAGGAGACAGAGACAGAGACAGAGACAGAGACAGAGGGAGAATGACAAGTATCCTCAGCAAGGTATCACACCACAATCCTCTCTCAGTATTCCCAGCAAGACAGTATCCCAGACATGCACAACTGGAGTGTACAGGTTGACAGGGGAACTGAACTCTGATTTTCCACATGGCTTCCAGCATTTCAAAGTGTTATGCCACCTCTGAGCCACTGGGGCTAGGCCTCCATTTTGGTTCTTTATCTCAGAATCCCTAGGGATCCATGGTTCTTCTCTTCCATAGACAATTAGCAGAGAACACATAAGAATAAAATGATTCAATTTCTATAGGACCAGGCAAAAGAAAGCAGAGTATAGCAGTAGGCACATTCCTCACTGAGAGGTCTACAGTGATACTTGTACCCTTCTTACTGGTCAGTTAGAGCTAGAGTTATGTGGGCACAGCTGATTTGAGAGCAGAATCAGGGCTTCCACAGCCCTCAACAACCAGCTGCGCAGATCAATGAGAAGACAATATCAGCAGCCCCTCCCTCCCAGTGCCTGACTCTTCCTTCCTCACTTGTCACTAGGCTTCTCTAAGGATCTGTCTGGGTCGTCGGTTTCTCCCTTAGGATCTCCCCAAACTGTAGCTACTTATCATGGGAACCCTTGAAGTGATCCTCAAAGGACACAAAGAGTGAGCCCTGACTTTGAATACAAAAGTCTGTCATAATATATAAAAGAAAGTGTTTGAAATCCAACAGAAAATGCATTTACAATCTTTGGCTCCTTCCCTTGAAGTTAAGTAAGTTGCTTAAACTCTATAGAACTTGTTGTCCTTGTCTGTGAAGTGCAACTATTAATGCATACCCTTTAACTTGCCGTTAAGGAGGAATGAAATACATTTTAAATGACTCTTACTGCTCAGTAGATGTTCAAATGTGCAAGCATCTTTCTCCTTCAGGAACACAGGACTCACATGAGGGTTAGAGTGCTATCTCTATGTCCTAAAAAGTTGCCCATTCACCTAGTAAGCCCATAAGCAGCCAATGTTTAGAGAATGACAGAATCATGTACTTGAAGAAACAAAATAATGAGAGCCAGAGGACCTGGGGCCTGGTTCTACTTCTTTATTTACTGACTTCTTGATTATGAGTAATCACCTCATCTTTCTGGGCCTATTTATGACCACCTCTAAGGGAGGTTTTACCAAACTCACAGCATGTTGTAATGAGCAATAGCCACTCTGACACAATAGTGCCCTTTCAATAGCAAGGCATGATATAATGACATGGGATCAGCATTATCAGATGCCAGGGGGCAGGTCGGCTCTAGAGACTCCTCACTCAGGGCTGCTACTCTGTAGGGAGGCTGCCCTTCTAATTCTGTTCTGTGGACACTTGGAAAAAAGATAGCACAGATGTGTCTCTGAAGCAAAAATTAGAAGCAGAAAGGCCCAAACTTCCCCTATCTGGACCATTATCAGCTCCCCAAAACAGGATTGTCCCATATCAGGACTTAGTCTGAGTTTGAAATGGAGCTATGCAGACCTACACTCTTAGGAGAGCTCCTGGTACCCTGGCTGGCCAGATGGACAGCTACCTCTTGCCATCTGACATTCATTTATTAAACAGTTACAACTTTCATTAAGCATTTGGCAAGTGGCGGGCATTGAACCAAGTTGATTTGTTTCTGTTCACAGCAACTCTGGGTAAGTGGTACTTACTCTTCCCACTTTACAGATACGGGAACTGCAGCTTGCCCACAGCCATCTAACTGGTGAGCAAAGCGCTGTCAGAATACTCCGGGTCCTTCCTCCTTTGACTTCACCACACAGATAACCTCATACTTTCTATGAGCAACAGGCATATAGGAAGCTGGTGCGGTCTCACTCACTTTGCTTTTCTCTCTGTCAAAAGAAAAGTTTACATCTGGAATGAAGATTCAATATGATGAGTGTTGTCTAAGGCATATATCACCTCACAGAAAATCAACACAGTGTAAACCATTTTTTTCTCTAAATAGATGTATCAGCAGAGGGATATTACAATTTTATCTAAGAATTTATCACAATATATCACTAAAGGTCAAATTTCCTTAAGATAGCTTACATACAATTTGAGTTTCAAATCTTTTGGCAATCTTGATTTTTGTATTACATTACTTGAACAAAGTAAATATAAGTCAGTGTACAGTCAGTAAACTAGATACCTCTCAATACAACCATGAATATAATTATTAATATTTGTATCATGTGTCAAGATAAAAATGTAAAATGAGGTTAGGCTTTAAATAAAAATGAGACTGGAGTAAGGAGTCGAGATTACAGTCTATGCATCTTTTATTCATTTTTTTGTAGAATTTTTTAATTTAATTTTTCTGTTTTTAATTAATTTGCATTCATTCAATGAGCATTGTCACAGCATACAAAATGTGATTTCCCATCCAGAATATACTGCATAGTGGCTTAATCATACATATTATCATCAATAATTTTCCATCTCTAGTTTCATCCTCTGCTATTTCCCACCCTCCTCCCATACTATCTCATTCTTCCAGGTGTTTACCATTTCTCCCCCATTTTGTTGATTCACAAAATTTCTTAAATAATCTAACTACTTTCAATAGCAAGCTCAGCTGATACACATATCTATGAATACATGTCTGACTTTGGGCATGAAATTCTGAGTAGAATGAATATACTATAAGGAAGCACCTAGCTAATGCTATATAGCTTACTACAATAATTAATTATGTATTTTTTTACTATTTTTTTTAATTTCAAGAAAAGCAGTTTTAGCTTTAATAAATCAAAGAAATGTTGGGAACGGCAGTTAGCATAATGGCTATGTCACTGGACTTCCATGTAGCCGACTGCAGTTTGTGTCCCAGACCCGGTGGCTTAAAACTCATGCTGGGCACATGTACATGCATGCCCAAGATCCCGAGAGGAGAACGGAGGAGAAGGGATTGTGGCGTGGCCATCCCTCCTGGGGGGTGATGTCTCACTTTCTGTCTGTCTCTGTCTGCCGAGCACATGCGCCCTATAACAACAACAACAAAAAACTCTTTAAAAAATAATTAAAGGGGGACCAGCAGTTAGCATAATGGCTATGTCGCTGGACTCCCATGTAGTCAACTCTGGTTCGAGTCCCGCACCCGGTGGCTCAAAACTCATGCCAGGCGTGTGTGCGTGCATGCCCAAGATCCCAAGAGGAGAATGGAGAAGAGATTGTGGCATGGCCATCCCTCCTGGGGGGTGATTTCTCACTTTCTGTCTATCTGTCTCTGTCTGTCTGCCGAGCGCATGTGCCCTATAACAACAACAACAAAAAAAACTCTTTAAAAAATAAATAAAGGGGGACCAGCAGTTAGCGTAATGGCTATGTCGCTGGACTCCCACATAGTCGACTGTGGTTCGAGTCCCGGACCCGGTGGCTCAAAACTCACGCCGGGCGTGTGTGCGTGCGTGCCCAAGATCCCAAGAGGAGAATGGAGGAGAGGAGATTGCGGCATGGCCATGCCCACTTGGGGGTGATTTCTCTCTTTCTGTCTCTCTGTCTTTCTCTGTCTGGCGAGTGTACGCGCCCTATGGCAAAAACCTCTCTAAAAAAAAAATAAAATCAATCAATCAATCAAAGAAATGCTAAGGAACTATGCTTAAAACTTAAAGCCAGGAAACAGGTTGGGATTCTGTTCAAATAGTAGGTACATGAACCTATCAGCAGCTCAAGACAAGAAAACAAAACCTAGAAGAAAATCAGCAATGTTTTAGTCAAAAGTCATAAAATACTATTTCACCAGTTCAGTCTCATGTACTTAATCTATGTTGTGGTCCAATCTTCCCAATAATATTCTGGGATATAATATTCAACTCCAGACTTGTCCCCATGATAAAGTTGGAATCTTATTCTTACATGGCTTGGTTTATATGGGGAAATCACCGCGAGAACTATTTCAGTTAATAACTATTATAACATTCCTCATAATCAAGGAGCATATGTTTTTATCTCAGACTAAACAGCTGGATCATAGACTCAAGAACGGTAAACGGCAGGAACAGTATTGATGCGTGGAGATAGTGTCAATGTTCATGTCATAGTGAACACTGTCATAGTCCAGACGAGTTTGCAAATTTGTTGAATGAGCTTGAAAACAGATATTCCATTCACTGGGATAAAAGGAAACCATCTTTCAAAGAGGATATGATTGCCCGTGTCACGTTCACATGGTTTGGGTCTCAGGTATTGCCAGTTACTCTGTAATCTGTCGTGTTTCCATTCTGTATCCTTTTCCCCTCATTGGTACCTCAGACCAGTGCTGGGAAGGTAGCATCTTTCTTTCCAAGTGGCCTTATCCCAGGAAGGCCTTTCATTTGGGGGGCAGGACCAAAACAGAGGAGCACAGGCCAGGCAGCTGAATATGCTAGCTCCCCAGAGGAGCCCACTTTCTGTAGGGTGCTTTTAAATCACAGAATTTATTTATGTTCTCTCTCTCCTTCCTGTGGTCAATGACACGGGTCAAAGGCATTTAATCAAACCCTTGTAGAGAGATGGGTCCCATCACCATGCCGTGCGAGGATCCAATTTGTCTTCTGTCAAAAAATGTATTTTGGGAACAGAGCCGAATATGATAAGTGTGATGTCTTTTTACGGTCACTGCTGAAATAGGCGTACGGCACAGATTTGCTAGGCTCATTATTTCATCTGTCTCTGGGTAAATATTGAAATTGTTGTTAGTGCGGATGCTAAATACTAAGGAAACATGGGGAATGTTTCCTTTTATTTCACTCTGAGTTCTGCTAGCTAGAGCCAAAATTACATTCTGGCCCCTGAACCGGAATCGCTGATGCCTGGGAAGGCAATGCAATGATGGAAAGGTCTACAGGCCAGAAGCCTGATTGCTACTGGGGAAATAATGATGTAAATAAAGCTTATAGCGAAAAAGAAATGAAAACTAAAAACTCTTCCAGCCAGTAGATGGTGCCAAAATTGATAATGTTTGGCTACTTTGGACTTTATGGACAGCTTGTTAATTGCTTTGTCAATTAATTTAAGTGATGTAATTTAATTTCTTTTGCTGCATCACATAACAGTTTATTAAAGAACTCACATTCAGCTCCTTGGCCCTCCGTGACCAGCACATTTGTTAATGTTGCTAACAACTTCCAGGCACCCTCTGCTGACTTCCCCATCCTCCTAAATGAGGGGAAGGGAACAGCTTGACACTGAATGAGAATCAAGTGCAGAGAGAGACCTAGCTTCTGAAATAGAGCACACCTAAAACCTGAAGGAAGAAGACACAATGATGTCCTGTTTGTAAGACATTGGAGATGCCTGTCTTTGGTCCAATGTAGGATCTTTTCCCTAAACTCACTGCAAGTTTTTGCTGTACAGTGAAGCCCAAGGTCAGTTCTCATGTATTCTCCTATGTGTAATTCTTTCACTTTCTTTGCTAAAGAAGAGCAGAAGGAAATAGCTTATGAGACAAGGAAGGAAAGTGAGAAACCATCAAGAGACTTGATGGGAAGGGAAAATTCCACCTTCAAAAATAACTCTAGTCAGTAACACGTCTCCTAGCACTTAGAGAGGTCCTTGTTTAATCTCAGACCCCAAAGCTAGATTTCCAATGCAAATTTTTTAAACTGACAAAATTGTCTAAGCTGATGAGGAGAAAAAGTTTTTTCCATGAGATTCTCTATTTGCCCAGGTGCCAGGAGTTACTTCAATTCTCTGCATTACCTCTTCTAGAAATACTCAGACCAATACTTCCCTCTACTGCCTAGATGCAATCATACATGAGTTACCTGGAATTGTTGATTTGAACTAGCATACCTGTTTCACAGGTGTAGAGATGGAGGCATAAGGATTGACTTTGCAAAGTAAAGCCAAAAGCAAAGTTTTAATAATGCTTCAAGATTCTCTTATCTCTATAGAATATCAACATGTAAGGGCAGGCAAAATTTCCTTTCTGAATGTAAATCTGAACCAACAGACTATTAAATGAAGACAGGAGGCACACTATTTTAATCTGCTAGGCTTGACAAAGGGAAAACTTTGACAGAGACTTAGAGATTTAGGAAGAGGACAGAACTGACAAGTTACCAAAGTGTGTGTGTGTATGTGTGTGTATCCCAGTCTGCAGCCTGCGTCCCACATCTTACTGATTATGTTAGCGCCTCTGTAGTGGAACCCAGGCACTGGCATTTCCAAAAATTCTCTAAGCAATTCTAATTACCACACTACTAAAATGTAATCCTGGCTAGTAGGGTATTTGGAAGCAGTGGAGAAGAAAATTAGAATGATGTCTGTTTTATTAAATTCATATAAAATTGTTTCAATTTTATAATTTCTAAGTATGGGATAAATTCATATGCATCGATTATATCATGGTCTAAATTATTTTAAATTGCATAAATATATGTAATGAAGTCACAATTATTGGGCACAGAAACATGTAATTTAGGAATTATCGACAGATGTTGGTATCTTTATATTTTTCCTGTTTATAATTTAGCTGCCCAGTTACATTTGGTGGCATTGGTTGAATAGCTACAGACAGAACGAAAGTACAGCATGTGAGCATAATCAGGTTCTGTGTGACCCACCAAGTACTTGTTAAACAAAAAGATTTTCCCAGGGCACAGTGGCTTCCAACCAGAGGAGGTCAAAACCTCCTTTCTTTATTAGAAGGGTCATTTTCTTGGCTACAAAAATTACTTCTCAGAAAGCCAGAGTGCCTAGTGGTATTACAACACCAAAAGGAACTTTTATCGAAGGAGAAGATTTGGGCTCGTCACTGATGTCAGAATGTGAGCAACCACTGTTCAAGTAGCTATTGGGATATCAAGAACTTCTGGGTAGGAATATTGGTATTGCCTTTATTCATTGGAGACTGAAGGAAAAAAAAGTTTGATCCACTGAGATAATAGCTCACACCGCCATCTGTGAGCTGGCGCTCTATGGGAGGAAAATAGCAGGCTATAAACACATGACTTACCAGCAAACTCTTTAGAACGGCAATTTCAAGCCTTCCAGACATGGCTCTATCTTTTATTTAAACAGCCTTTGTTTCTTTCCAAGAAACTATAGGCATTTTATAGATAAAGTCAGACTCCAAGTTTCATAAGGGATCTAATCCTGAGAAATATTATGTGACATATAATTATGTAACCGAAAGCTTTAGAATGATCTTAAATCAGCCCTGAAAGCATACTCATCATATTTTATGAAGGAAGATATCATAACGTTGATAGGCCTACTTACATGTTTGTTATGAGGTATACTTTGATGAAGTTACAAATCAATAATTTCTACTCAATGCAAATGTACATGTTTCCTCCTGTGCCTGGACTTACCTGGCTTTGTAGTAAGTGGAGGAAGTTATAGAGTCGAAGGAGGGAGAAAGGGGAAGTCCTGGGTGATCGAGAATGGGAGGGATGCAGAAACTGGTATAGAAAGACCTTCTCTGGGGACCGATAGGAAGACTAAAGACAAGAGATCTTTGGTCTTAGACCAAGATACCAGTCCCGCCATTCACTAGTTGTGCAATCCTGAACAAGTTTCTTAGTCTTTATGACCTTCAGTCTCCTCCTCTCAAAGTAATAATACATAAAACCTTAGCTAAGTCAAAATGATGAATAGAAAGTGATGACAAAGTACATAGCAAAGTACAAAGTGGCAACAAAAATAATATATAATTGTTAATAGGTGGTTTCCACTAAGTTACATGAAACAATCATTAACCATCATTAAATAAATAAATGTTACTGTTATGAACTACAGCACAAGGCACAAATTACTGACTTGTCCAGAGCAGTGCAACTACAGACCTCCAAGAGACTTTTCATTTCCTGCTCTTAGTTGAGGCCACTATCTTCTTTGACCTTATTGTGATTCTACTAGTCTGTTATCATGAAGGCCTCCTGTACAGAACAACAGATATTCTGGAGGAGGGTAACATCTATCTCTTTCAAATGTTTCCCAGGGTTCTCCAAAGTAAATCTTTCACACAGCTTCTAACATATTTTGACTCAATCTTTAATAAACTGTCTTTTGAATTAGTTAAAAATCTATTTTCATCATTGTGGTAACACAGGGGCAGAAATATACTTTTACTGGCATTAATTGGTAGTGTTATGATCTCTTAAATAATTCTGGATATCTATAAGCCAGAATGGCTTGGATTCCAGGATTCCTCATTCTAAAATAAAGCCCCAGAAAGGGCCACCTTTTCCCATTCAAAATTTCCCACCTAGTAGTCTCAAGGACTTGATAATTTGACTTATCAAAATTGGTGAGAGATGCAAGAAAAGAAAGAAGAGGTGCAAACTTAAATTTACATATTTTGCAATTTTGCTTTAGGTTGGTCCCTAACACTCAATCTTTAGGGTAAGAAGATATTTCTTTCTTTGGGAGGCATAAGGTATTTATTTTACCATCCTATTGCCAAATCTTAGACATCAGGAATGACAGCCACACTGTAGACTTCTCCGTCTACCCTTGAATATGTGACGGATGCCTGTGGATGTGTCCAAGTTCCTGGCAGGCTGCAGGGCTGGAATGAGGATCATGGCATGAAGGCTTTGATGAAAGCACCTCTCTTTCTCGCTTTTTCACTCTTTCATGAAGGAAATAAATATGCTTAAAAATATATATATATATATATTGAAAATACCTAAGTAAGGGAATGGTGTATGGAACAAGAGAGTAACAGAACAACAAGAAATGGAATCAAACACAGAAAAGAAAGGATGCATTCTGGCAACCAATAGGAACCCTTCTTTTTCATAGACAGAAAGTAAGAGAAGGCAAATGAATGATAACACATGAAGCATAAGGCAGAAAATTAAGGAGACTGTGTCAGACATAAGAGAATCTACTCACAGTATGAAGAACAAACCATGACTAAGACTAAGACAAGGAAACATTTAAAGTTGTTGCTGAAATCCTGGTTGCTGTGAATGAGTGGTGAATTAAGAGACTACAATGCAGGGATCAGCAGATAGTGTAATGGTTACTCTGTTGTATTCCCATGTAGTCAATTGTGGTTCAAGTCCCAGACCCAGCAGCTTAAGTCACACCAGGCATGTGTGCATGCACGACCAAAATCCTGAGAGGAAACTGGAAGAGAAGGGATTGTGGCATGGCCATTCCCCTGGGGATGATTTCTCACTTCCTGCCTCTCTGTCTCTCTGGTAATGCACCCTATAGCAAAAATATATCTCTAAAATTAAAAAAGAGATTACAGTGCAGCTATGATGGTCCAAGTGAGGAAAGACCACACAAACTACTGTTCATTTTTAAGGTTTTCTTGAGTAATGTTAGATGGCTCAGAAGTCAGAATATCTAAACGTTTTCTGGACTGGAGACCAGAAGGTGGGAGTGGAAGGTCAAGTGTCGAGACATCCTTGAGCCATTCTGACTAGGAGGTCAAACTTCCCTGAAAGGAAGTCTAGGCAGAGAAAGAAAGTAGGAAAACATAAGAAAAAAGGTAACAAACCAGGAAAAGGAAGGGTCAAGTATGACAAGTTTTCCTCAACATACTGTCTGGTACTTGACCCCCACTTGTGGTTATCAGTGGTGCATTTGGACCATCACAATGGTGATGTTTTATCTGTGGTGTGGTCCAGCAACTGGTGTCTGAGATAGAATAAAAACATAACTTTCTGGAGCTGAAAAACAGAGGAGAGGCCTGGTCCTGGAGGCCAGTAGTTAAGGGAGCCAGATCCCACATGTCTGACTGCTGTGTGAATCCCTGCCCTACTGGCTTAAAAATCATGCCAGTAGCATGTTCATACATGCCTAAAATCCCGGTAGAATGAAGCAAGGAAGGAAAAGGGATTTCAGTGTGACTATACCCCATGGTGGGGGGGTGGGGTGGTGTTCTTTCCTTCTCTATCTTTCTATGTCTGTCTCTGTCAAGAGCATATTCCCTCTGGTGATTAAAAAAACAAAGAAAAAGTAAAACAGAGGAGAATATTTTAAATATTGGGAAGAGGATGAGCTCACAGTAGACAGGGTAACTAAGAGTTAGGTTCTGATATTACTGTGGACATGGGAAAAGTGTTGTGGCACTTCAAAGAGATAGCAGAAAGAATGTTATAAACACCCAAGCACAAACACTTGAAAAACACATCCTTCATAAAGTGAATCAATGTTTGAGTGGCCCCTGTTTGGATAGTACTAGCACTTTTTCAGAGACAATGAGTATGGTTCAGGTATAATAATAGAAATCTTGGGAAATCACTGTACTAGTTAGTCACTGACCAGCTAGAGAAAATACTAAATCTGAAAGTATAATAAATTAGCCCAAGTGTTCCATTAGAATACATTAGCATCACTAATAAGAAATCTGAAAAAAAAATTAATGAAAAAAAGGAGGTGACTCCCTACTGTTTTCATTATACTTCATTTTTGAGTACATGTTGTTTCTATTTCCCTCAGAGACCAAGTGAAAAATGTGTCTATAAAAACAATATTGATTAGTATAACAATCTCATTAAATTTAATTAACCTTTTTAGAGTATTAAGTAGATCTTTATGCTATACAAAGCCAAATAATACTATATGTTCAATGAAGGGCACCTTATAAATATACTTAAGAAATTTATGAGAATCAGGTACTTACAAGACAAAAGTTAATATTTGGAATTTAAAAATAGGTGTCATTCTCTCTGTACCTTGCTTATTTTTTGTGTTTTGGTTATTTGGAATTAAAAATAATAACAATTGCTTTACTTGAAAAACTATATAAAGAGAATTATACACAAAAATGGGTTAGAAGAGAAGCTGATGGAGTATAGAAAACTTAGAAAGTACTGCCCACACACATCCACACACATTCAGACTAAACAGTCCTTGAAACTTTTCTCTTCCTTCTTTTTAAAAAAAAAGTTTCCAAATTCCATAGCACCTTATTGTTGATTCACAGATTGATAAACGAGACCTAGTAGTAGAAGTTCTAACATAAATAGTAGTAGGGAGAGTTGAAGAAAGGAATAAATTTAACCCTGAACTGCAATGGTTAATATCCTCTGTTAGGAAACGAGATTGTTAGGCATCAGTACAAGTTGAGTCAACTACACAAGTCTCAAATTTTTTAGAGATTTTTGCTAAAGGGTGCATGCACTCGTTGGTGAGAGAATCAGAAAGAGAGAAATCAATCCCCAACTCCTGAAAGATGGCCATGCTGCAGTCCCTTCTCCATTCTCCTCTCAGGATTTTGGGCAGACAAGCACATGTTCCCAGGGTGAATTTCAAGCTGTGGGGTCCAGGACTTAAGCTGCTATCAACTACATGAGAGTCCAGCACCTCAACCAGCATGCCATCTGCTGGCCTCAGTCTCAATTTACAACGGAGATAAATATGGACTTTAAGGGAGAATAGAACTCTTCAATATATAGAAAATTAACAGTATTTTCTTTTCTTTCTTTTTTTTTTTTTGGTTAGGAAAAATACACTACTTCCTTCAGTGGACAGTTGCAAGAGTCCTTTAATCATTTACAGTCATAAGAATGGCTTTCACTTTTTCTTTTTCACTCTTACAGCAGGCAGATTTTTAAAATGAAGACGGTAAGCATCAGAAACTTACTCCCTTACATAGGTGACCTTCTAAAAATTCAGTATTTTTATTGACTGTCCATTTTCTTCCCCTGAGATACTGGTATGGTAATCAAAGCGTGGGAATCATTAAACATTACAAAACACCAAGCCAAATGTCCTCTCTACAAGGAACTGCATTACTCTTCCAACAACTAACTGTGTCTGCAATTAAATGCAAATATACATGCTCACAATCAAAACAATGGCTTGCTATCATTTGCAGAATGATTCATGAATGTGTGTGTGTGTGTTATACACATATCAAAATTTTAAAATGTACTTTAGGGATAAGAAGAAACATAACAGAAAAGAATCCAACTATTTTGATTTATAATAGAAGATACTGCCAAATCCTTCAGCAGCTGTTTATCTAGTTAAATAAATGACAGTAACTCTTCACTAGTCATATATATATATATATATAAAATGTATATGTATATATATACACACACACACACATATGTACACGTGTGCATATATATGTGTGTATGTGTATCCTCACATTATATAATGGTAAATTATGTCCACGATGCATAAAGCTTAACATAAAAAACTTCGATGCCTGATTTTCAGTATGCCAAAACTTTTGTCATGTTCTCTATTTGAGACTTTAATGCTGCTTAGAAATTTCTTTAGGGCGTTTAAACCTCCTTTTGTGACTCTTCATCAGCTGTTTCACAGACAGCCGTGATCTCTATAATATACATTCTCACATTCTGCATGGTTGAAGGAGTTCATGTGCTATATCCAATTTTAAGGCAGAGAGTAAGATTACATTTCTAGAATACAGAACACGATAGCCACCGAAACTGCACCTTTGCTGTTTATAGTAATCCCTATTATTTACTGTTTGATGGACATTTGTGAATAATAGAGAGGATGATGCCAAGATGATGGTTAGCGCCTGTAATGGCCGGTAGTGCATGTCGTCGACTAAATAGGCCTGGACTAGCAAGCTCTTGGGCACTCTATCTACTTCCAAGTGGGCAGCTTCTTTGCTTTCTGGAATGGAACTGACTTCAAAGAATTATGTTACAGAAATCCATGAAATACCATTGTGGCTGACTTTGTCTTATTGAAGCTTTCATATTGCATAAATTTGGAACCTGAATTTCCAATTGCACATTTTATTTCAGTTGAAGTTTTGCAAACTCTCTTCCATTTCCAACAGCCTGGCCATAAATTTTACAAAGTACAATGTACTTTAAAACAAAAAAGCCTAAGTTAGGCAGAATGGCGAAATTAAAAGTATGAATTTGGGAATGAGGCTGACCTGGGATCAAATCTTAGCTTAGCCACATGTAAGTAGGCTTAGATAAATTGTTTTTTTTTTCTGTTTCCTCATTTTTAAAGTGAAGATTATAGTGATTTTTACCTCCCAAAGATATGAAGGGACATAAGTGAATAATCCACATGTAGCAAGTAATAGAATTCTTGGCAAGTAGAAAACACTCAAAACTGTTAGCTAGTGTAGGAATGAACGCACATAAATACACAGGCCTTTCTCTAAGTCACTGTTCATTTAGGTCTTTGTGAAAGTTGGGATATGGCTCACATGCCTCTCACATGCAGCACAGGGAACTCCTTGAGATGCCTCCGAATGCAGTTTTCTAGCTGGAAGAGTGTGCTAGCACAGTTCTTCAATACTAAAGAGAAGCCTGCACGTCTGATTCTGATGATACTTTCATTAGCCAACAAGAAGATCACAACGTACCAAGACTGAAAGGTGAGAGCTGCTAGCAAAATTTCACATCTGTGCCTTTATCTGGCAGAGGTATTTTTACAAGATGAACAATTTTGCCTACACAAGTAACAAACTCAGCGTGGGCCAGGTTCACCTGCTTCTTCTGCTGACATGGCCACATCCCCATTATAGAATGCCAAGTGTGAGGGATGGGAGTCTCCTATGGAGAACTGGGCTTTGGGGACATTTGAGGAATTTGATTGTGGTGGATGATTCCGACCCTAACAGTGCAATTTCTATTCTGCAGCCCATCTTTTTAAGTTTGGAATCCAAGTGTGTTTCATTCCAGCTTGGCCTCTAAGGCTGGATGCAGGAGTAAGTTCTTAGTTTCTTTTTTTATTTCCCTTGCTTAGAGGACCTTGGTAATGGATGTGGAGAGATTTAATACCCCCAAGGACTCTTCAAAAGAGTCTTACTTGGCAATATCTAAGCCAAAGTAGAGATCAAGACAACTGTCAAAAATATATGCAAAATGTTGACTCTGTTTTTTTAATGTTTATTGTGAGCTCATTCTAGTATTATCCTAGAATGAAAGGGATGCCAGATAAAATTATGCCAATACTTCCAGCATACAACCCCTAGTACCCAAGCATTATAAGCTACCTATAAAAACATATGTTAATCTATAATATGGCATTCCAAATTTCATCATCTGAGCACCTTTTAAAATGCACTTAAGGTATTTTCAGAGTTTTAAAAATGCTTAAAAGAAACAAAGCCACATTTGGTTTCTCCAGTAGTTTTGCAAAATATTTTTATATATTGGTTGGATTAGTATAAAAATACAGGCAGGGCTATGTAATAAAAACATACACTTTAATGTCCTGGCTAAAGATCAAATGTGCAGAGAGCTGGGAGAGGAAGTTTGTCCATTTGCCTCACAAATGTACACTTCCTTCCTCATAGACTGAGGACTTTTAAAGTATTAATTATGTTTTTATTTTTGCTCTCTTTGCCAGGAATTGTAGAGACAATTCTATATTTCAATAATGTGGCTCTGTTAGGTATCTTATGGAAAACATCTCTCTCTCTTTTTTCTTCTGTCCTAATTTCAGTTTACTTTAGATTTATCTAGTTTTTAGTCTAATTTAGATTTTTCTCTTTTATTGTGATCAACTTCATGTATAGATTTGACATGGATATTTCTAATTAGAGTTCTCTTACATGTCTATGACCAAAGTTACTCAACTTACATTTTCTTTTTCCTTCCTCTGTCCATATGAACTTAGGACAACTCTGGGAATTAACAAAGAAGATACCTGCCATCATCCAAGGTACATTTATTCAAGAAAAAGGGCTGCATCTCAATAGGAACAGTGAGTTCCAGGGCATTCCGATGTATTCTTGTCACTTTCTGTCCAGATTTGAGGTAATCTTGAAAACAAAGGCCTTATAATCATGGTAACCATGTAAGGCAACAGCAAAAGCAACCCTTAGAGAGGACAGAATGGATTTGGAACTCCTCAAAATCCCATCCCAGAAAACTGCAGCTATCTGGCGTGTCTGGCAGTACTCTGGAAAAAAAGCCGTTTCTAGACACCCTCTTATTTTGATCTGAATGAGAGCTCACTAGCTGTAAATATCTTTTAACCCTGATGCCATGTTTATGGAAAACATGTCATAATTAACCACTTTTATATCCCCCAAAGCACACCTAAACGCACGACAATCAAACTGTCAAAAGGAAAAAAAAGGCTTTTTTTTTTAAAAAACAAAAACATAAACAAAACCACCCTGTGTTGTTATTTATCGCTTTTTGAAGAAATGCATAGAAGAGACTTTCAAAATTTATTCTAGCATTGCAGAAATGAAAACACCGTGCTGTACTATCAAAGAATTCAAGTAGAAAGAAGCTTAAAACTCTGTAGCCTCTTACCTTTATTCTACAGCATGAGGAAGTATAACTTTTTTTAATGATGAATCAAAAATTGTTGCCTACCTAAGAGCATTCTGTAATAAGCTCATCTTAAAGTTCAAAACAAAAGAAGAAGAAGAAGAAAAAGAAACACTCAGATTGCATCCTTACATTAAGTTGATCTGGGACTGGATGGTGGTAAACAGAATATTCTGCAAGGCTCACCCACATTGGAAGGTTCTGGGTTCACACCCAGAGACCTCCTTGAGTATTTCAGGCACATGTATGTTCACAGTCTGGGCTTGGCTGAGGTGTCAAGACCCTTTTAGGGGAAACGTCTGCCTCTCTCTTGCTCATCAAATGAAGAAATAAGTAAACAACAACAGAGAAAAGAGATGATCTGCCTTTACTACATGCATAGACAATAATTGGGATGTTCTCACATTTTTGAATTTCCACATCTTATATTTCATGACAGGATCAAAACTTGAAATAACATGTTATGATTGAGATACACCATTTTACAAAGCTAATAATTAGCTACAATAAAAGGAGTAGAAACTAAATGCAGAGTTTATGAATTAACTTGGTTAGTGTGGCTACTTTTTAAAACTGCTCCCTACTCTAGAGCTGGAAACACTCACTGTTATGCAAACAAGAAACAAACAAAGCTGAATTGCACAGGATTAAATTTCTTTAACAAAAGATAGTAACTAAACTCATTTTGAAACATACAGGTAGATATATATGAGTGAACAGACTTAATTAAATCAATCCTAGTCTTCATTTATAAGACATTATTGGTCTATGCATGGTCTACTTTAATCTAATTTCAGTTTAAAAATATTCTAACAAACTCATTACCTATCCAATAACTAAAATATCATACACTTAGATCTATTAATCAGTACCAACCTGGTCATTCCTTACCTTCTCCTATGAAGTAAGCAATATATTAAATTTTGCATTTATAATTTCCTTACTTTTTAAAGAATGTAGTTTTAAAATCACACGTATGCATGCATAAAACACTAGTTTACATTGTCATTGCTGTATAATATTCTATTGCGGAATCTATCCAATCTCTTATCAAAGTCTCTTATCAAAAGGCATCTTGGTTGTAGGGTTATTTGGGTAAGAGGGTTAGGACATTTTGTTATTTTATGGCTACTAAACTATTGTATATGCTTCTTGATGGTACATATGTGCAAGTGTTTCTTCTCATCTGTATGCATGTGTAATGGCTAGGTCATAGAGTACGTGAATATTTAATTAAATTTATCAGATAATGTCAGTCATTTCTGAAGTGGTTTCTTCAATTTACATTTCCACTATCCGTATCTTTTTTTTTAAGAGAGATTTTTGTTGCCAGAGAGATAGAGACAGAGACAGAAAGTAAAAAATAACCCCTGCAGAGGGCCTTGCCACAATCCCTCCTCCTCCATTCTCCTCTTGGGATCTTGGGCACGCACGCACACGCACCCGGCGTGAATTTAAGCCACCAGGTCTAGTACTTGAACCACAGTCAACTACATGGGAGTCCAGTGACATATTCATTATGCCGTCTACTGGTTCTAGCAGTATCTTTAATACCTCACTGAACCATGTCTTCTTCAGCACTTGATATTGTCAGATTTCTTAGATTATTCACTGAAAAAGTCTAAAATGGTATTATAAAATTGCACTTCTCCAATTACTTAGATGAAGCATATTTTCATATTTTTATTGAACAAATGTATTTAATATTCTCTAAAATGAGTATTGTTTTCTTAATCCACTTTTATCATTATCATATTATATTTCCATTATTTTCTTAGCAAAATATTTATACATTTGGAATACCAATCCTCTGCTAGCTGTGTTGTTCTACAAATATCACCTCACTAGTTTTGGCCTGTCTTTTCAATTTTTTAAAGGTTTTTTTAGAGAATAGAAATGTTTAATTTAATGAAGCCCAACTTATCAATAATTTCTTTTATCCCACCATAATTTTATTGGGTTGTTGGGAAAGTCATGACATATTTTTGCATAGAAAAATACATCTTTACTTTCCTGACAACCTAATATAAATCAAATAAGTTGAATTAATATGGAAAACTCACAGTGTGCATTGGTTATCTCAAGATCTCAGAGGTACAAAACTGAGAACAAAAACAGTTAGTTCTCCCAAAGAGTTTTAAAGTCTAGGGAGAAAGATGAACAGGTAAGTGATTATAGAATAGTGTGGTACCTGCTATGATAGAAGGAGGAAGTACTTACTGAGGACCACGAGGGAAGCTTTATAGAAATAAATGCAATATTTAAGCTACTACTGAACAACTGTAGGAAAGAAATTTTGTCAGCGTAAGCCTGTGCCCAAGGATATAAGAAACCACAGTGAGAAATTGTGCAAGTAGAATTAACCTCAATATGGCAACAGGTAAGTGTGAAGTGCAAAGTCGCAGGGCCCCACACTGGTGATGCGCTGTGGAGGAACATAAACTCACAATGCATTGGGACATGTGGGTGTGTGCCCTCGTCACTGCTACATCTCCAGGACTTTGAACAGTTTGGGTACACAGTGAATATTTCTGCAGACGTGTCTAATATCTAAGCCAAAATGTAAAAGGTAAAAGGAAGGGCTATGTGTTAGTTTCTTAGGACTGTGGTAAGAAAGTACCACAAACTCAGTGGCCTAAAACAAAAGAAATTTATTTTAACACAGTTCTAGAGACTGGAAGTCTGAAATTAAGGTGTCAGCAGGCTGTGATCCCTCCAAAGACTAGTAAGAAAATGCTTCCTCCTCTTTGCAGTGTCAGGCTGCTTTGACAGTTCCTTAGATTATGGCATTGACTACAGTCTCTGTTTTTGTCTATGAATGGTCTTCTCCCTTGTATTTCTCCTCTAGGGCACCATTTGTAACTAGAGCCCACACGGGTGATCCAGGATGTCATTTCAGGGATCTTGATTACATCAGCATAGTCTCTTTCTCTCTTTCTCTTTTTTTTTTTTTTGGAGAGGTTTTTGCTACAGGGTACATGTGCTCGCCAGACAGACAGAGAGACAGAAAGCGAGAAATCACCCCCCAGAGGGGATGGTCACGCCACAATCCCTTCTCCTCCATTCTCCTCTCGGGATCTTGGGCACGCATGCACACGTGCCTGGCGTGAGTTTTAAGCCACCGGGTCCGGGATGCGAACCGTGGTTGACTACATGGGAGTCCAGCAACATAGTCATTACGCTAACTGCTGGTTCCCTCTCTATCTCTTTTAAATAAGATCATATGCACAGTGACCGGGGGTTAGAACTTGGACATATTTTGGAGGACCCACAATTCAACCCACTATAGAATGTTACTTCTGTCTTTCAATGGCCATCTACCATGTTATGGTAAAATTTGAATTCCTTTAACAATCTTACAAGACCCTGAGGATCTGACCCCTGTCTTTCTCTCAGTCTTCATCTCATGACCTTCACTCTTATCTACTATTTTTTAGACTTGAAGGCCTTCATGTAGAATTTCTCTTTGGCTGGGACTAGCAGATGGCATAATGGTTACATCACTGGACTTCCACGTAGTTGACCCTGGTTAGAGTCCTGGACCTGGGGGCTTAAAACTCACACTGGGTGTGTGTGTATGAGTGCCCAAAATCCCGGGAGTAGAATGAAGTAGAAGGGATTGCAGCGTGGCCATCCCCTCTGGAGGGTGGTTTCTCGGTTTCTGTCCTTCTGTCTCCCTGGTGAGCCCATGTGCTTTATAGCAAAAATCTCTCTCAAAAAATTAAAAAAAAAAAAATTTCTCTCAGGCCATACTTTCCACTCTAAGGGTCTTTGCATATTGGTTTCTTTACCACAGATGCTTTTCCTCTCACTCTTTCGCTAGCTCCCTCTTCTGCTCAGGTCGCAGAATTTCTTCTCTGATCCTCATTAAAAAAATCATCCTACCAGGGCCAACTGTTAGCATAATGGCTATGTCACTGGACTCTCATGTAGTCGACCACAGTTTGAGTCCCAGACCCAGTGGCTTAAACTCATGCTGGGCGCGTGTGCGTGCATGCCCAAGATCCCAAGAAGAGAATGGAGAAGAAAGGATTGCGGCATGGGGGGGGATTTCTCACTTTCTGTCTTTCTGTCTCTCTCTGTCTTTCTGGCGAGCACATGTGCCCTATAGCAAAAACCTCTCCAAAAAGAAAAAAAAAATCATCCTGCCATTGCTCTTGACATATCAAAATACTACAGAGCTACGCTAATTAAAATAATGTCTTCAGAAACAGAGGAGTAGATCAATATCTCATAGTATGTATATATTGTGGAATTTCAGTGATTTTTTTTTAATAGAAGAGATATGACTATATACTTTGACATGAAAAGATCTCCAAAGTGTTAAGTGACAAAAGCAAGTTGAAAATCATATGTATAGCATGGCTCCACTTATATTAATAAAAAGACCCAAACCAGACATGTCTGTAAAGCTTCATGTATATATGAAAACACATAAAAAGGAAACCAGAATAATATCTCTCAACTGTTGACAGTTGGGAGAAAGGCTGGGGGAGTAATGAGAGGGAAGAAAGGGTCTTTTATGTTTCCTCTGGAAATTTCTGTACTCTTTCAAGTCAAAGAGTGTGCAGAAAATACTATGTACTACTTGTGTAAATAAACAGTAATGAGTGAAACAAAAAAGAAGTAAAAAAAAAAAAGCAACAGTATAGCTGACTCAAGAATGTACAAATAGACTGACAGAAGAGAGTAGAAAAGATAGAAACAAGTGCATGTATGTCAGAGAGTTAGTATTTGATAAAGGTGGTCTCTGAATTCAGTCAGGGCAGGAAAAATCTTAAATACGGTGTTGAGGAAAGTGACTAGCAATTTGGTGATGGAGGCTGGGGAAAGAAAGATGATAGATCCCTGACTCTACCTGCTGGCAAAACCCAGATGAAAGAAGAGGTAAATTTAAAAAGAAAACTTACGAAAAATATTGGAAGAATACATAAATTAATATATTTTCTAATAGCAGGGTTGAAATAACTTCCTAAGCAACACAGACTTAATAACTGATCTGTGACAACTACACCAGAGGAATACCTGCATATGTGCAATAAGAAGCATGGATAAGGATATTCAGTGAAGCTCTGTAAATTGAAATTAGAAATGATCTGAAGGGGCTGTCAGGTGGCATGGTGGTTAAGGGCACTGGATTTCCACATGCCTGACGGAGGTTCAAGTCCCGGACCTGGTGGCTTGCTTTCTCACTTTCTCTCTCTCACTCTGTCCCTCTCTGGTCAAATTAAAACAAAACAAAACAAAACAAAACAAAAACAAAAAAAAAAACAGAAAGAAAGCAAGAAAGAAATTATCTGAATATTGGAAGCCAGCAGATGGCACAGTGATTATGTCACTACTAGACTTCCACATGGTCGACCATGATTCTAGTCCTGGATCTAGTGGCGTGAGCCTCATGCCAGGCACATAGTCTGTATGTGCTCAAGATTCCAGGAAGAGAATGAAGGAGAAGAGATTGCAGTGTGGCCGTCTTCCCTAGGGGGTGATTCACTTTCCCTCTCACTGTCTATGTCTTTCTCTCTGGTGAGCACATGTGCCTTATAGAAAAAAAAAATGATCTGAATATCTATAAATATGGGGAAGATTAGGTAAGGTACATCTTCACTATGGCAAATTATTCAGCTATCAAAAGAGAGAAGTAGATCTTTAGTTAGTCACATGGGAAAGTCTTCTAGATATAATGTTAAGAAAATTATAACACAATACATCTAACATAATTCAATTTATGTTTTTAAAAGACAAAGCCATATACATCTATGTACAGAAGGATGTACACATGAACATGTATATGCATGTATAAATATATACATGTGTATATACCTGTATATGTATTATAAATGTGTGGATAACAGCTTGGAAAAACAAAAACTAATGTTTATGGTGGTGACTTGCTTGGAAGGAGTGAGGTTGGAAGAAGGAGCATCTGTAGAACTATTAGGTCATCAGAAAAATCATGATGTATTTTTCTATGCAAAAATGTGTCATAACTTCCAAGAGGACTCAATTCTAGCTTAGCAACCATTTCCTCCACTTCCCTTTGGGGGACTATTCTTCCTTTGCCCTCTAAGGTTCTTCTGAGAATGCTGCTTGCAGTACATACTCCCTTTCCCAGGAATTGCTAAGGGTGGTCATATAACCTAAGAAGGCCCAGTTTGTATCCTTCCCTGAGATTTTATATGTGGAGACTGGAAGAGGGAGCTTTCTCATATTTCTAGGGCCACTGTGAGCAGCACAATTAGTCTTCAGCTGTCTGAAACCAAGCTCCCAATCCCTGCTCTCCTGTAATAGAAGGCAAAGAAGGAGAGGAAAAGGACAGGGGACGGAACAGGAGAGGGACAATAAAGAGGGAAAGAAGCCAATCATTTGAGTCTTGGCATCTAGTCATATGTTGATTGGCCACATCTTGAGGCCAGTCTTATCCATGAATTTTCCAGCTATATGAACCAATAAATTCATTCTCTTAATTTGATTTGGTTTCTGTCACTTGCCACTACAAGTCTTAGACAATCTAAGCACATCCCTTTTGAGTTGATGTCTTTGTATATTGTTTGATTGTCATTATGAAGAAAATGTACTAATGTGTTCTTTGTATTAAAACATCACATTTAAGGAGCTGGCTGTTTGCACAGTGGTAAAACGCAATGAACTGAAAGGCTTAACCATATGAAAAAGCTCTGGGTTCATGTCTACAGACCTCCCTGAGTATGCAGGGCATGCATGTGCCCATGATCTAGGGCCAGCTGAGGATGGGAGTGGATTACAGCACTGGGACTCTATAGAGGTTCTCTGTCTTTCTTATTCATGAAATAACTAAATAGACATGAATTCTTTTATAATGTCACACTTCGATTTTAATTTGTATTTGTATATTTGTTTGTTTAATATTACTGTGTCCCACTAGACTTAAAGGCAAGGACCAGTGTAAAACCAGATCCACACCTGCAATATAGCAGTTGTTTAATAAATATTTAAAAATAAGTATGTGTTCTGAGAATGTCAAGGTATATGCTTTGACTATACTACTACAGTTAGGGGACAGTAAAAATAGTAAAGGGAACAAACTATGAAGGTTTTCTTTTCCTTTTTTCTTTTAAGTATTATAGGCTAAATGATACTTGAAAAATTTGGGTAAATTTGGACAAGAAAAGAAATACCATTCTTTTGAAGTAGATTAAAGCAGTGATTTTTAAAACAAAGAAAGCAGAATTAGAACATCTTATATTTTTAATCTTTTCTTTACAGGTTATCTAGACCACTTTTGATTAAAAAAACTGTAGAAAGTTAGTAATTGCCACAAGCCAATGCCAGGTGGTGGCATTGCCAATTGGCACATGCCAATTTTCCACAGAGTCCTGCTTTGTGGGATATCTGAGTGCACTGCTGAGGGTCTCTGCTCACACTTACTGGTATTGACTGTAGCAGATTTTAGTCCACAAGTTGCTTTTTCCCAGCTTTCTCTGTCAACTCCTTGGCATTCTTTTTTTTTTTTTTTTGG
>NW_006159804.1:1072132-1079442 GCF_000334495.1 Tupaia belangeri chinensis | reverse complement strand
ATTCTTACAGACTTTTTTTTACAGTCCTTAGAGTATTCTTCAGCTAGGTCAGCCTGGAGGGGGTGCTTGGGCTGGGGGTCGGTCACCAGTGCTATGAGGGACTGGGTTACGTGGTCGGTTTTGGTAGCTGGCTGCTAGTTTTCAGCACTAATTACTGGCAGACAGACTTGTCCTTTTTTATCCGTGGTAGATCTTTGTTTTAAATGTGATCTTCAGTGGTTTGAATGGGTACTCTGCTGGAAAGTTGATTTCGATTCTGAAAGCCCCTTGTCATATGGAGAGTTGTCAGGAACACTAAGCCCTTGGAAAGTCAATAAATTAGCTTCATCGATCTAGATGTTACGGGAAATTTTTCATTCCATGTTTGCAGATTTCTGCAGGCTCCTTCATCAGCCTCCTATGCTAGCCGCCATCTTGGATCTGGTGCTTCTGCTCTCCCCATGAAGGGCTTTTTAAGCTATGCAATACATTTGTAGTGAATCGTAGTATAGATTTAGTACCTATGTCATCAGTTAAATGTCCAGTCTAAATTCTCTCTTGTAAAAAGGTACCCACTGTTGTAGAGAGTTTTTTTTAACTCTCTAACCAAATTTCATCAAAATATGATCGTAGTCCCCCATATCTCTAGTCAGGTGGAGAGTGCTGGTTTCAGCAGGGTGCGTATGAGGTCAAGATAACAGATGTGATTCTTCGGTAGGCCTGTTGTCTTCATTACAAAGCACATCCAGCTGTCTGGCAACCTTGCACTTGAGCTCATAATGAAAATGGGTGAGAGGGTGTTGCAGAGTTGGAGCAGATCCACTCAAAAGAGCTCAAAGCATTTTGGGGAGTGTGAACATCTTCATCTTCCTCAGTAGAAGACAACTTTATAAATACAAAACCTTCACCTACAATACCCTCTCACCAGCAGAATCAACATCAAAGTTCAATCTTCATAAAATCCATGTAAGTTTTTTCATTGTGGTTCCTGCTCGCCGTACACATTTGTTTATTTTCTTGATACGAGTTGCACATTACAAATTCACTCAGTACACAGATGGAAAATATTAGTGAGAACATTGACTGCAGCTGTCCTTTTCATAGTCTGATATTGTTTTCAACTCTGCCTTGTTTACTTTCTTATGCTTTAACTAAAAATGAGTTCTTATGCCTGGTCACACAG
This sequence comes from Tupaia belangeri chinensis, assembly GCF_000334495.1. Lineage (NCBI taxonomy): Eukaryota > Metazoa > Chordata > Mammalia > Scandentia > Tupaiidae > Tupaia > Tupaia belangeri. Next base: position 1,078,280 of record NW_006159804.1, on the reverse strand, counting down.
CATCAGCAATCCCATTTTCCCAGTAGCCATGCCTACGGACTTCAGACTTTCGCTTTATTATACAGATACTTTGGACATTTCTCTCACCTGCCCCTGCTGCCCTAATTTGGCTCACTGCAAAGTGGCTTCTTGGCAATTTTGTCCTTTTGTTCTCTACACAAACACAGTCCCACAGTATGGACTTGAACTAAACAATGTTATCGGTCTTGTGGACTGAATCTTTCTGGCTCCTTTGGAAAACAAAATTGTCTTCTCCCATCACATTAACTGTGGCTGATGAAAGAGCTCACAAGGTTGGGTGCTCTGTGGAGAGTGATGCCACCTCTCTTGGGTATATGAATATGGCCTGGATTGTGCCGAATGGCAGCTCAGTGCTGTGCCCATATGCAATCTCACGAAAAAGGTACAGACTAGCTTGGTTGGGTTTTCTGCTTTCCTTTTTTTTTTTTTTTTTTGTCTCTTAGTGTGCCATCAATTCTGGACAGTGGTGAAGCTAACTCGATTTAATATAATTCTAGAAATCTGTATCCATAACATAATTGAGTCTGATATAACTCTTTGGGTTAAGTATTGTATGATTCTTTTTGATACAGATTTAATGGCAATTAAACCAGATTATTTCATTCTTGGTATAAAATATTTTATTATATACTCATTCCTGGTCACACACACACACACACACAGCTTTGTTTTTTTTTTTTTTTTTTTCGAGGAGAGACAGTATATCTCTAATTGTGGTCATTTTATGTTTATTACTTCTTCCGAAATATTAACCACTTCTCCAGAAATAGATCATGTCTAGATATTCTGAGATATTTTAAACAAAAATATATTAGCTGGTTGAATTCAATTGTGATCCTGGGGCCAGCAGATAATGTAATGGCTACATCGATGGACTCCCATGTAGTTGACCGCAGTTTGAGTCCCAGACCCAGTGGCTTAAACTCAAGCTGGGCACATGTGTGTGTGTGCCCCAGATCCCAAGAGGAGAATGGAGGATAAGGGATTGCGATGTGGCCATCCCCTCTGTGTATGTAGGGGGTGATTTCTCGCTTTCTGTCTCTCTGTCTCTCTCTTTCTGTTGAGCACATGTGCCCTATAGCAAAAACCTCTCAAAAAAAAAAAAAAGGGATCCATTACTTTGTGACCTCAAAATATTGAAATCTTTTGTGCCTGCCTTGCCAGTTAGAATGACTCAAATTCTGACTACATATATGACCATATTCAGTTTAGTCATGGTGATAAAAATATGCATCTTATATCATTTAAAAACTTGGTGAATAATAAAAGTTACATGAATATGGAAAAAAAAATCCCTGGTGAATCTACTTCTTCTGTAGCATAAAAGCTATATACACATGAATTGCAATTTAAAGTGTTCACTAAAGTGAATGTTCATAGGTATTCATAAACCATGATCTTATTCCAATTCTAAGATACAGTTGTCCAGTGTGAAGGCTATAGTCTTCCTTGTGTATAACCTTTGAAGGATAAATAGAAAAGTCTTAATAAACAACCTTTCAAATCAATCAACTGGAGTCAGGATTTATCCCACAGGAAATCACATGGCGTTCATTCCCTTCTTCCATCCCCACGACTGCATAATTTGAAATAGCTCTTTGAATTGACTATTCTTATAACAGTGAGAGAATTTAGACTATATTTTTACTTAACATTTATTGTTATAGAAAGAGAAATATAATTGAAAACACTCAAGAAATATTCAGAGTGAGTTTTGTTTCCTTCTTTAATGCTATTATGAATTTGGAAATTAGTGTGGGGAGAGCCAATGGTGTGATAGTTAAGACAGCTCAATCCCATATGGTTGATTGTGCAGTTCAAGTCCCAGACACAGTGACTTGGAAAATATGTTGGGCATGTGTATGTGCATGCCCAAAATCCTAAAGAGAGAATGAAAGAGAAAGAATTACGGCATAACTGTTCTCCATTGAGGGTGCTTTCTCTCTCCCTCCCTCTTCTTCTTTCTGGTCAATGCATGCACCCTCTAGCTAATTTTTTTTTTTTTAAATAAGTTACTTGTGGCTTTAAACCTTACTGAACTCCCTCACTTCCATGACTTGAGTAACTCTAACAAAGGAATAAGGTATTAAAATTACCAACTAACAGGTAATAGTGTATTAAACGCTTGTGAAAAATTTCCAATGTTGGAAATGCAGTAGGAATCCTGAACTGCTGTGTGACCTCTGTAATAAAATATTTAATAATAATAAAAACAAAGTGTTTCTGTACTATTCCCCTTGGTGTAAGAATCTTTGGTGATGTTACTCAGGACATATCTAAAAAAGCACAAAATTACCCTTGCATTGCTACTTCTGGGTAGGAATTTTAACAGTGCTATACAGGAAGTATCCCTGAATGGCCACTGATGGGGCAGGAATATTAAATGGTGCTACATAGGAAGTATCTCTACACTGTTACTGATGAGATAATGTCTAAGTACTGCACATTGGGAAATGTTTTCAGTTTGGTGCCAGGCAGAAGATAACTCTTACTGGCAAAAAGACTGGAGCACCCTTCCTGCTGCTAGAATACACTTAGAATGCTACAAAATGCAAAGAAAATGCTGACTATGTCAAAAGAACGGAGAGATCAGGGAGCCCTCCTGTGTGAGAAGAGTTACAGGGGCTATTTCTGAGGCTAGAAGTAAACAAGCAGCCTGCAGTTTGGTGAGCTAAACAAAAATCTCTGTAAAGGTTCCATGTAAAAAGGTCTTTAAGTTTTTGCACATGGGAAGCCCAAGAAGGGCCTGGAAATCAGAAACCCACATCCTGGTATAAATGAATTAAGGCAGGGCATTTTCAATAAACCAAAGAAATTTCAAGAAATAAGGAATAATAGAAAAGACTGAGCCAGGAGAGACACCATTCCTTGGCCATGAGAGTTAAGAGATTTTAACAAAAATCTTATTGAGAAGGTCATGAAGATGGAAAATCAAACTCCACTGAGTGATATTTATGGTCCTTCTATAATAAATGTAGTCCCATGGTAACTGAGTAGTAAAATCCATATAGTTCTTTCATTCCAGAGAGTAAGTTTAAACTCACATAAATTCTTCTATAGTTTCCAAAAAGTCTTGAGTTAAAAATTGTCTCTAGGTATTGTAAATGATAGAAATCTGAATGAACTATATGCTGGACTATTACAGTTAAAATTCTGGTGTCCTGAGTGGGTAAAACCAGGCAAGCTCCCTCTACATCCATTCAAACATAAATTCACCCACGAAAGAACACAGATAATCCAACGGGCCAAATGTTCCATCCTATTCAATTTCTGAAAGGTACCTGGACTTTTCTACTCTGCCCTTGGATGATGACAAGAGCCATATAAGTGTCAAGACTATCAGTCTCTGGTCTCGAAAGCCATAGCACATACTTCCATAGCCTGAAGGATCTATTGCAGTGAGTCTCTCTGATCAGAGGTAAGAAACTTAGTCATGGGGACCAGCAGTTAGCATAATGGCTATGTCGCTGGACTCCCATGTAGTTGACTGCGGTTCATGTCCCAGATTTGGTGGCTTAAAGCTCACGCCGGGCACATGTGCGTGCGTGCCCAAGTTCCCGAGAGGAGAATGGAGGAGAAGGGATTGTGGCGTGGCCTTCCCCCCGGAGGGTGATTTCTCACTTTCTGTCTCTCTGTCTCTCTCTGTCTGGTGAGCACATGCACCCTATGGCAAAAACCTCTCCAGAAAAAAAAAAATAGTCATTATTTCTTAAGTCATGTGGAGCTGTCCTCCCCAATATTTTCACCATAGGTCATATAGTAAGGGTATATAGATGTATGACTCCATATTCTCTCCTTTACCACTAAATTTCTGACCATTCTTTTAGAATTATATTTAATTTTATTTATTATTATCGTTTTGACTAGAGGAAGAAAGTGAGAAATCAAGCTGGCAGGTCCAAGACTCAAACCGCAGTCAGCCATGTGGGAGTCCAGTGCCCTTAACCATCATGCCACCTGCCTGCTGCTCTGATCACTCTTATTCTGCTATATATTTTTATTTTTTCTACTGTACTTATCATCTTCTAAAGATGATGTAATTATTTATTATATTTATTGTTAGTTATCTCTTTCTCTCATTGATTGAAATCCCCATACAAGGGCAAGAATCTCTATTAACTTTGTTCACTGACTTATTCCAAGCATCCTCAATAGTGTCTTGTACAAAGTAATTTTGTCCATATAGATTTATTGAAAATGCAGAATGAATAAAGTTTTAGACAAAGTTATACTTCATCCTCTTTCTATGCCATTTAATCTATTTTTATTTACATTCCCATTGACCTACACTCAGTTAATAAATAATTAATAGATAACTTATCTTTTTTTTCCAATCAAACCAGAATTCCTCCTTTATCTTTCTATTACATTCTTTTTTTCTTTTCTTTTTTTGGAGAGGTTTTTGCTATAGGGCACGTGCACTCGGCAGAAAGACAGAGAGACAGAGAGACAGAAAGTGAGAAATCACCCCCCAGGGGGGATGGCCACGCCGCAATCCCTTCTCCTCCATTCTCCTCTCAGGATCTTGGGCTCACACGCACACGCACCCAGCGTGAGTTTAAGCTGTCAGGCCTGGGACTCGAACCGCGGTTGACTACGTGGGAGTCCAGCGACACAGCCATTACACTAATTGCTGGTCCCCTCTCTATTACATTCTTAAAACAAGTGTTTGTACTCCCATAAGTTTCTGTTTTCAGTCATTCCTTTGATCACTTTCCCTCACCTATGTCCTTGACATCCTACTAGCATATTCTATACACTGTCTATATAATGGTCCCTGTCATATAATTTTCACATATTACACCATAGCCTAAACCAGGGTAAGAATTTAGCCACCACCCAGCTTGTCAGCTCAAATCAACTATTAGAGATTTCCCAGAAGTGTGTTGAAGAGGGTTCCAATGCCATTTTAAAAGTCTTCTGCATTTGAATAGAGGTGACTCTCACGGAACAGGTAATGATGGCTTGTCTAACCACTCATGGGCTCCTATAGTCACTATAGCAAAATCTTTGACACTACCCAAGTTTCAGTTCTTTTTTCTTCAATATCTTTAATACAAAAGCTTTTAAACCATATTTTCTAAAAGTATGTTTTATCTTGTTTCTTCCCCTTCCTCTCTCCCCCTCCCCCTCGACCCGACCCAGTGCAACAACTTATCAAGGTTCCTTGTTGTCACATCCAAAAAATATCTTTAATCAAAATTTGTGACTGATCAATTACCCAGAATCCTTACATCTTTGGTCTAGCCATAGGATCAGCCTATTATCTTTGCATAGCTTGCTCAATTTTTTCCAAGTGTCTTTACACCATGTTGCATGCTTTACCTAAAATAGCTGCCCTCCCTTTCCTTGCCAAATACTTTCCTCTTCTCTCTAAAGAACGACTTCTTCTATAAACCCTTCTATAATAAACCATACCTGACAGGTCACGCCTATATTCTACCCTTTCTCATAATTCCTACATTCAGCCTCATTTTTTAAAAAATGATTTTGTTCACAAACATAGCACTGTGTCATAAACAAGTAGGACTGAACTATAAATAACATGCCTCTGTGCTCCTCCTCAGCCATAGGGTTTGGGTTTAGCACACAGAGGGAAATAGTCTGATTGCAAACTGATCCAGAACTATCTTTTCCTCCTGTTCAGAGCACTGCAAACATACACAATAAGAGAGCTCAATGAATTTGTGAGTTGAAGGCGACAGGGATTGGTGGTGGCTCGACTTCAGGGTCAGGTGTCTGGAAACTGTAATAGTTTGTGAGTTAAAACAGGCTTGTATTCATCAACCTCAAATTCTTGGAAACACACTTAGTGAAGGTCAGTTCGAAAAGAACTATGGGAAATATCCCACTGCAAATAATTGGAGCTCAGGTGTCTAAAAAAGCTTAAGAGTTTAAAACGTTTGCTACTTTTTCCAATCCATCCAAACTCTTTTCAAATCTGCCAAAGGTACTTATCCTCTTCATGCACTTAAGCACAGAGCTACTTTGTAGCTGTAAATGGTGGCAGCTGTTGAGTTCAAAATGACAAAGCCCAGGCTGCACATAATTTTAGAACCCAAAAACTGGAAGTGTTTTGTGGCTGCTCACCTCAAAAGGGCTCTCTAAATCTTATCTAAAATGTCAT
>NW_006159804.1:1050994-1071673 GCF_000334495.1 Tupaia belangeri chinensis | reverse complement strand
AACCCTACCAAGAAAACCGTCATAGATCTGAGCCCTTAAAGAGCCATTCAAAATGTGCTGAGCATCTACAATAGGGTAGTCATGATTCAAGTCTCAGGGAATTTAATACAGGATAATTCCGTGGGAGGACTTTGAGTCTAATAGTAGAGACAGCCCTATAATTAGATAACTCTATTATAATGCTATAGACCCAACATAAACGTATGAGCAAAGGGCAAGGAGAAAACACAAAGGCATACTTAAGAGTGGCTATCAGGGAGAGGTAAAATTTGAACTGGATTTCCACGTTTGAATAGGAGTTCACCAGGTGAAAGAAGATAACAGGATGGGGGAAGTATGATCATTGAAATGATCATGCTTTTATTATGAAGATACAAGTAAGATAGGGTTTATCTCTTCAAGAATCTTACAGTATGGTTGAAGAGACAAGTAGATCTAGAATAAGTAAATAACTATTAATGCCTGGCTGCAGTGGTCCAAGTATAAGGGCACCATAGTATGGTGTCTGAGGCTACATAGGAGGTCCAGGTTCAGTTCTCAGCCGGACCTAAACAGGTTGGAGGTGGGGGGTAGTACATGCTTGTGGTCCTAGCTAAATGGGAAGCTGGGGCAGGAGAATCTCAATGTGGTGAGACCCTGCCCAAAATTCCTATGTCTCTGGGACCAGCAGATGGCATAATGATTTTGTGGCTAGATTCCTATGTAGTAGACTGCATTTTAAGTCCCAGATCTACTGGTTTAAAACTCAAGCCAGGTGTGTATGCATGTGTGCCCAAAATCCCACGCGGAGAATGGAAGAGAACGTATTGTAGTGTGGCCACCCCCCCAGGGGGTGATTTCTTACTTTCTCTGTCTATGTCTCTTCTGGTGAGTGCATGCAACCTATAGCAAAAAATCCATCTTAAAACAAAACAAAACAAAACAAAACAAAAACCTATGTCTCTTCCTCCTGTGTGTGTGCTATAAGTAAATGTAAATAAATAAATAGGTGTATTCGTGCATGTTAAAATCATTCAGAGAAGAACTTTAGGAATTCATAAAAAAATGTGGGGTTGTGAGGAAACTTAGACAAGGGTGTGTTATTAGTGTGACATATGAGGTAGAAATAAAGGCAGTCTTGGTGTGAAAAATTATTAGGAATAGCATAAGCCAAGGAATGCAGGTGGGAAAGCTCACAGAGTATACAGGATACATGAAAAGTGCTAAAATGTAAGATGTCTGAAGGACGATAATGGATAATTGGTGTCAAAAGGCAAATTGGGCCCACCTTGTGGGTAATGTTGACAGGCAGGATAAAGTGTTTGGATTTTGTCATGTAGCAATGGAGAGCCATTGAAGGTTTTTGAGTGTGACAGTGATATGATCAGAGTTACCCATTAGGCAGAATAAAATTGGAGATACAAAGAGATGGAATTAGGGAAGCTGTTTGGGAAGTTATTGATTTTATCTAGGTGAGAGATAACACAGAAAATATAATAAAAATGACAACAAATTCAGCAGTGCACACTTAACAGAATTGCAAACTGCTTACATTTCTTATTAGATGTGTACTTTCATGGGGGAGAGGGGTTGGATCTCTTTTTATTCCTGCATTTCTCTGACTGTAAATGGACCCTAGTTAATTGTAATCACTTAGTTAACAATAAAAGAGCTCCCACTTTACTTATCCCAAAGGGTTGATTTCCAAGTCACTGCTCTAAAACGTTGACTTGTTTTACACAGACATAATACAAATCAGATTCCCCCACCCTCCATGAAACAGTCTCAGAGAGCTGTCCTAATGAGATAATAAAGTATGTAGTATATAAAAGATAATTGGTACTTATATAGTTATTAGTAATGTCACAGGAGTTCTTATGCAGTAGAGGAGTTCAGCAACTGGGTACAGAATTCATAAACAGTCGATCTCAGTAACTGAAGTAGGCTCTTCATACTTAGCATCATGACTGCTTCTCACTGAACTTGGCACCCAGAAACAGGCTGGAGCTGAACCTGGATGGACAACAGACTCCGATCCATCGAGTCATCCTCTGTTCTGTACTGAGCATAGCAGACAGCATAGAAGATTTCTAAAATGGAACTTCTGTCTCCTAGGACCTTATAGCACACTTAGTAATATAAAATGAATGTATGCAGGAAATGACAACTGATTGAGACCACTAGGGCTAAAGAATTTGGCTCACATTTTTGAAATACACAGAATGATGGTGAAGAAGGGTTTATACATTCATCATTCTCTTTGTCGTCTTCTTCAGTGAATCTTCACCCAAGGCTCCAGGAAGTCATCACTGTGAGAATGACTTTGGTTCCAGCTCCTTCCTTCTACCCCACACTCCTCCAACACATCGCCCTTGGATCTTCGCTTTTACCTTACCGACGCCGTGATTCTTCATCAAGGTCCAACGTTAGCCCTATTGTTTAGGTTAGCATCTTCCTTTCTGTATATTTGTGAGACTTAGAGATGAACCAGATATTCAAGAACTTTGAACCCTGTTATTGCCCTTTGTTGACACATCCAACAAGTTAATTGTCTGTTTGCCTTCCTGTAATTACTTTAATTATATGCCATTAGTGGCCACTAATACATGCAAGTGTGTTTGATTTTCATAAACCTTACTTTCCTTACCCATCTGCAGAACTCTGTCAAAGCTTTCATATGTGGTCAAAATAGAAAGTGAAGTAAACTAAACACTTTCACATTTAACCTTGGGGGCCAAAGTGAAAAATAAAGGATAATTCATGAATGGGCTAATTGTTTTCCCCTGCTTCTAACACCGACCAGCATTCTCTCTATAGTGGTTACATATATATGCTGTGTGCTCATTTATAAGACAGCAAAAGTTAAAAGGGGTTGAGAAATAAAAGCTGCCTAATTGCTGCTATTATCTCAACTCAAGGAGAGAATTGCTGGGTGATATTATGAGGATCGAAAAACCATTGAAGATTTTATTGATGGAACACTTTTGCTCTAACTTCAAGCCACAGAAAATGAAGGTCATAATTTCAGTTTTTATGAGCACCTCATTGGGCATTTACATGGAAAGAGCTGTACTGCGAGACCAGCCAATATTCTCTTTGCCATGGTTTTCTAGATTATATCACAATACTGGATTCAAAAACTGTTTATCCTGTATTGTGTTGTAGTCAGTTTTACCAATGACATCAATTGCAAGTCTGTGAAAATGAACTGAATAGAAATTGGTTAGATATTCATCATTGTATCACCAAACCAAGAATGGTTAGTTAGATATTCATCATTGTATCACCAAACCAAAATGAGGAAAAATATATTTATTGGCAAAAAAGGTCAAATTCTGTAGCTGTTGGCTGTTTAGATACTTCCAGCATAACTATCTTGCTCATTAAAACATTAAATACACTAAATTTATTTTACAATAGAAATATGCTTGCTCCAAATTATCAAATGCTGATTTCACTCCCTCATTACTGGAATGTGTGATTTGAGTTCTTCTCTGGTGGTGAGTATGGGTTATTTCCGTTGCTCTCAGCCCTTCCCTGCTACTACAGGTGATTTGAGAATGCAGCTGAGCAGGGTTGGGCATGTGGGCTCTCTGCAGTTATGAAAAGGCATTTTAAATATGTCTAAAATGAAAGACTCCATACAGGTAAATCCAAGAAGGTGTTGTCACTGGCACCAAAGATTCCTCAGTGCATACTGCACCAGGTTATTAGGACAGAACTGGTAACATAATTTCCATGCAGCTTCCAGTAATGAGTTCATGAGGTACTTAAAAATACTCATCTTTTCAGAGGAAAAGATAGAAACAAAAATAAGTATTGGGTGATTAGTACCAGAAAAAAATATATACTTTCCTAAAATTTTAGAAATACCTAATTTGTGAATCTAGTCAAGGTTTGGCTAAAAGAATTAATATTTTGGGGAAAATTATGAAATGTCAGTTTTCTGACTGTTCTGATACCATGGACTTTAGCCTTATTATATGCTTTTCTTACATGTTGACTAAGTATTACTGACTCCTTTTCCCTTTTCCAGCATTTACTTCTAAAGTGATTTCAGATTTTTACTGGAGGAGACAGGTCATGAAGAAGGTTGTAAGCTGGGTCACAGACAGATGAAAGAAACACTACATAATTTTAAGACATTTCTAACTTCCACCATTGGTAGAAGAAATAGTAGCTAATTCTAAGCCATCTCAAAGCTCTACCACTGATCTGTATGTAACTGAACCTGAAAATAGTAGCATCAAATTCTCAGATTCTTCATATACACAAAGTATGATAATTAAATTCATCTCCATTCCCCAAATGATTAAGATTGTAAAGGTTTTCACTGGCTCCATGGCATGGTGATTAAGGCAGCTGGATACCACATGCCTGGCAATATGGTTCAAGTCTTGGACCAAGAGTCTTGAAAAACATGCCGGGCACATGTGTGTGCATGCCCAAGATCCAACATAATGGAGAAGTGGAGGAGAAGAAATTATAGTATGATCCCATCCCATTAGAGGTTGCTTTCTCCTCTCTCTTTCTGTATCTTCCTGGCAAGTCACAGACCCTCTAGCAAAGAAAAAAAAAAAAAATATATATATATATATACTGTAAAGGTATTTAGAATTCTCCTTAAATGAAATCCCAAAGTAGCATGATAAAGAAAGTTTTCTCAATATAATTCTAAATATTTTTTGCAGTTAATCTCGGCACCAATCATCCCATGAAATCGATTCTCCAATTAATCACCAATACTGAATGTAGAACTAAATGAATGAATGAAGGATATTTCAACATCTCAAATATAAAGTTTTTTCCTGTCTCTCTGCATCTGCTTAGAATGCCCTACTTACTTCCTCTGCTTATAAAATGCACATGTCTCCTTCAAGATCCAGAATAAATGTCACCTCCCCTGTGAGACAAGTTTCTTCAACAATATTCTTTGTTCTCACCACACTCTGTACAAACACCCAAGTAGAACCCCTCCAGTCAGCAGCATTGTCAGAAACTACTTAAGGGACGGCTCATGAGTTCTTTCTGAGTCCCTAGCCAGGGCTTTGTAAACTGTTAGAAATGAGGAAAAGTGAAGCAAAGTTAATTCAATCCAATATATAGTCCTAAGATTTGGGAGGTAATAATTATTATTTTTTTAAATTTATTCATAAAAATTGATTTAATATCATGTTTTCAGACTTAGTTTCAAATAAAATAATTATGTTCTACAATAAGATTTGACTTAAAAGTAAAGTGGGGTACTGTCAATTTTCTACTTTTTCTGCTTACATCCCTCTACTGAATTCCGCTCTGCAATCTTCTCCTTACGAGGAATCTCCTTTAAAATGATTTAAAATATGAACATTGATTGAATTTAGGAATAAGTAATGAGAATATGGGGGCTTTCCATCCAGCTTTTTAGGTTGCCTATACAGACATGTAACCTGCCAACAAGGATATTCAAGAATTCATGACACAAAACATTAAAATCAGATATGCTGCAAATAATCTTTAGTTAGGATGCTTACGTTTGAACAGAGTCTTTAAAACTGTCTATGTGGTAAGGGTTAGCTACTCAAAGCCTATTCTTCTCATCGGCAAAATAATAATACTTCATAAGATTGTTATGCAACATGCTGGGTCATGGGAAAAGTCATGACATATTTTTCTTTTTTTTTTCTATGCAAAAATGTGCCATGACTTTTCCAATGACCCCACAAATGAGATTTATGCATGTAAATGCCTTAGCGCGATGCCTTGTATACAAAAAGAGATGAAATATATTGGCTGTGATTATGATTTAAGTATTTTTTTAATTAGGTAAATGAGAGTGCTTTCATGTATTCAACATACTTTAATTGAATATACATTACTTGCTTGGCCCCTGCATTAGGCTCCATTATGTAAGTCACAACTTGCCCCCCAAATTTCAATGACTTAATATCACAAAGGTCACAAAGGCTTATTTCTTACTCATCCACCATGTCCAATGGGAAATCAGAAGGGACTTTGCTCCACACAGTCATTCATGGATCTAAGTTGATAGTGACTCCGTAACTTTTCCTCCAGAACACATGCCTACCAGATTACCATAAAATCAGACCATGAAATCATGAAAAACTATACCTGGGTTTTCACTTTCTCAGTCTGGAAAGTGACACACAAATAATTTCCACTCATATACCAATGTCCAAAATTTGTCACAATGCCCTGATTAATTGCAAGTGGGCCAAGAGCATAAGGGGGGAAAGGGAGCATCGGCATTACTGTCATTGCCTTAATTAAGCACTGGGAAAACAAAAAGGATTAAGACTTAGTGCTCCTTAGCATGTACAACTTGCATAGGTACTAAGTAGTTCTAATGAAACCAGTCCCTACTAGAATGATGCTGCATTAGATGAGGATTTCATTGAGATCACACAAGACTCTTTGAGAAGAATAATATTTTAAGATGACTTTTTGGAGTCATGTAACATTGGCTGCAAAAAAATATACTCCAAAGTTTAAAACTTACTGCCATATACCCTTTGTACATTACTTAGAATGTTTACAGTGTTTAGAAATAATAGTGTTTCAAGTTAATGTTTATGCTAATTTCATAGGAGAGTAGAAAAGGTTCCCAATGTATTTTACAGCTAATTAGGTCATCTACTCCTCAATTTATTGTTCTAAATTGAAAAGAGAGGGGCTTCTGGCTAGGAGATTCTGAACCTAGCAGAAACAGGGAGTGTCCATCTTGCTCATGGCTCAGTTGTAAGCCTGTCACAGGGAGCCTCCGTGTCTTCCAGACTCAGTTCACTCCATGAGCCCAAAAGCAAGGTGGCAAGCTGACAGGAGCTCAGTCAAAATTCTTGGCCTTCTATTCTGTTTCATGAGCCAAAGGGAAAGGAGGCCACCTTCCAAGGTCCAGCTAGCTAGGAATTAAGCCTCCTCCTCCTTTTCTCTTCTTTTACTCTCGCCAGACAGCCTGTGGACAGCCTTCCCAGGCTTCCGGATTGCCTGGCCAGCTGAGAAAGGCACGGCCTGTCCAGATCCCTGTGAGCTCGCCAACAAGTCTCCCCCCACGCACACTTAAGAGCAGAATCCAGCGATGACAAAGCCACTTTCACAAAACAGTCACTAATATATGTTTTAAGACACCAAATGAAAAGAAAGTTTCTGGGTCAAAGAAAAATAAAGAAAACAGCGAGTTTCTAGCAGTACAGTCACAATTTTTTACAGTTTACTGATAATCAGAGCAAACTTTCTTCCAGGGGACCCACGCAGGCAGGAAGATGCGTTTCTAAAATTTGTGCAGAGCCACGTTTCATTAGTTTTATATTATGAGACGCTTTCTTTTTGAGTATTAACCCCAATTCTCTAACGCATGAAAAATTTAAGTTGATACTTTATGAAAAGGCATAAATGTTGGTACCAAGTCTCTGTTTTACATATAGATGTCCTGGGGACTTGAGAAAGCAGCTAGAGATGCTCTTTCTTTTGGATGGCTTAATATGTGCCAGGGGACTCAAGTGGGGCTCTTGGATTTGACTTGTGTAGCAGAGCTGCAATGTTGGCCTTGCTGTCTCTTGGCTCAGGATCCGCCATGGCCCAGTCACAGACCTGTTCTCAAGTGCTTCTTACTCTCTGACTTCGCCCTGCATCGTCAAGGTCCACTGGGCTCCACAAATCCCAAATCTTTTCCAGTGCTGATTTTGGACCAGAACCAAAGCCGCCTCTGCAGAAGCCAAGGCCCAGTAAGTAGCAGGAACTGCAAGCAGTGAGGTAAGTGTGAGGCCACCACTCTTTTCTATGGAAGACTATCTGATTCTTCTTCGCACCCTTGTCCCCATTCCCAAGACCGCCAACGGTATTACCAAGGTCTTTTTTTATTTTAATTTTTTATTTATTTTGGTTTCAAGCGGACAACTAGAGAAGTGGTTGAATTTGAATTCTTTTTTTTTTTTTTTTCCCCAGGAAGTTCCATGACTCTTACTGGAACACAGATCTGTCTAGCTTCACTTACTTATGGATCCAAATGCTAGGTACCAGACATAGCAAAAAGGTACTTTTAAGCTCTTCCTCCAGAAAAATGGGTCTCTATTTACTCTACATTTAACTATGAACAATCAGGCAAGTAATCCTTGACCAACCAAAGCTTGTAAAACCTAAAGAAGTGGTTCAACTTCTATTATACACTGCAGAGCCAATGATGTAATTCCCCACTTTCAACTATTTTAAGATCTAGTCTTCACTTAACTTTCCCTTATACGTGTGCTTTACTGAATTCTCAATTCCACTTTATTATATCAATGTTATAGATAGTTTGTAGTCGAGGAATCTGAAGACGATAAGAAAATCAAGACGCACAAATCGTAAGATCAATGTCACACAGATTATAAAAGATGGAAACAAACTTTGCCTCCCAGTCTCTGTGACTACAAAGCCTCTTTCTTTTTACATTCCCATAATGCCATCCTGCAGACACTTGTATGGGGCAGGGTGGGGGGAAGAAGAATGGCTAGAAAGCAGGTAACTCTAGCACCCTCAATCTCTCTTCCAGGTTTACTTCACCTGTTTTATACACTGGTTTTTCATAAAGAGTTTCCTCGAAGATAAGAAAGTTAGAATAGAGTAACTACACTAGTGGGCTTCCTATTTCTGACTTTCTACTTAGGGAAAAATAAGAGCGAAGAGCAATATAAAACCACCTAGGTATTTTCTAAGTCTAAAATTACTGAGGGATCCTGTGTTAATTGCCATGATTACCATGTTGACTTAGTAGGCAAGCAGAGGTAATATCCTATGCTCCCTGGTGGCCCAAAGGGAATATGAGAATGGCTGAGTTTCATACTCTTTTAATATCTTTTCTGTTTGGGGGGAAACAGAAAATTGTTTCCGCCCTTATGATTTGGGAAGGATAGTTCTTTGAGCATGAGGATCAGTGAACTTGGTTCTACTCCTAGTACTGCCAGTAGTTATTAGCTAAGTGACCTTGGGTAAGACATGTCATCTCCTGGGCAGCAGTTTTTAAAAATGCCACCCATCTTCAAAGTGTTCTGATTTATCTGTGCAATAGGGACCATCAAAATGCACAGGACAGTAGAATTTGTATTAGTGTCTACTCCAGTGACACTTTGGTACCTTGAAGGATGGAGAACCCAAAACCAAGACAATGAGTTCTCAAAGCTCAGTTGTCGTAAGTGGCTCCCCATCAGTCACAAATGTATTCTGACTTTGTGTGGATCCCTCTGATAAAAATTTTTATCATTTTTTCCAGTGATAAAAATGTCATGTCTTTCGGTTCTCTTCTCTGCCCGCCTCTGTCTCTATCTCTCTTTCCTCTTGTGCATGCATGTGCACACCTGTGTGTGTGAATGACAGTACCTAGGTGAAACACCGACCTCCTGGAGTTGCTGTATTTCAGGAATTGTCTCATTTTCTCCTCATGTACATTTGTTAACCTCAATAACCCAGATATTACTACTGGGACTTTAACACTCATACCTAGCCCCTTTTCCAGGAAGACAGCTTTAGGTTAAAAACAAAGAAGAAAATCAAAAGCAGCTTACCTATGTGTTCTAGCTCCACCCATGAGGCAGATTTCCTAGTGTGGCTCAAAAACCATGTGCTTTAGGCTGATCTGACAGACTGCTTTCGACTGCCATCTCATGGGTAAACCACCATTTCTGAGAATTAACCTCTCATGCAGTGCAGACCCTCACAGAAGTGGACAAATTATGAAAGGGTATGTCTGCTAGAACAGTAGACTTTATAACAGATTGCTTAGGACATGAAGGCTGAAAATCCCAAGAAAATTGCTGAGTGAATTGTAAGTTTAAGTAAGGTGTACATCAGGACTCGGTTTTAAGAAGTACCAATTAAGAAAAAGTAACTCACAATAAACATAATTCCTGAATCAGAAAGTTCTGTCTTTTTTTGGGAGGAGGAGAGTTTTTGTTGTTATTCTTTTCTGGGTTTTTTTTTTTTTTTTTTTGGATATAGGGTCTCACTATGTTCCTCAGACTGATGCCGTGAACTTGCGATCCTCTTGCTTCAGCTTCCAGAATAGCTGGGACCATAGGACCCCAGTACTGTGCCCAGCAGGAGGGGAATTTTCAACATACTGGAATCTTGGAGATATAGAGTAAGAGACTTGAAACTGCACTAGGAGGCAGCAATGGTCTCAGCATGATGATGACAGTGCATTGGTGTCTCACAGGGCTGTGAATGCGATCACAGGCATTCATAGTCACCATGGAGCTCACTCAGTCACCCAACTCTGGCCCTGTCTGAGCTGAACCTATTCCAGGCCCTGTTCCTTCCACCATGTGTGAGGCGGGACAGTCACATGTCAATTACTAGTCTTTCTTTGACACTTGGTTGCTTCTTTTCCTATTGCTTGGTCATAATCAGGAGTATTTCTCTGTATAGAGACACTTCACAGTTTGCTCTGCTGTGCGGACTGCCTACCATAAATGGCCCTTATAATATATATAGATATGTGTGTGTTTGTGTATACACACATATATTCATACATATTTGGTTATTAAAAGTACATCTTACCTTAAATAAAATTTGGAAACACTGCAAGAATTTTTAGTGTAGGCATGCAATGAGTTGACTTAGATTGTTATTCAAATGAGGTGCTTGAAAGTGCTTTCCTTGTTTACTTTTATCCTTCTCCTGTTGTGTTTTCCTAAACTGGCAAAGAGGGTTTAAAAATAATAAAACTTGAATTTTGATTTATGTAAATCAAGAATCCAATCTGAAAAGCTAAATCAATCTGACCACTTTCTCAAGTACATCTAATGCCAGTTCAAGGCAAAACTCTGGATTAAATATCTCCATAAGAGAAAAGATTTTCTAAATTCAAACTTAAATTAAATAGTAGTATTTCCACAAGGAAGAGACAAAACTGCAAAATTCCATGCCTTACTGTTAGGAGTCTTCAGTTTTACCAGGGTTCCACGCTGTCAATCTGTGACCAAGATATTCAGGACTAAGCATTCTAAAGAAAATAGAAAAAAACAAATGAACATAAAGATATTGGGATAGCTACAGATTAAGTAAAAATGTGTTGGCTACAGACTACTAAAGAGAACAAAGATATTGGGATAGCTACAGATGCAGTGAAAATGTGTTGGCTACAGACTACTAAAGAGAAAAGAAATTAAAATTAGGTTAATAATTCCAGTTCATCTAAGTAATTCCAGTGCTTTAACCAAAAATATTTTTCACACAAAACCAGAATGTGAACAGCCTCCTGCAGGGCCTGTCACAGCATGTGATGCAGTCATTGCAGGTGCACAAGATCATGTCAGACAAGAAAGGACCTAGAATGAAGTAATGCCAAGATGCATAGTAACATTCCTTTTCAATAATTAGTTCATGAGAAAAGTCTTATTTGGGTTAAAGTAGGTCTCTGACCTTTGTTAATCTCTCTTTTAACTAATTTAGGTATTGGAAAACACTAAGATTCAACTAGATTTTTAAAGATTATTTATTATTTCTTCCATGAGAAAGAGAGAGACAATGAAACCTCCAATAGGATCATTGTGCTACAATCCATCCCTAGACTCAGCCGTCCCAGATTACAGGTACATACACGCATACTCCCTTTGCATACGGAGATCCCAGATGTAAACCTAGGATTTTTCCCATGTGGCTCTGGTTGCATTGCCATTATGACACCACCTGGTCTCAGGTAGATTTTTAAAAATTATTGACATAATAATTAGATATATTTATGGTATAGGGTGTTGATATTTTTGGAACATGAATACGATACATGATGATTAAATTATGCAATTAGCATATTTATTATCTCAAACGTTTGTCATGTCATTGTGATGACAACATTCAAAGTCCTCTCTTTTAGAGATATATGATAAATTATCATTTACCATCATTACTCTACTATGCTATAAAACTAGAACTTGATCCCCTTTCTATAATTGTGTTTCTGCTAGTCAACATCCCTCTACACCTCCTTCCATTACCCTCTTTATCTCTAATCATCATTCTATTCTCCACTTCGACATGGTCATCCTTTTTAGTTTTCACACATAAGTGAGACTGTGTGATATTTCTCTTTCTGTGCCTACATTACTTTAACATAATTCAGCTAGAATTTATTAAGAGAGCTTTGTTTTCATTGTATTTATGTTTGCCTGTTTTATATTTATCATCAGTCGTAGGTGTTCACATTTATCTACTTATAGCAGAAGTGTTTGTTTATGAAATGGTTTTAACTTAAAAGTGAATCAATTTAAAGAAAATCTTAATAGTACGTTTTTTTTTTTCTTTTTTTTTTGCTATAGTACGTGTGTGCTAGCCAGAAAGACAGAAAGAGACAGAGAGACAGAAAGTGAGAAATCATCCCCCGGGGGGATGCCCATGCCACAATCCCTTCTCCTCCATTCTCCTCTCGGGATCTTGGGCACGCACGCACAT
The DNA here is from genome assembly GCF_000334495.1 of Tupaia belangeri chinensis. Classification (NCBI taxonomy): domain Eukaryota; kingdom Metazoa; phylum Chordata; class Mammalia; order Scandentia; family Tupaiidae; genus Tupaia; species Tupaia belangeri. The sequence continues at coordinate 1,059,274 of NW_006159804.1, read as the reverse complement.
GCGCCTGGCGTGAGTTTATGCCACCAGGTCTGGGACTTGAACCTCGGTCGACTACATGGGAGTCCAGCAACATAGCCTTTACGCTAACTGCTGGTCCCGATAGTACTTTTAATATATCAATATAGAGAGAACCAGCAGTTAGTGTAATGGCTATGTCACTGGACTCCCACGTAGTTGATCGCAGTTCACGTCCCAGACCCGGTGAAAACCTCTCCAAAAAAAAAAAAAAAATATATATATATATATATATATATAAATCAATATAGAAAAATATCATAAAGGTAATCATTTGTTGCTAAGTTTGGGTGGTATAATTTATATAAGTGAGAGAGGTTGGTTTACATGGCAGAGTGGAAACTACATGAAGATAGAGTCAAGAATTTCTTTGTTATCTTTAACTTCAATATCTCGCACAGTACATGGAATATAGTGGGTACTTGGTTTTTTCAATTGCTAGAGGGTATTTGTGCTTGGCAGAGAGAAACAAAGAGGGAGAGGGACAAAGCACCCCTCAAAGAGTTGTAGTCATACTGTAATCCCTTCTCCTCGACCTCCCAATCCCAAACTGCTGGTGGGTTATGCAGATATTAAAGCAGCACTTTTCCTTGGTTATCTTCTACAGTAGAGATATCAAGAAAGTACAGATGAATTGCCAATATCCAATATCCAGATTTTGGACATACATACACATGTGCCAGCGTGTTTTGCAAGCACCTAAGGCCTTGAGAACCACACAGTCAGACATGTGGGATTTGACTCCTCTAATCAGTAGACCCCAGGGCCTGTCCAATAAATATCTTTTGGAAAAATAAATAAACAGCTTCTGGAGAATCTAGGAAGTAAAATGTCTGCACTGCTGACAGGCATGGGACAGGACTTCTCTATCATTGTAATTCTAATATCAAATACAGGTCCTTAATCTAACAGTACACTGTGAACACTTGAGTTTATAACTTAACAGGCTAAGTGTCCTGACTTAAGAAATATCCTCTAATGAAAAAATCAAAATATTGAGGGGACCAGCAGATAGTGTAATGGCTATGTCGCTGGACTCCCACGTAGTCGACCGCAGTTCGCGTCCCAGACCCAGTGGCTTAAAACTCACGCTGGCGCGTGGTCGTGCGGGCCCTGCGTCACAAGAGGAGAATGGAGGAGAAGGGATTGTGGCATGGCCATACCCCCTAGGTGGTGATTTCTTGCTTTCTGTCTCTCTGGCTTTCTCTGTCTGTCTGGCGAGCGCACGCGCCCTATAGCAAAAAAACAAACAAACCAAAAAAAAAAAAAAAAAACAACAAACCTCTCCAAAAAAAATATTAAAAATCATTTTGATGTCTCTTTCTCTTTAGAAAAAACTCAAAATTTTAAAGCAATTGTCTCAAAGTCTTTGGGTTCGAACAATGGCATTAAAACTGGGACATTTGTTGAAGGTCTCTTCAACAAGGGGTTTCACTGCCAATAGAGAATCTTAAAATAATAATAATTCCAACTAAAAGCTTTTTAATATCACTGTGCACCAATAATTCCTCCCCACCAGGAAGACATCCCCCACTTCTTCCTCCTTGACACAGCCCTTGGGTCAGAAAAGATGTGCTATTTACCTCAACAAGGTAAGAAAATATGTTAATAAAGAATTTGGCAGTGACACACTCTCTGTATCTAGAGACGCTAAGAGTTCAAGGGTCAATGAAAAGGAAAACATAGAATTTTTCTACATAGAAAATTCCCAGGGATTTTGGGGGTTGAATGGGAAGGGTTCTGTCTTGGGAATAATCTTGAACAGCTTCCTACTGTGTTGGTGAAGGTGAGTGAATACACCCCAGGGAAAGGACTACTCCCTCTGGTACAAGTGTCTGTCAGTAGTGAATGATTTAATCTGGGCCGTTCAAATCTGGATATTGGATATTGGCAATTCATCTGTACTTTCTTGATATCTCTACTGTAGAAGATAACCAAGGAAAAGTGCTGCTTTAATATCTGCATAACCCACCAGCAGCAAAAACTATAGAACAAGGGGTTTGTGATAAGTAGATAATCTTACAGGAAGTCTTGGGTTCAACCACTGTTCATACCTCCCCCTGCATTCTGGACTCACTCCTCTTAACCCGGCTCACTTCAAAGCTAGTGTCAGTCCTTATGAAGTTAGCATCTCGGCTGACAGTGTCTCTTCTCAGCTGTCAGACTTCCTTCACTTACACTAGAGCCAGTCTGGTGAGTCTGGCTTCTCACCTCCCTGCTGAGCTAGTGTTCAGGGTTGAAGCCATTTGTCCCTAGATCATTTTATTCCTTACTGCATCCTGGTGGTTGAAACAGTCTATGTTACTACTAAGACCCTTAAATCAGAACAAATGCTGCTGTCATGAGGAAACACCAATGATGGAAATCACTTTCAGCTGCAACTGCTTTTCACCAGTGAAGAAACACAGATATGAATATTTATATGAGAGGACTTCAGAAAGTTTACGGAAAACTGGAATTAAAGTATGAGTTTATTTTGGTGAAAAACATTTTTGAAATCCACACCAGGTCCGGGACTTGAACTATGGTTGGCCACGTGAGAGCGAACATTCCCACAACCAGCACACCAACTGCTGGTCCACATGAAGTTTCTTTTTTTTTTTTTTTTTGAGGTTTTGCTATAGGGCACGTGCGCTCGCCAGACAGACAGAGAGAGACAGAGAGGTAGAAAGCGAGAACTCACCCCCGAGGGGTGATGGCCACGCTGCAATCCCTTCTCCTCCATTCTCCTCTCAGGATCTTGGGCATGCACACACACGCGCCCTGCGTGAGTTTTAAGCCACCGGGTCTGGGACTCGAACCGTGGTCGACTATGTGGAAGTCCCGTGACATAGCCATTACGCTAACTGCTGGTCCTGATGAAGTTTCTTAAGACCCCTTGTGTGTACACACACACACACACATACACACACACACACACAGTATCACATATAATTTCAGTTAGAAAGGGGGTTGAGGGGCCAGCAGATTGCGCGGACGTTATGGCTTTGGATTTGCACATGACCACCCACAGTTTGAGTCCTGGACCCAAGAGCTAGAAAATCACACCTGGGCATGTGCGCATGCGTACCCAAAATCTCAAGAGAAGAATAGAGAAGGGGTTGCAATGTGGCCATACCTCCTAGGGGCGATTTTCTCACTTTGCTTTTTTTCTGTCCCTTTCTGGCAAGGTTAAAAAAAAAAAAAGAAAGAAGGTTGAAATTGCTGATTTCTTTGTACTGTATTTCTCACAACCAGGTAGTCATAAATACTGCTGCTGTAGGTCTTTCAGAAACAGATAGCCATGGTGATGAAGAATGATATCAGTTTTCTCTTAGCATCCTGGCAGGGAAAGAAAAGAGACCACATGCTAATCCCAAGCAAAATGCCATGATGAGTGAAAGAGATGACAAGAGAAACAATTCCACTCCCAATTCCCACATGTCTAAACCAACTCATACAAATTTATCCCTAATTTAAGAGCATTTTTTTGTTTTCCCATCCCTTTCTCTACTTCTAAATGCAAAATTTAGTTAACATTTTCAAGTTGTTTTTTTCCCCACAACTTTACCAACCTTCTTGTATTTTCAGCCTTCAAATGTTTAATGAGAACACACTGGGTGTAAGCCCTATGTCAATTCACCTTCTCTAGGTTGCATTTTCTAGCAAGCATTAACATAAATACCAACATGTTTACATCATAATTACTTTAATTCCCTTGGCCCCAACCAGACCTGGAGTGTGTCAATCCCCAGTGATTTCAGAGTTGGGGGATGATTACTGGTCCATGAAACATAAATTACAATAAATGCTTAGAAACTTGGCACGCCATTTCTAAAACAATCTCTCTTTGCAGCAGGGTGGGCACAAAGCTTTTACACTGACTGAGCAAGTCACAGTTTTTTCTAGCCTTCGGGTTCTCAGTTCTAAGACAAAAACAAAAATTCTTACCCTGTAGAGAAAAGAAAACCCTTGTGGACTGTTGATGGGAATTGTAAGTTAGCATAGCTATTATGGGAAACAGTATGGAGGTTCCTCAAATAACTAAAAATAGAACTACCATATAATTGAGCAATGTTGTTTCTGGGTGTATACCCAAAATAGTTGCTATCATAATCCTGAAAAATGGATCTGCACTATTATGTTTATTGCAGTTCTATTCATAAGACCCAAGATATAAAAACACATAAGTGCCCATCAAAGGATGAAGGGAGGGACCAGAAGTTGTCATAATGGCTATGTCGCTGGACTCCCATGTAGTCAACTGAGGTTCGAGTACCAGACCTGGTGGCTTAAACTCATGCTGGGCGCGTGTGCAGGTGTGCCCAAGATCCTGAGAGGAGAATGGAGGAGAAGGGATTGTGGTGTGGCTGTCCCTCCGCGGGCGTGGGGGTGATTTCTCACTTTCCGTCTGTCTCTTTCTGTCTTTCTGGCTAATGCACGCACCCTATAGCAAAAACCTCTCCAAAAAACAAACAAACAAACAAACAAACAAACCAAAAAGATGAAGGAATAAAGAAAATGCTATAATTATTTTTAATAAAATACTATTTAGTCCCCTAAAAGAAAAGAAACTCTACTGTTTGCAACAACATGGATACACTTGGAGGACATTCGTTCAGTGAGATAAATCAGACACAAAAAAACAAATACTGCATGATCTCAATTGTAACCTGTTTGCAACATCATGGATACACTTGGAGGACATTCGGCTGAGCAAGATAAATCAGACACAAAAAACAAATACTGCATGATCTCAATTGTAATCTAAAGTCAAAATCACAAAAATAGAAAGTAGAAAGATTATTGTCAGAGACTGTAGGGTGGAAAAAATAGAGGAGAATTTTGAACGAAGGGTACAAATATTTCAGTTGTTAGATGAGTAAGTTCTGAATATCTACTGAGCAACATAGTTCATTATTATTTACTAAATTATATTTAAAATTTGCTCAAAGAGTAGACCAATATTAAGTGTCCCCACTACACACATACAAAAATGGTAACCATATGAGATGATGGCTAGGATAATCACTTTATAATATATATGTATATAAAATCTTATTTTGTACAACTTAAATATGTATAATTTTTGGGGTCCATTTTACCACCTATAAACTGGGGTAAAATAAAGATAAATTCTTGTGTTTCTCTCTTCTTCATGAAATGTTGCAAATAGGAACATTTGGGCCTCAGAAAAACATGTCAAGTTTCCTGAGAAAAAAACCCTAGATATATATCGCAGATTTAGTAATACTCTTTATTAGGTTCGGAAGATAACGTCAGGAACCTTTCCACTTCATAAGTTTTAAGAGGGCTTAGCACAACTGGTAATGTTGCAAAGCAAGTGTCTAGGCTGTCAGAATTATAACTGGTATATGGACAATTATTTGCACACATATGCATGAACAAAGGTTCATATTTAGTTGCTTATTATTAATAACCAGGCGATTAATGGTGGGAGAGGTCAGAGTTAGAGGTCAAGTTTAAATTGCTGCAGTTTTGTGAGGGCTATTTCCATTTTTCTTACATAATAGTAATCAAGATACTCATTGATCAAAATGTATTTATTGACCTCCTACTGTGTACAAAGCAGCATGGGTACAGGCAGAATGTCTTGTTTTTATTGAGGGCCTTCTGTATTTCAGGTGCTATATGAGGTACATGGACTGTGTTTGTGAGTGATGACGGGGAGGCAAAGAGGGGAGGTGTAGGATGAGCAAAACAGAGTATTCTAGCTTGAGGCTCAATTTGACTCATCACTGAGATCCACACATACCTGGCTAACTTGGGACTTATCTGATTATTTGCAGGAGGGACTTCGGGGTCTCCTAATAGAGTACTAACTCAGACAAACCTACTTGGTCTATGTCAGTACCTCAGCTATCAGAGGGATAGGGCAATTCATGGAATTGTCACCTTAACTCGTGTTCTTACTTCACTTTGTATGAACTCATGCAGGTGGTACTCAGCTATTAAAGATGTATTTAAATTAAAGGGAAAAGAGAGTCTTTCCACTTAGGTAAGGGTGCAGGTGGTTATTGCATGTGGAGGTCGCAAAGCACACAATGCAACTTCAGCACCTCGAGGGCTTGAGTAAGTCGGCCACAGCACAGTGGTGGCAGGGCACCTGCAGCTCCTCACACCACTGACTGGAAAAGTGAAAAGCAGGCTCAGCTGTGGAATAGCCAGAGGCTGATCTGGGAGGATCCTGAGGCAAGGTCCTTGGCATGGACCTAGGCACTGGTGGCAGAGGCTTGGCACAAAACCAGGATAGTATGTAACATCAAAGATAAAGCTGGGGTGGGGGAGAGTTTAGGAGATTTCATGACAGTGAATGCATTTCTTAATGTGAAAGGAAACACCTGTAGGGATGGTTGCAGCAGGGGCTGAACTTATTACAATAGCATTCAGGAAAAAATGTTTTTACAATGTTTGTGATCCCGTAAAACATGTTTTACATAAAAACACATTATTTTACCCTATTTCTCATCATAGCATAACAGTGAAAGTTGATGATTTTCATCTTACTGATAGCTCAAAATGTTAACATTTCTTTTTTCTTTCCTTTAAAAAAATATTGTTGTCAGAGGGTAGGTAGGCTTAACAGAGAAAGAAAGAGAGTGATAGAGAGAAAGAGGGGGTGGGAGTAGGGAAAAGCCATCCCCTGTGAAGTATGCTCAAACTGTAGTCTTTTCTTCATTTCTCCATCCCATCAGCATTCTAGGCATACTGGGCACACATGCCAGTATGTTTTTCAACCTAACTTGAACCACAGTAGGCCATGTGGGAACTGGCTCCCTACACATGGTACGTGCTACACACAAGTAAGTACATGTATATCAGCCCCTACGGGAGCAGCATGTGAAATCTCTTAAGGTCACTTTATGGATTGAACGGTGACCTTTCAAATGATATGCCCAAGACCTAATTCCCAGAATCTGTGAATATTACCTTATTTGGTAAAGCATATGACTGGGTATGGAGGAATCCATTCTGGATTACCTAAATGGGCCCTCAAGGCAATTGTATGTATCCTTGTAAGAAGGAAAACTGCATGCTTCTTCTGTATATCTGTTCTCAGATACACAGGGGAGAAGATGGCAAAGTGACCATAGAAGCAAAGACTGGAGTAATACATCCAAAAGCCCTGGAATGACTACAGATACCAACCAAGAGATAAAAGGAACAGATTTCTCCCCAAGCTTTCTGAAGGAGTTTAAAACTCTGCTGATTTCAGACTTCTAGCCTCTGTAACAGTGAGAGAATAAGTATCTGTTTTAATCTACCAAGTCTCTAGGAATTAGTTACAGCAGCCACAAGAAACTAATACAGTGGCACGACTAGTAAGAGGAGACCGTTTCAGATCTAGGATTGTCTGACTTTCAGTCTAATCCTGTAGGATTTCTACTGGGATACTCCTAGCTACCAGCAATATACACTGCAGCCCTATAGCTCTTGGGAATTACATGATATTTACTTACTCTGTGCTTTAGTCACCAACACCTTCTATTTGGAAACACTGAAGAGGGCTGAAGAATAAAGAAGTCGAAATGAGAATGTCACCACTCACCATTACCCTAGTACTCACTAGCAAATGCTTGCTTCCTGTACCCTAGATACTACATTCTGCTGGTCTAGAGGTCTTAGTTCCAGAGGGAGGAATGCATCAACTAAGGGACACAACAATTATTCCACTGAACTGAAAGTTAAGACTGCCACATGGCCACTTTGGGTTCCTCATGCTTCTGAGCCAACAGGCTAAGAAATGAGTTAGTGCTGGATGGGATGATTGATTCAGACTAGCAAGGACATACTAAACGATTACTTCACAATATAGGCAAAGAAGAATAGATCTGGAATGTAAGAGATTCCTTAGGATGTCTGGTAGTATTACCATTCCTTGTGATTAAAGTCAATGGTTGAAAACCACAACATTCCAACCTCTGCAAAATGACAAATGACACAGATTCAGGAATGAAGGTGTGAGTTACCCTGCCAGGTAAGGAACCATGCCCAGCTAAAGTGCTTGTTGAAGGTAAAGGGAATGCAGAATAAGCATCAGAAGAAGGTAGTTATAAACAGTAGCTGTAACTATGTGGCCAGTAACAGAAACAAGGACTGTCACTGTCATGAAGATTTCCTCTATTTCTGTAAAGACTGTTTGTGTGTATATACACATGTATTAAGCAAATCTGTTTGTTTTCTTATTCTTTTATCTTGTGACACAATATTTATTGACTTATTTTCAATATGGTTAATTTTACACCATAATATTTAAGTTATGAG